>NW_019172972.1:0-464030 GCF_001831195.1 Colletotrichum orchidophilum | reverse complement strand
CCCTAACCCTAACCCTAACCCTAACCCTAACCCTAACCCTAACCCTAACCCTAACCCTAACCCTAACCCTAACCCTAACCCTAACCCTAACCCTAACCCTAACCCTAACCCTAACCCTAACCCTAAGAAAATAGGCTCTCCGAGGAGTCCTTAATAGCGAGGAACTTGGACTTACTAAGGGCTATTATTAGCCTTAGGATATTAAAGTTAGATTTTATTACGTAATATAGGCTAAAGGAGTGCTAATCGACGAGCTTCGTTGGGATAAAACCGAACCTTTACTTTTCGATATTAGTTAAAAAGCTAAGGCCTTTTTTTTTCTTAAGACCGGGGATGGGTAGTAGTAGCCCCGAGTCCGGGGGGATTTGGTGGGGATTTATTAGGATATAACGGAAGCGTAGGTTAATTAGGTTAATAAAGGACCGTGCGAGAGTTATTATTATAGTATAGAGGAGAAAGGCGGTTAAGGTAACGGTTTCGCTTCGGTAGTGGATAAAAACGAAGTCTATTACGTATATATAAAAGCCGACGGTATAGAGGACGAAGCGCTAATACGTAGTGGAGTATATATAGAAGAAGGCGGCGTTATTAGCCGGTCTCGGCTTCTTAAGGACGAGGATATCCGGGGAGTGCGGGTTAGAAGGTCCGTCTAAGACTATCGTGAAGTCGGTACGGCGAAGTTAGTTTACGTCCTTATTAGCTACCCGTTTTATTAAGGAATTCTTATACCGCTACTCTATTCGCTATACGAAGTAGCGTTTTATATTACTTTTCATTAATATTTAAAAGAAATAATATAATTTAAATAATAGTTTATTAAACTACTTTTATAACGTAACTACTTTAAAGGATTTTAAAAATATCCTTATTATAACGCTATTTAAGTACTTATTATAAAAGAGTACGTCGCTAACGTAAGGCTTTTTCCTAACGGTATTTAGGACCTCTTTATTTATAATATAGCTTTAGAAATAGTAGAGGCCGAGCTTTTAAAATTCCTTAGTAGGCTCGGTGGTGACGCTTATAAAGTCTTATAGGAGATTAATATTATAGTAATAGTACTAGCTTCTTAAGATTTTACTCCCCTATGGCGTTAACTATTTGGGTCGGAGGGTAGCGAGTAAGGTATCGTCAACTTCATTATATAAAAACCTAAGGGTATTAACTTAATAGTACCTCCGTGCGAGGAGGATCGTAGCTTTTTTATACTTATTTAGTAACTATTTAACGGTAATATTAAGGAGCTACGGATTAATTATATTGTTAGTATTTAATAATATAACGACTTCGCGTTATTTATTTTAAAAGTTTGTGAAGTAGGTTTCCGTATCGCCTATACTTTTATGTCGGACTTTAGTGTTTTTAATGTCGAGGAGGAAGAAGAAGTTTTTAAATAAAGAGGCCGTTATAACGTTGTTATTAAGGTCTTAGCCTTTTATATTATTTATAGTAAATAGTAATTCGGCCGATTTAGATTTAAGGCTATTGTTTAGTTTACGAAGGTACGTATAAAGTAAAATAAACTTATAAACGGGGAGGCCTTTACGTACGGACCGGTTCCGGGAGAAGGTGGCCTTATTGCGAATGTCTTAATAAGAGAGCATAATATAGCCCATTATTAATTTAGGAAAGGCCTCCTCGATATTAAATATTATAATCTTATTATAAAATATATAATACTCCTTATCTATAAGCTAAGTAACACTATTATAACTACTAAGGCGCGACCTTATATAAATATAAATACTAAGGAAGAAAATATATATCGTTTAACCCTAAATAGATCCGAAATATATATATAAGATCTAGTAAAGGGGCATATTTTCGGATCTACTAATAGCCGGGCTCTTAATTAAGTAAGTAATATAGATATTCCTATGGAGTTTTTTTGTAAACTAGCGGATTAGTATATAGTTGATAAAGTTATAAAAAGCTATAATGTCTAGGATAACGTTTAAAAAGCTGTCGATATCGAACTTTATATAGTAGATTTAGGTATCCGGTTTGTAATCGACTTTTAAAAATACGTCTAGATTTAATAAGTTCGGGGTTTTCTTATAAGCGATGCTTTTTAAAAACGTTTTTTTTAGTAATATATTTCGGTAAGGGTATCGCTTTTATAAATCGGATAACTAGTTTATACGCTCTAAACCGATATTTTTTACGCTTTTTTTCTACTAAGTATTCTTTTCTATTTAATTACTAACACCGTCTAGCCCGTAGGGTTTTATATTTGGTAAAATAAAGTAAAGTCTCGCCCCTATCGACTAAGACCTAGCTTATAGTATAGAGTAGCTATTATAAGAAATAAGGCTAAGGCGGGTAATAGTTATAATCTTTTATATAAAGCGGGACTATAAATTAATCGTCTTATTCTTTACCTACGTAGCAATAAACTCCCGGTCGATATATAATAACTAATTTTTTAAATTATCCGTAACAATAATTAAAAATACGATAATAAAAAGTCCGCTATTATTATCTATATCGTTATTATTAATTTCATAGCCTATTACGGATACTACATCATTTAGGTTTTAATATTCTAAATTAAAGTCGTTTTAAGAAGGCCCCTTATCGACGTCGTTATTAAAAAGGGAGAGGTCGGAACTTTAATCGGCCGCGGAGTTAACGTTAAGGAGGTTAAAGAGGTTTATAAAGGCGCCTTAACTAGCCCCTATATCGGCGCTAGTCTCCCGGTTTAACAAAGGGCCCGGCTCCCCGGTTCGGGTTGGGCCGTATGCGGCATTGTTTATTAGACTAGCCATAGGTGATAATGGGTTCTGCGCTTAGGTGGCTAAGGATACTAATCTAATTTTAATAAGGACGGGTTTAGTAAAAGGGCTAGTATAAAATTCTTTTTAAAATAATGGAGATCTAAATAGAAATATCTTTAGAAGCCGTACACTATATATCCTTAGTCTTTATATCTAAAAGCTTTTTTAATTTTATAACCTTTTTAATTTTTATTTTTTTATACCTTTTATTCTATACCCCGATACCACGATCACAAGGTCGGGCTAAAGGGTTAAGCTATTAAGATTATAACGTCTTATCCCTCTCCTTTACTTATTTTATTTTATACCCTAAGTATAACCCTAAACTATAAAAAAGGGCATAAAAAATAACCTAGCTATTTTACTATTTTTGCTTATATTTCTTATTAAAATATTAAAAGGAGTTCTTCTATATCTCTAATCCTAGTCGCCCTTTTATATATATATAATCCATAACGTTTACGTTACTATAATATACTAAGCTGCTATTAATTAGAATGCAGGGGGGCCTTAGCTACGCGTACTAGCCCTAATAAACACCTTAACAAAGGGGGAATCGATGCCTTTTTAAACTATAAGTCTAATATTTAAAACTAAACACATTCTTACCGACCCCCTTATTTTACTTAATTAAAAGAGTTTTTAAAAATAAGCGTTTTGTTTTTTAGCTTATAGATACTAAATACTGGATAAAGTAATAGTTAAGTATAGTTAATATAAAAAGTATATTTAAATAGCTAGGGATAAAAATAGCCTATTTGAGTTTTATAAAAGAAGACTTATTACGGATATATAATTTTATAAAACTCAAATAGGGTTTCTATAGCTACCTTTATTTTAGATAAAAGAGCGTAATTATTATAAATAATCTCTTAAGATAATAACGCATCTAAGTAGCGTAGACGCCTTGAGACATATAAGCTATAACAATAGGTCTAGGCCTATATTAAGCTCTATATTCTCGTCTCCTCTCTCTTTATTTTCCTCTATTATCCTATAATCTTTTAAATATAGCTTTAAAACAGAAGACTATATATTTTAATAATATAATATTTAAAAGGGAGCCGGCCCTTTAGAGAGGTTTTATAATAAAAAAATCACGAGTTATATCGCTAAATTTAGCCTAGTTAACGACCGCTATATTATTAAATTAATAAGCTTCTTTGTTAATAAAGGCCATAATATTAAGGCTATTGTAAAATAGCGATCGTCTTTACTAATTAATTTTAAGATTTAAATAGGACCCGGACCGCTTTTAGAAAACTAATAAGTACGTAGTTTATATTACGAAGCTAGCGGTGTTTTTAGATAATTTAAGTTATAACTAGGACGTTATTTATAAATATATATTAGTTATTATTTAAATAGGCTTCTAATATATTAAAAGCAAAAGGCTAAATACGATAGATTATTAAAAGTCATCGGCAAAGGAACCTAAAGCCTTAGTCGGACGGAAACTCCTACCGGCCTATTAATAATACCTCTACCGCGATCCTATTTATAAGTTACGAACGATAGCGATTTAAAAATATATTTATAAATAATATAACCGCTAAAATAGATAATATTAATAGCGATATAAGGACCGAGGAGACGTTTAAAATTATTATAATTAGGAGAGATAAGGAATAAGGTGTTAATAAGCGATTATTTACTAAGAGTAAACCGTCTAAGCTAATAAAAACGGCTGCTCCCTAGACACCTAGGATACTTAAAACCTTTAAAAAACGAATAAAAAATACGGATATATCGAGGAGAATATTATAATCTTAAGCGGTATTCTAAATTATAATAAAAGAGCTAAAAAGTAAGGATAATATTAAATTAAAAAAGGATGATTATTATTATATTAAGGAGCTAGTATTCTATCGGATGTTTAAGGTAACGTCTAAAAAACGATTATATTACTTATTAACTAAGTGTAATATTACTATTACTTTTTTAATAGGTAATACGATTTAAAAAGTTAAGGGATTAATAAATAAGCTTATTAAATAGTAATACCTTTAATTAGCGTCGTTTATAAAGTAGTAGGGGAGTATTATTAATAAATCAGTCGGGATAAGGACGGCTTCTATTTAGATGCGTACGTATATATAGTAATATAAGTTTTAGAAGAGGTGGGTGGATTTAAAAAATACCTATTAAAAAGGAGGGCCTAAGGCGTTATAATTATAAGGTTTTTTAAAAAAGTAAAGGTTTATTATAGGCTAAAGGAAAGGGGTAGATAGCTATTTAATTAGCTATTTTATAAAAAAGCTAAGCTTTAAGGACGGATAAAAGTTTATTAATATAATTTATCGGTTTACTACTTTTAGGATACTTGTTAATATGCTTAGTTTAAGGGTATTAATATTCTTACTAAAGAATATTAAGTCGTAATATAAGTAGTTAAAGGGGGGGAAAAAACGTGGAGCTATTAGGTCTTTAAAAAGGAGGAAAATACAATTAGTATATAGTTCTTTAATTAAGAAAGTACCGTTTTTATATGACTTATATAAGGCAGTAAAGGTAAATATTATCAATAGGATTTTAGTTAGGGAAAATCCTAAGGTAATAAAGGCTTTAAAATGGATTTATAAGGGAAAAACTAAAGAGGAGGTGATAGAGTTATTATTATTAGCCTTTGTAGAGGGGATTAAAATAGGGGATATTATTGAAGTTAAGTAAATAGAGGTTTCTAAACGTTAAGGTCTTTTAATCGCTAATATTGATCGGAAGCAATTAAAACCTTAGGCCGTTAAGGTAGGCTATAGGTCTTTTAATCGCTAATATTAATCGGAAGCGATTAAAACCTTAGGGCGTTAAAATAAGCTATAATTTATTTTTTATTATTATTAATTCTAAATAATTATAATTTTAAAATTTTAAATTAATACTAACTTTTTATATATAATTAAATATTTTATTTAATATTAATTTAAATTATATAAAAATTATTTTTTAATTTTTAATTTTTTTTGACTTTTATAAATTAATTTTTCTTTTTTTTTCTTAAAACCTAACCCTTCGGGTCTTAATTGATAGGACCTAGACCGTTTTTAAAAAATTAATAAATACGTAGTTTATATTATAAAGCTAGCGGTGTTTTTAAATAATTTAGGTTATAGTTAGGACGTTATTCGTAAGTATATATTAATTATTATTTAAATAGGCTTTTAATATATTAAAAATAAAAAGTTAAATATAATAGATTATTAAAAGTTATCGGTAAAAGAATTTAAAGCTTTAATTAAATAAAAACTCTTATTAGCCTATTAATAATACTTTTATCGCGATTTTATTTATAAATTACGAACGATAGCGATCCGAAGATATATTTATAAATAATATAATTATTAAAATAAATAATATTAATAGCGATATAAAGACCGAGGAGACGTTTAAAGTTATTATAATTAAAAAAGATAAGGAATAAGGTATTAATAAGCGATTATTTATTAAAAGTAAACCGTTTAAATTAATAAAAACGGTTACTCCCCGGCTACTTAAAATACTTAAAATCTTTAAAAAACGAATAAAAAATACGGATATATTAAAAAGAATATTATAATTTTAGGCGGTATTTTAAATTATAATAAAAGAGTTAAGAGGTAAAGATAATATTAAGTTAAAAAAAGATAATTATTATTATATTAAAGAGCTAGTATTTTATTAGATATTTAAAATAATATCTAAAAAACGATTATATTATTTACTAATTAAGTGTAATATTACTATTACCTTTTTAATAAGTAATACGATTTAAAAAGTTAAGGGATTAATAAATAAGTTTATTAAATAGTAATACCCTTAATTAACGTCGTTTATAAAATAATAAAGGAGTATTATTAATAAGTTAATCGGGATAAGGACGGCTTTTACTTAAATACGTATATATATATAGTAATATAAGCTTTAAAAAAAGTAAGTAGATTTAAAAAATATTTATTAAAAAGGAGGGCTTAAGGCGTTACGATTATAAAGTTTTTTAAAAAAATAAGGGTTTATTATAGGTTAAGGAAAAAGGGTAAATAATTATTTAACTAATTATTTTATAAAAAAGTTAAGTTTTAAAGATAAATAAAAGTTTATTAATACGATTTATCGGTTTATTATTTTTAGGATATTTATTAATATATTTAATTTAAGGGTATTAATATTTTTATTAAAAAATATTAAGTCGTAATATAAATAATTAAAAAAGGGGAAAAAACGTAAAGCTATTAAGTTTTTAAAAAAAAGGAAAATATAATTAATATATAGTTTTTTAATTAAAAAGGTATTATTTTTATATAATTTATATAAGGTAGTAAAAGTAAATATTATCGATAGGATTTTGGTTAAAAAGAATTTTAAAGTAATAAAGGTTTTAAAATAGATTTATAAAAGAAAAATTAAAGAGGAGGTGATAGAGTTATTATTATTAGCTTTTATAAAGGGGATTAAAATAGGGGATATTATTAAAATTAAGTAAATAAAAGTTTTTAAACGCTAAGGTTTTTTAATCGTTAATATTAATTAAAAGCGATTAAAATTTTAAACTATTAAGGTAAATTATAAGTCTTTTAATTGTTAATATCGATTAAAAGCGATTAAAATTTTAAATTATTAAGGTAGGTTATAAGTTTTTTAATTGTTAATATCGATCGGAAGCGATTAAAACTTTAAGGCGTTAAAATAAGCTATAGTTTATTTTTTATTATTATTAATTCTAAATAATTATAATTTTAAAATTTTAAATTAATACTAACTTTTTATATATAATTAAATATTTTATTTAATATTAATTTAAATTATATAAAAATTATTTTTTAATTTTTAATTTTTTTTGACTTTTATAAATTAATTTTTCTTTTTTTTTCTTAAAACCTAACCCTTCGGGTCTTAATTGATAATTAAAATTAAATACTATTAAGCGGGTAACTATTTTAATTATAGCGTTATACTAGACGTTAAAACTATTACCTTTTTTGATTATAATAATAAGCGCTATTTAATCCGTAAGATAATCTTAATTACTATTTTATAATAATAATTTAAAAAATAAATATTTATAACGTTATAAACGTTATAAATTAATTAAAATAAATCGATATATATTAGTTTCGTACTATTTACTCCGGGAAACGTTTACTAACTTTACCTTATATATTTTTTATTAACTCTACCCCCTTATTTTTACGCCCCATATTTATTTTGTTAAGCATCTTCCACTAACTCTATTATAGTTCGTCGTGTTCGCTAGGTTAAGTTAGGTATCTTCTACTAACTTTACTATAGTTCGTCGTGTTCGCTAGGTTAGGCATCTTCCACCAACTCTACTACAGTTCGTCGTGTTCGCTAGGTTAGGGCAAGCGAGAACAAGCCGGGCGTCCGGTGCCGAAGCGAGTGTAGCACTAATAAGAGCTTCGGTCAATTCAGCGACCGTCACGCTGGCGGCCGCTTGTGTTGGTCTTTTTTCGGCCTTTGGCCCGCAAGTCCGTTCCACCTCGTCAGGCGCCGACAATACTGCCTGTACCACGCCGCTTCGTTCTCCTGTTTTCTGATGTTCAGCTGCGATTCGGTCTAGGCGGCGTTGCATCTCCGAAGAGTCGCTGAAAGGCTGAGTTGATTCTCCACCAGACGACATTTTCGACATACAGCAGATGGATAACTAGGAGCACAAACCAATAATTGAAACACGGTTCGGTCAAGAAGGGCACATGTTCTTATAGCACTACGAGACCTGGATTAGGTACCTGCAGGCCTTTGGTGACATCACAGGTCGGCGCTTAGGTACGATGCTGCTAAAATTGGTCGCCAAGGCCTGGTTGGCAGACCGAGGCGCTGACCAATCGATAAGGTCACGGGGCCGGGGCTACGTAGATTCCCTCTGACCATTTTCTACGTTCATTGAAGCATTTGGTCCGTTGCGACACATGTTATCAACACAACGTGCCCCTCAAGCTGTTTCCACGCTTCCCTGATTTCCAGTCTCTCGACGCGCTGCATACTTCGCAGATATTCCCGACGCTGCGACCACAAAATCTCCCGACCCGTCGAAGACGGCGCGCAGCTCTGATACGGGACCGCGATTGACCGATCGATTGACCGACCACACGATGCCCGCCATCCAGCCGCCGGAGGTGACTTGCGAGAAGGACAAGGCTTGGGTCAAAAGGGCTAAACTCCCATTCCGCAACCCGACACCGCTCTGGAACAAATACTGGCATCGATATAATACCATCACTATCCCGCTACGAGACGAAGATGCCTATTTTGCTGACGTCAGTGCCGCCGCGAAGCTCGCCCAGAGTCGTGAGCACCTCGAAGAACTCCTGGACGCTCAATGTCAAGAACGCCGGCGGGAGTACGATACGTTAATCCTCGATATTGCAGTCGCGTGCATCCAGAATCCATCACTCTCAAAGACTCCTCGCCATGCGGCCCTCAAAGCTAGCCAAACGGGTAGCCTTGACAGTCTTCTGCAAGTCCTGTGTGGTGTGGTGTTCGGCTGGAAGGATGGCGACAAAGAGAACAGGGTGCCACGGATCGACGACGCAGATAAAACTGAAGACTGCATTGATGGAAAGGATCTCAGAAGCAAATACAACACCCAAGAGATCTCGTCAGAGCTTGTGGATGACCCATTTCAGTACGACAATACGATAGCTTCTGGCCTTTACTCACCTCAGGGATGGGAAGATTGAAATGAGGATGAAGAGAACTTGTGGAATGATCCCTCTTGGAAGGTGTCCGACTGTCCTACGTCGGAGACGAATCTATCGCCGTCAGGTGTAGATGAAGTCGTGGTGGCCGAAAAAGGTGACAGCGATCAGGCATCTTGTGAGCATCCACCAGAGCAATTGGACGGCATTCTCAAGGTCGCACCACCAACAGACCAAATCTCGCCGCTCCCGTCGCCATATCTGTCGTTGATAGACACGTCTGGCGGCTTGTCCCAACAATCACCACAAACATCAAGCCCCGACCCGTCATCCACTTGTGACCAGAAACTGTCCGCATCTACAAGTGCCCGCATGATTGACGAGCGGCAATCGCTTCTAAACCAGACATTCCCTACTAATAGAGCAGATTCCATGTCCAAGAACGAAGGGAAAAAAAGGAAGCTGCAGGATGATGATCACGATAACGATAGTGGACAGAAGCTCCAGAAGCAGAAGGTATAGCATCAGCCGGTTTTGTATCAGATTTGTTGATGATAGGCGTATATGCTCTTCATCCTCGTGGCCTGGAAAGCCTCTTGCAGGGGAGGGGGCAGGCTTGGGTCTGATGCTATCATCATACCTATATAGAACGCCTTTCTTCGTCTGACAGCGATGAAAGGCGCATGTAATGGTATAAGGGAAATACATTGTAATCCTCTAACGTCAGCATAACATCTGCTGGTGGGAGTCGAATGATTGAGGTGGCAGGTGCGGGTACATTGACAATCAGGTCGGTTGAGCGTGAATCTGTCTAGCAGCAGCATGACGGTGTAGCGGATACCTCAGTAGCGATCTGTCAGACTGCTTCGTACCGAGTGAAGAGGTCAGTCTTGCACCTAGGGTTTGGTCGTGGCTTTTGTTCGAATCTACCTCTCTCTAACCGAGCCCCTCATAATTCTCCATTTAATCCATCAGACACGGAGAATTGCCGGCCCGAGAACGGCGGCTCCCCCGTCGTGAGGCCCCTAGCGACGTAGGCACCGTGGCAACCCCATGGCCTCAGGAGCAACCATGGCCAACACGCCACCGAGAGCACCCCACCGAACTTAGCAGATCTGCTTTAGGCGGCACTGGAAGTTGCCTACGGAGCACAACTGCGCAACTCTTGATTTTGGTGCTTTCTTTCTTTCTTTCTTTAAATGCTGCTAGGTTTGTACATAGTGAACAGCTGGGGGGCTATGTCGAATGCCTTTCTCAGAAGCTCGGCCTGCGGAGTATAAATTCCCCTCATAGTACATTAATCTCCGTTAATAAACGTAAATAGAGTGTCTCACGGAGCGGCCGTGTGTGGGGATCGGCGAGCACCAGACCTAAGAAATAGAATTGCCTAGCGCCATTTCTTTATATGAGTTATTACCTCCTATTCATGCCCTATCATATGCATTTCTTATTGAAGACTTATGAAAACAGATTTACTAAGGAAATTTGCCATAAAATTGAAGGAGCGATTGGTGAGCTGGAGGCTTAGCGGGGATGTCGTGTTTTCAGCTGCGGACAAGCTAGCCACTGTTCATCAGCCTACGTTTTGAATCTCTATAAAACCAGGAACCTATGATTCACCAGTTCTTGTACCTGCCCGAATGCTTCTCTCGGCCCTCTTCAACTAACATTCCAAAATGCTCCGGATTTCGAAACTAATCCTTCTGCTTTCTCTACTACGGATCGCGGCCGCGCACGAACGGACTTCGAATCTCGCACCCGGCCACGTCTCCCTACGCCGAGCATCACCAGACGAAAGCCAGTATTGCAGCCTCGAAACATGTGGTAATACCGAACAGAAGATCGGCGTATGTCACCGTAGCCTCGTCCCCCGAGTCCTCGAAGCCCCCGACCCGTCCTCGCACCCATCCCGCGGGCACTGGTACGACCCAAAGCACTACGGCAACAACGTCGACGGCTTCTTCCGCGGCGAGATCGCCAAGCGTGCAGACACCCAAACAGATATCGTTCCTCTCTACGGCGGCCAGGTCACCTCCGCGTATATCCGCTTCAAAAATGAACCGCGCTCGCTCGCGATACTCGGGTTCTGCGGATGCATTGGCCTCATCGTTATGTCGCAATCGGCGGTGTGGATGGCGCATGTATACGAGAGCCCCGTCCTCCTCAACGCCGACACGTTCGACAAGAATGGTATTAAGGTCCTGAAAAAGGGGAAGGGAAGCTCGAATATGTACTACGGGCTTAGCGATCTGAGCGGCAACGTCTTCGCGTCGGATAAAGACCCAGTCGCCGTCGTGTTTGCCCCAAAGGAGGGTGGGCATTTCCGATATCAGCCTCTAATGCGAAAGATAGATCAAATGGTTGAGGACTGTAAGTGGTTACTCCGGCACTTTGATCATCGTCCGCTGGTATTGACAAACACGCTCGCTACAGTAATCGGTGTCGAGCCCAAATGGGTTGGTTACACGCCCCGGCGGACTGGTGGAGCTAAGACTAGAATCGACTTCGATTGCACTAGATCCGACGGTAAGGTGCTAGTGCAATACCAGCCGTCTAACCCAGGAAGGCTGTTCCGTTCCCAGGCCAAAGCTAGAATATGGATTGAAGGAGACAGTTGGACGTACAATACAGCATGGTCACCGCAGAGTGACCAAAAGCGCTATTGGCTATAACTTTCAGGGCTAGCTTAAGCGGCACTCACGGACATAAACGCATTTAAAACAACAGACATGATACAAAGACGAGCTGGGGGCTTCGGGATGGGCTGAACGCTAGCGAGGTGACAGATCCCCAGACCCTCAACTACTACTGGATGCTCTGCAATAGCGTCGCTGGTGGACCCCCCTACATGGATTGGACAGGAGCCTTTGAAAAGTATGAAGTACTGGCAGGAGGAATCAAGGGCTGCGGGGTACTTTCGGCATGCGAATGTGGAGATAGAGGAGCAGGAGCCTCGATAGGAAGGAAGGGCATCTCGACTAGAAGATCACGGTGATTTCACACTTCTGGTATATTGCGGTTCCTGTTCCCGACTCCTGGCACAGTCGCAGATGTTCCTGATGAAACGTTTTACAGCGACCTTCTGCCGTTGGCCATGAAAAAAAGCATTTTGGTATTCTTCCGCTTGTTCGTGGTCAATGTAGTGTTCGACCATAACCTGGTAGGACTTCTCATACGCTGTCTTGGACGCGGCGCCCAACACCTGCGAGCACTGCCACTCGCAGTAGCTCTTTAATGTCACAGCCCGCACTGTAATCTTGGACTGCACTGCTGGGTTGATGACAACGATAAGAAGCACAATGAGCTAGCGACTTATTATGTGACAAGTCTGGTTGCGCATATTGGGCAAGCGGAAGGCTTGCGAGCCATAGCGATATGCCGAGTAGCATTCGTCAACTTCTATACGCCGAGGACAGCGGCCGGTGGTCCGTCAAGGACAAGCCGAGGCTAACACCAACTATCCACCAATCAACATCACCAACACCGTGCTCGGATCGGACACACCTACCGTATGGGCTTGTGCCGGCGCCTACACCCACAACTTGCTAGACCCCACCCCAGCTGGAAATCTCAGGGCTAAGAGACTGTTTATCGCACGGGACTATAAGCCCGTTCCCAAACCGGCGCCTGTCTGGTTCCACTGTGCTCTCCTTCGAGCTTTGCATCTCGCCAACTTAGAAGCGAACATATCTCGTTAAGAACTACCGAGGTTGAAACAGTGGCGTGAAAGGCTGTCTCGCCGGCTAAGGGAATATTCCAGCCCACGGAAGCCAGGGCCGGAATTAGGTATGCCACGTGGTACGTTCAGTTATCCGGCAATAGGGTCTGCTAACAGAAGTTGGGGATTGAAGATTAAACGCAGGTAATGTATTTAGGTTATAGGTCGTAGGCTGTGCGTAGATCGGGTCTCTTAGAGGCTAAGGTGATCAGTATTAGACTCGACAAGTCTTTCGCAGTGAAGGTAAGCTGAAAGTATCCGTGAGGGTAAATAAAAAGTTGGTTGCTGAAGCGCCATAGAAGTCTGACCATAAGCCAGGCTCAGGTCATATTATATACAAGTCCTGAACAGTATTCTCTGTCCTGCTACTAGTTACCAGACCGGTATCAGTAAGCACTCAGTGACTGTTAGTGTTGGTTTACGTAATCACAGGGTGATTTGTTTGATCGAACCGCGGTGATGAAGGGTCAATTACTTTTGTATTAATCTTTACGTGAAGTAGAAAAGAGAGGTTCTAACCGTTAGTTAGATCGCCGGTTAAACGCTGATATAGAGACCCTTAGATGACCCCTGCGCTGGCGCTGACTCGAGGTCGAATTGGGCTTCTAATCCGATAGTTAGTGAGCGCTCAGTAGCCCCTTGTCACAACGACAGCGTGGCTACTAGCGAGTAAAGGCATAACTATGTTAGTTAATGATTAAAAGGCTAAGTGGCCAGTTGGCCGGATCCAGTATAGCTAGCGATTATTATTGTGTTTATTAATTAATTAATAGTTCTAACTAATATAGTCCTTATTACCACGAAAAGGGGTTATTACTAGTCTAACGAACATATACCTTATTTACGTATAATACTTTAACCTATACAGTCTGATTTGTGTATATCACCTTTAGTACGGTGCAGGCCTAACACTATATAAATTACTATAGTAATAATATATATATATATAATAGGTAGGCTACTACGTCTAATCCAAAGGATTCTATTTTCTATAAATTTTTTTATTATTAATCTATTTATTAAGTTTAAATTTATTTATAAAATTAAGCAGCAAATTTATTTATGACGGCCTATTTATTTAAAATGCTAGCCGGTGTAGCTATATAATATAGAATAGGAGATAATAATAATAGAGGATAATAATATTAGAAGTATAATTACTAAAGCTTTTACTTTGTGCTATAGTTAGTTGCCCTAACCTACTTATAATATTATTATATTAAAGCGTACTAATAATAATAATAACTATATTTTATTAAGAACTATTAAGATTTATATAACGTACATACATAGCGAGCGGGCTATTATAACGAGCGGGCTATTTTTATTACTATTTATACTTTTTCCTTTTATAATAACTTTCCTTTACGTACGGTAATAACTTCTTTTTTTAAAAAAAGCTATATTATCTTTATATTTTAAGCTATTAAAAAAGATTTAAAATTATTTATATAAAAAGCCGTTATTATTTATAATATCTTAAAAATAATATTTTAATACCGACGCGTCGGCCGACTATTATAATAAAAAATATATACGAATTTAATAAAAATAACTTTTTTAAAAGAAACCGTAATTTTTAAACGAGTTATTAACTTAATTAATTAAGGATTTTTATTACGATTTAACGATGTATAAAATATAACCGATTATTTTTTTAATAAACGCAACGCAATACGTATTAAACCACGATAAGTAAAAAACTTTATATAACGCTAATTATAATTAAAAATGCGTTTTTAATATAAAATCGACTATTAAAAAGTATTAGCTAAGGATTTTATAATTATTTAAGCTTAGTTTACTTTCGTACGAAATACGATTACGAAGTATAAAATATATAATTATAATATTTATAATTTTAATAAGACGGGCTTTTTAATAAGAATATTTTCGTACGTAAAAATTATTATAATTTTTAATTATTATAAAAAGCTTTATACGAAGTAGCTTAGTAATTGAGAATAAATTTTTATTATTTAAGGTATATATACGGATAGCTAAGCGTTACTTTTGTACGTTATTATAAAAAGCAAATATTACTTCTTTTTATAATATATTAATAACTAATTCCCTCCTAAATAACGTATCCACTTTAACAAAAATAAATAAATTATAAATAAAATCGGCTTAAATTAGTTAAAGCATTTTAAAAAATATATAAAGTTTTATATAAAAAGTATTAAATAGCTTTTAATCCTCGATAGCTATAATAATTATAAATTAATTAAATTTAATAATTATTATAAAAAGCGTAGTATTATCGCTTTTTATATACCTCCTTATTTATTATACGAGCTTTAACTTTTTAATATTAATTATTTTAGTTTATTAAAAGTTTTATATAATAAAAAAATCAAAAAAATAATATAGATATAAATTATATATATTATTAAAAACGATTTCTTTTTTATCTTTAAAATAGCCTTTTTTATTTTAATAAAAGAAAAAAATATATAAGCTGGTTTTAAATAAGTTAGAATTATATTTTTTAATTTAAAAGTAGTTATTTCCCGCCTAGATTTTAAACTAAAAACGCTAATATTATCTAACTTACGCCTAAATAACTAAGGCTCTTAAAACTTAAAAACATTAACTATAATATATAACGCCGTATAAAGCTCTATTTTACTTAAAAAACGTATTCATAGCTATCAATATAGCTTACTAATATATTTATATAAAGTTATTAATTTATAAACTAAAAATATTAGTAAGTTAATATATAAACTAATTCTTATTAAAACTAAATACCGCGGGCTTCGTATAATAAATAAAATATTAAATAAGCACCGGAAAATTAAAAAAATATAATTACGTTTTAGAGGCTTACTTAATATTATTAAAACCGAGGTAATTTAAATAAAAAAAGGGGTTATTAATATTAAAAACGAAAATATACGTTAAGAGGGTACTTATATAAAAAGGGTTAAATCGCGCGGGCGGTAATATAATAACTATAGAAAAACTAAATATAATATATAAATATATTAAATAGTTTAGGAAACCTCTAAAAAAGAGGCTAATAAGTAGTTCTAATTCATTTCGTACGATATAGCTTAATTAACTTACATAAATAATAGGAGGGTATTTAAAAGTGGCCCGCTCGCTATAATAGCCCGCTCGCTATACATGTACGTTAGTAGTATTTAAATTAATTTGAATTATTAAGAGAAATCTTTAAATACCTTTTAAGAGCTTATTTAATATTAAAAGGGGTTAAATTATATTAAAATAAAGTATTATTATATAGTGAATAAAACTTTATATATTAATTTATAAATAAAAGAGCTATTATAATTATTTATATCTTTTATTTTAATAAAAATATATTTATTATATAAAAATAATAATAAAAAAGCGAAATTATTATATAGGAATTAATATACCGGCGTCGTAAATTAATATACCGGCGTCGCTCTTATACCAACGTTGCTATTTAACTTTCTAATTAACTTAAAAAAATACAATTAATATAATTCAATTTTACTAAATATTTATAAAATATTTTAACTTTTTTATTTTATTAATTCTTTTATTTTAAAGTTATGTTATTAATTTTTTTAATTTTAATTTATATTATCTATTTATAATAGAGCTTTTAATTAGAGTTAAAAATATTTTATAAAGCTAATTTTAAAATAATACTTATATTAATAAACTTCCCCTTTTATAAGATTGATTATTAATTACGTACGGCTTTTTATTATTATTTAGTTAACTATTATTATTTCTTTTTTTAAAAAATAACCACCCGAATATTAATTAATTTTATAAAGTCAAAAATTTTAAAAATAATATAATTTTATTATTAAGCTTTTAACTAATATATTATAAAATATACGACTTTTTATAAATAATTATTTTAATATAGAGTTTATATTATATTTTATTTATTATTTCTTAAAAAGAATAATAAAACCTTAACAGATTATTTTTTTACGATTTTTTTTAAAATCTAACCCTTTTTTTAATAAATAATTTTAATAAAGGTTTTATTTTATAATAAATTAGTTTAATAATACTTTTTAGTTTATTTTATAAATTATTAGGATTAGTTAATAATTAATAATAGTACTTTTTTAATAATAAGAATATATTATTACGGCCAGCTAGTCGTAGTGAGGTTTATATTAATAAAAGTCGGGGCTACGATACTTATAAACAATAGTCGTTATTAAAATAACTTTAAAAAAGCTATTATCTATAAGTTGTTAAATAAAAAGGCTTCGGTAATTAATCGTAGTTTTATTAATAAAATTCTTAATAAAAATAGCTAAAAGCGATCGTTAAATCTAATATAAAAATTAATTACTAAAAAAACTATAAAAATCTATCCTTAAGCCTAGCTCGGGCTATCCTATATATAAATTTTAATCATAAATATATTTTTTATAATATTTTATTTATTTATTATCCGACGGTTTATTGAACGGTCGTTTATTTTATATTTTTATAATCGCCCGTTTTATTTATTTATAAGCGTCCGTTTTTTATTTTATTATATAATCGTAATTATATAACTTATTTATAATTTTTTTATTTTAAAAAGAGCCGTTATTATTATATATATAATATAATAGCCGCCGTAAGTTTTATAAAATAAAGCCCTAGTTTAATAATATATATTAAATCGTAATATTAACTCCTCTTTTTAAAAATCTAATCTTTAGGCTTATAAATAGGTTATTTATTCTTAAATTAAGGAATTATTAAATATTTTTATTAAAATACGCTAACGCTATATTAAACCGAATTAAAAAATCGAAATTATAAATAGCTACGTCTCGTCGCTATTTATTATATATTATTCGCTTTTTTAATAAAAATTTAAAAATAATACCGTACTTAAATTATCGTTTTTAAAACGTTTATTACTTAATTTTTTTTAATTCTAATATTTATAAAATATACTATCGCCTAGGTATTTCGTATAATATTTCTATTAATATTATTTATATTTATAAATTCCGCGGATAGTTTTTTATAAATCCTAATTAATAAATATAATAAATCGTTTAATAATAAAGTTTAATCGCTTTAATTATAAAAAATAAGTAAAAGAGTTACGGTTTTAAAAAAAAGTTATAAAATTATAAAAAAAAGCTAAGGCCTATTAAAAAGCTTAAGCTAAATTAAATAAATCGTTATTTAAATTAAAACGCTTTCGTTTTTAAAAACGAATAGTATTTAAAAAAAGTCGTATCGTATTAAAAGAATTTCTTAAAAATATTAAAAGTATTTCTTTAATAGCCTAAGAGGCGTAAACTAATAATATTTTTAATATTATTAATTAAAACGCCGTAATAACTAAGAGTTTTAGGTTTAAATTTAATTTTAATACTTTTTAAGAAGCTATTAAGAGTTTTAAAGGTTCGTAACAGGTTCCTATATATTATCCTTATATTTATAATCTTTCTATTTAATAAAATATTCTTCTTATCCTTCTTTAATTCGGTAATTAATAATTCGTTTAATTTTATATTTTAGTTTATTAAGTTCGACGATAATACGATTTTTAATATATAAATTTTTAAATATTAACTTTAAAAGTAAAATATAAAAAACTAAGTAATATCGTATCGTATTTAAGAGTTTTAATTTAAAATTAATTAATAAAACTTTTTTGATAATTTCAAAAGGTCTAAGTTTTTTATAATTTAATTTATCGCTTAGTTATTTTATTTTAATATTACGGCGAAGGAGATATACGCTATCTCCTTTTTTTAAAATTAATTTATTAATTTTTAATTTATCGGCGTATTTCTTTATACGCTATTATATAAACTTGAGGTCTAAAGAGGCTTCTTTTTAAATCTTTTTAAGTTTATTTATATTTATTATAGCTTTTATAACCTATAGTCTTTTATATACTTTTTTATATATAGTTAGTTAGAATCCGTAATTAAAATAAAAAGGGGATTCTTTTATACTTTTATTAACTGCGCTATTATATATAAACTAAGCTATTAATAATAGTATTATTTAATTATTTTAGTCGTAATTTATATAATAACGGAGGTATATTTTAAAAATTTAGTTGATTTTTTCTATTTATTTATCGGTTTACGGATAAAAAAAGGTTAATAATTTATAATTTATACCGAGCTATAAGATTAAAAATTTTTAAAATTTAGCGGTAAATAGCTTATTTTTATCGGATACTATTTCTTTAAATAAACTATAGTTAATAATAACTATTTTAAAGAAAGTATATACTAATTTTTTAATATTATTTGCTTTTTTATATAATATAAAATAAGTAAATTTAATAAGTCGGTCGACGATAACTAAAATACTATCGTATTATATATTTATTAATAGCTTTTTAGACTTTAGTAGTTTAATAATAAAGTCCTAAGAGATTAAATACTATGCCTCTAGGGGCACTAATAATAATTATAGTTTTTTATAAAACTTATAAAGGCTATTCTTACTTTTCTTATAAATATCGTAGTTTTTAATAGTTTTAACGACTTTTATTTTTATAATAGTTTTATCGTAATATTAATAAATCCGTTTTTATATTTTTATAATATTTTAATAACCGTGTGCTTAAGTATTATAAACTTTTATAATAAGCTTAGGAGTCATTTTTCTAAACGGGCTAATATTAACTCTTTTAACTATTATAAAGAGTTTTATAATAGGTATAAAATTACTATTATCGTTATATTTAAAGATTATTTATATTTCTTTAGAGAACGTAACTTTATAATTAAGTTATTTATTAAAAGCGTTTACTCTACCGTTTTCTAAACTTTTTTAATAAATAATTCGGAAATTAAACTTGGATAAGAATTCGCTTTATTTAATTTATTATTTATTTAAATTCTTATTTATTATAAAGTTCGTAAGGTTCTTATAATTTATATAAATAGTAATTTTGTATTTAATACTTAAGAGCTATAGTTTTTATTTTTTAAAAACTTCGATTATAATTATTAATTTTTTATTATAAATTTATTAATTTAGTTCTATTTTATAAAATATTTTAAAATAGAATATATAAAAATAAAATACTCTTTATTAATCTCGTTATTTTAAAACAGCTCTTATAATAAAATCCGAGGCGTCGGTCTCGACTTTAAATAGTTTCTTTAAGTCCGGGATTATAATTATTAATTTTAAAATAATAAATTCTTAACTTTATTAAAAGCTTTTTTATATTTTTTATCTTAAATAAAGGTTATATCTTTTTTTATTAAGTTATTAAGAGGTTTAATAATATTAATATAGTCCTTAAAGAATCGTTGATAAAAATTAACGAATTTTAAAAATAATTATATATTTTTAATATTAATAAATATAAGCTAGTCCTTAATTACTTTTATTTTAAATACTTATATATAAATTTATTTTAACGTAATTATATAACTAAAGAAATTTATTTTTTATATATAAAATTTATATTTATTAGGTTTAATAAAGAGCTTTACGTTTTAAAATTTTTAAAATATTATATAAACGTATTTTTTATAAATCTCGAAATTAAAAAAGAAAATAAAGATATTATTAAGATAAACGATTATAAAAATATTAATATACTCTTTAAATACGTAATTAATTATTATTTAAAATATAATGGGTATATTAATAAATCCGAAAAATATAACTAAGTATTTATAAAGTCCTTTACGAGTTCAGAATGCCGTTTTTTATTTATTTCTTTTTTTAATTCTAATTTAATTAAATATTCTTTTAAGGTCTATTACGGTAAACTATTAAGCTCTATATAATATTTCTTTAAGTTTTATAATAAGGGATAATAAGTAATAATTCTTTTTAATAATTTCGTTAAATTCTTTATAATCGATTATAAGTCTAAACTTTTTTTTACTTTTTTTAAATATAAAAAAGATTAATACTTTTATTAAAAAAGATAATAGTTTAATATAACTTTTTTTAAGTCTATTGTCGATATATTTATTAAATTTATCGCGTTTAAATTAATTTATAAAGTATAATAAATAAAATTTAGGTTATGTTTTTTTTTTAATTTAATCTCTATATTTTAATTATTATATTTTAATAATCTTATTTCTTTTTTTAAAGCGAATAGTTTTATATAAATCTAATACTTTTTAAATATAGTCTAAAATAAGTCCGATCTTCGATCGTCCGTACTAAATACGAATATCTTAATAAATTCTATCGTTTTAATAAAAATAATATATCTAATTTATTTTCGTTCGTTAAGTATTACGTAAGACTCGTTTAAACTTTTTTCCTTAAGTCGTTTAATAATTAAATCTATTTAATAAAGTTAGCCGGTTCTTTAATTTATTTATAAATTATACTTTCGTAATTACGAAATTCTTAAAATAACGTCGGTATTTCCGATCTTTATAATATCGTACTTTAGTTATTCTAATTAATTATTAATATATATCGTAAAGTATATAGTCTTTTAATTAATATATTTATTATTATAATTAATTTATTTTCTTTTTACCATTCATAAAATATATAAATTCGTTTTTTATACTTATAATAGTTTATATTTATTTACCGTTTTTAGTAAAATAAAGATTTTTTAAACACCGCTATTAATAATAACGTTTATATCATATCTATTTATTTAAAATTTAAATCGTAAATATTCCTTATCGAAGAGTATTATAAAATATAAAAACTTATTTATTTTAATTGCTTTTTATTATTCCTTTACGATTAACATACTTAATTTTTTAATATTTTAAAAGTTAATGCCCGTTTTTTTTTATAAACCGTTTGTAATTAATTATTAAATCGGGACGCCTTTATCTTTTAATAAGTAAATATAATACGTTAATAATATCGTAAATATCGTTTATTTTTTTATTAATAAGTTCTCTCCCCTTAAGAAATAATTTATAATTTCTAAATATTTTAATATTAAATTATATATTTAAAATATATCGGTTATATAAATAGTTTTTTAAGTCTTTAATAAGCTAATTTAGTTCTCTTTAAAAGCTTATAAATTTTTATTATTTTAATTACTTATTTAAATCGGCTTTTTTTTAATAATAAAATCGTTAATATCGGGTAATATTTTATAATCGATTTTTAACTAAGTACGTCGTTAAGCGACGTCGCGAGGTTTATTTAAATTATAAAACGATTATTAACTTATTAATTATTTGTAATTTAATATATTAATATTATTTAAAAGGGGGTCGTAATCCAGTCTTTTAATATTAAATTCCGTAAATATATCGTTAATAGTTTTTTTATTTAAATTATTTAGCTTAATATTTTTTTTAAATGTAAAAAAGTTTTATTTTAAACGGAGTATATCGTTTTTTATTATTATTTTAAATTATTTATATAACTATTATTATAAAATAATAAAGACTATTTTTATAATTAAATATTAAGAAATATAAATATTTATTATATAATAAGCCTCGTTTAGTTCTTTAATATATTAATAATAACGTTCTTTTAATATCTAAGGTCCGTATATTAAATATATAATATTTATTTTTTTATTAATTTCGTATTCTAATTAAAAAAGGTTTTTTTTTTATTTTAATTTTTAATCGTTTTTAAAATCGTTATTAAAATAGGGCGAGTATTATTTTTACATTTAATCGTTTTTTTTTAATAATCGGTTAGTTTTATAATAATTAATTAAAATACGAATATAATTTTTATTATAATTTTTTATTATTAAAAAGCAATATTCGTAATATTAAATTATTTTATTAAATATTCGTCGTATTATATAAATAAATTTATTTAAAATCCGTACTTTATAAGCTAGGATCTCGTCTTTTAATTAAAATAAGTCGTCTTTATTTTTAATTATTATCCTTTTTTTTAATCTATTTTTTATTATCGTAAAGGTTTACGCTTAATTAAAAAAATTAATAAATTATATTTTAACTACTTCATATATTATTAATAATATTTAAATATACTCTTTATTATAATCTTTAATAATTTTAAAACGTTAGATTAGTTTTTATTTATTTATTATAATAAAGGTCCTATTAAAAAGTTTTTTAAAATACTATCCTAATTATTCCTTATTATCTTAATAAATAAAGCAGTTATCGTCGTAATATACGGTTTAAAAAAGTAATTTATAAAGTACTTTTTTTAAAAATAATATTAATTTATTTTTCAAGGATAAGTCGTTATTAAATTTATTTAAATTATTTATAATCCTTAACTATATATTTTAACTTATCGTAATTATAATATTTAAATTTTTTTTTTAATAGGATTAGTCTCGATTTACTATATTAAGATTTATAAATCCGTTATATTATCCGTAAATAATAGTTTATTAAAAATTATTATTTTTATTATAGCGGTTTTTTTAATTAAAATTATATTAAAATTATTATTAATATTTACGTCTTAAGTTAAGTTTTTATTATCGTTTTTTCCTTTTTTTTTTTTTTTTATAAAAGTAATTATCGATTTTAATCGCAAGTTTAATATATTAAAAGAAATCTTTTAGTTTATTAAGTTTAACGATTTCGTCCTTAATTTCGTTTTTTAATCTTTAATAAAATATAAAAACCTTAGTATCGTTAATAAAATTAAATTAAACGCTAAGTCGTTTAAACTTAATTAAATAGTCCTTTACTAATTTAGTTTATTAGAGTTATAATATATCGTATTTAGTTTATCGTTTTTTATTTAGGTTTTAAAAAAGCGATTTAAAAGCTTTTTTAAATCCTTTAAAATTATAATAAATATTTCGTATTTCGATAAAGTATTCGTTAAAAGTTTCTTTTTTAAAATATTCTTTTTAAAAAGGTTTAAATTATTTAAAAGCTCGTCTTTTAAAAAAGTTAATAGCGTATATAACTTTCTTAACTTCGTTATTAAAATCTCTTTAATAAAAGTTCTAAAAGTTTTTAACCTAAATTAAAAATCCTTTTAAAGTTTTAAAAGTGCTGTCGAAAGTAATAAGTATATTAAATTTAAACTTTTATTATCCCTTAATAAAAAAGGTAATAATAATATTAACGGCGCTTTAAAATATATTTATTTATTTAATAAATTCTAAAGTCTTTTTACGTTTAATATCGAGTTTTTTAAACGTAGTGTTAAATAGTTTTTATATATAAATAATATCGTAATTATTCTTAATTTAAGTTTTTATTAATTAAATAGTAATAATATTAAAAAGGTCTATTAGTTTTTTATTATATTAAATATTTTAATTAACGACGCGGCGTATTTTAATATATATTATCTTATTAAAGACTACGTCCTTATTAAAATTATATTTAATATTAAGTATTTTTACATCTCCTTCGGCTTAGGCTAGCTCGGCGTTTAAAACCTAAAGCTTTTTACCCTTATTAAAAAAGGATTTAATAAATATCATTTATATTATTTAATAAGTTTTTATAAAATCGATTTATTAAATAGGAATAATTAAAGTATTACGGCTAGTTAGTCATAATAAAGTTTATATTAATAAAAGTCGAGGTTATAATATTTATAAATAATAATCGTTATTAAAATAATTTTAAAAAAATTATTATTTATAAGTTGTTAAATAAAAAGGTTTTAATAATTAATCGTAATTTTATTAATAAGGTTTTTAATAAAAATAGTTAAAAGTAATCGTTAGATTTAATATAAAAATTAATTATTAAAAAAGTTATAAAAGTCTATCCTTAAGCTTAGCTTAGGCTATTTTATATATAAATCCTAATTATAAATATATTTTTTATAATATCTTATTTATTTATTATTTAATAGTTTATTAAACGGTCGTCCGTTTTATATTTTTATAATTACTTATCTTATTTATTTATAAACGTCCGTTTTTTATTTTATTATACGATCGTAATTATATAACTTATTTATAGTTTTTTTGTCCCGAGGGGAGCCGTTATTATTATATATATAATATAATAGCTGCCGTAGGTCCTATGGGGTAGGGCCCTGGTCTAGCAATACGTGTTGGGTCGTAATATATATTTATTAATAGTAAGAAATATAAGGTCCTTAAATTAACTTATTATTTTATTTACTTTTATATTAATCCTTTTTTTAAAATAAAGCGTTTTTCTAAATTATAACTTTTTTTTATACTTTAAATAATCGATCCTTTTTTCTTTTTATAATTAAAGTTTTAAACTTAAATTTAAAAAATTATTCAAAATAAACTTATAATACTTTTTTCGATTAAGTTAATATTTTTATAAAAGTTAATAAATTTAACATTATAAAATAAAATAAATATAAAGTTTAAAGCCGAATTATTTAATTTATTTTTTAATATAATCGGTTTAGTAAGCCTAGGCTTATATAAAATATTAATATTTAATAATTTAAATTTTATAAATATAGTTATAAATAGTAAATTATTACTGAAGCTTAAAAAAAAAGTAAATAGCTTTTACGTTATTATTTAAGGGAATTAATATACCGGCGTCGTAAATTAATACACCGGCGTCGCTTTTATACCGACGTCGCTATTATAAAGATCATCTAGAGCCGCATTCAGGCTGAAGCTCTTTACTATATACTTCCGTAACCAGAAACTAGTCCGTAGTCAGGATATTTAACGACAATACATCCATCTTTAATTGCATCCTCTTGAGCTTTGAGGTCAGTCACGTTGAAAATTGCGTATTCCGTGGATCGTTTGAGTGTGCGTCGAAACTTGAATTCGAAGCTGAACTGGGACTGTCTGTGAATGGCGAGTAGTATCGACGTGAATCATAACAAAAATGATTGGGTTGTGATTGAAAAGGAGAGATATCGCGACTCGGAAGCTGGTAACAGACGCCTATGTAACTTCCTACTTAAATTTCATCGGTAGTATTAAACTTTCGAAGCTATTCTTTATATCTATAGGTACCCGTGAACATTTCAGAAGCCGGCTTATATCTATAACAGGTCAACTCTATTTGGATAGTAAAAGCTGTTAAGGCCTCTAAAGTCTCGTCATTCATATTACTGTAAACTGCAAGCTCAAGGTTACGCAGAATGTCTCACTTTCCGTCTTCATCTTTCTCTTTGTCTTACCTCATCTCTCGTTTTCTGTTCCATCCCCTTCTTAAGCATAGTATTGAGCAAATCTGGCTTCCTCTTTTGCACAGATTCTCGATGTTTAGGAAGCCACAAGCTGTAGGGATGTCCGCTTCAAACTTTGCAACATCACGAGTGCAAAGCGATGAACCGTTAGACAGTGCTAAGACCATCTCGATCCTCACATTTGCATCGAGTAACTACAATACGAATCTCCTGTGGTAGGTGCCGATAAGGCTGATGTGACCCTATTAATTTTGTGCTTTGCTTGTGACCGAGTGCCATGGAATTCATCCATTGAACAGACTAAGCTTGGACCGAAAACCCAATTGCCAACGGTTTCTTGTGGTTATCCCATCGGATGCCATTGGAGTAACGAAGACTCGTAACATTGGTCTACTTATATATTACCTAAGGAAGTGAAGAAGAAGGGACGTTTGCCTGCGGCCGTCAAAGGCCGATGCATAACCTCCTGGGCACCCCTTTTCCGATGTCCTCGCCCGTTCACTCGATACCTTCACCGATGCCCGGGAATATGTCCTCTTATGAAAATGATTGCCTCCATGTAAGTGGAAATGCTGTAGTTCTACAAAGCGGTTGCAGCTACATTATGCGTTCTTGTGCAGTAAGTTATTATGTTCTTCTCTATCTCGTAACCCCTCTGACTTCCTGCTTCTCAGCCAAGTCAGGTAGCAACTTTTCCACAGCCGGGTTGCTGCACACATAGTGGAGCGCGTCCTGCCCTCCAAGATTGACTAAAACTATGTCGACATGGGCGGGTCTCGAATAACATTTCCATGGTGGCTCTGTAGCCCAAGGTAGTACGCTCGCATGCATGAAAGGGGTCCAGCCTTCGCTCTCCCTAATATCTGGATTCATACAATAAGTGGCAAGCAAGCTTCTTACGACCTATTCGAATCCATACCTGGCCGCATGAGCCAAAGGTGTGAGGCCTTCGAAGTCAGGTTAGTTAATGTCAAGCCACCCGTTCTTGATTAGCAGTCTGACAACAGCCTCATGGCCCTAATGCACTGCAAGGGTCAATGATGTGTGACCGCTTATTGATGGACATAGGCCGATATACTGCGGCACGTCCAAACCAGTCTTCTCTCGCCCTTAGAAGGATCTGGACCATAGCTTCGTGGCTATTCATTGCTGTAAGTGATAAAGGCGACCTGCCGTAAATAACCCTTGAGTCAGTCGAGTCCTAAGCGATAGCTATCTGGGGTTTTCCGGGGACATATGCTTAGCTGGTGTGGCATTTGACATCCACTAAAAGTTGGACAATATTCTCGTGACCGCATTCGGATGTAAGTGATAGTGGCGTGCAGTCTTCGGAATCTTGCAACTACTTGTGGAGCGAAAGCTTGCAAATTTCATAATGCCCGTAGACTGATAGTGGAGAGCGCAAGTCCTTGGCTATCGCATCGAGATATTGCCGATTTGTTGCTGATGCATGTAAGGCAGCGTGAAACGGGGCCGCGAACTCCGCGTCAGCATACCTATTAGATTCCTCACATTCTTTTAAACGGTTTTGAATTGAACTTCGCATGCTAAATACGCGCAAGGCCTTGGCGTCTTTTTCGTATATATTAGATGGGAGGAAATCCCGGAAGGAACACCTACACTGAATTAAGTGCTAAAGAGATGAGAAGTTAAGTCTATTACCGATGATAAATATAACCCTAGGAGAGTAAAGAAAACATATCTATAGAGGGCGCTGTGATAGTCTTCTATAGATGGTGGTTAAAGTCACAGCGCTATGTCGTCAATGTCAGGAACAGTCAGCTTCGGACCAGATTATTTTGTTGGAAAGAAAACAAATTTGCCTACGTACTCTGGAAAAGAGACCTGTCAAAAGCTGATACGCTCCTGTGTTAACTCTGAACGGCCCACTTCTTTGATCCAAGCATCTGTCCATTGTAAATCTATTCGCTCATTCATTACCTATCCGTGCATGTGTAGATCAATTTCGTTGCCCTCATCGGGACACCCAAAATTCCCTCTTCTAGGTGGAAGCTTTAGATTAGCTAATAGCTTGTAGTAGTTTCGTTTTTAGCATGGCATGATGGCCCTCATTCACGGTCAACAAGACATGATAAGTATCTAGAGTGGCCATTTGGCACGCATCTGTAAGTTTAACAACCTTAGTTTTGCTACCCTTCTCACAGAACTTAGGGTTCCAAACATGCCCGTTCCTCATCAGTCCCAGTGTGAACTTCCTAAACTTTTCGTCGTTTCCTGTTCAGACTTCTGCAAGTAGTGTGGTCAACATTGCCAGACATGGGTTCCTAAGGGCCGATAGTAGAGGCTATTAAAAAATCACTCATAAAAAAGATGTGGAAACACAGCCCTTTCGAAAAGGACTGGCGGCGTCGGTGACGCCGTTTTAATTTCCCCTTAGGGCGGACCGCTTGGGCTTTGTTTTACATTCCCCATTGCTTTGACTAGCGCTTGTGACAATATTATCCACCCCTGCTCTTCGTACCTCCTTTTTGGCAATGAAGCCGAGGTGGAAGAATGATGTGCTATCAAAGGAATTCTCAATAGAAATGCCCAAAATATGACATATACTCAGGACTTTTCTATTAAATGTTGTAGCCGACACCCTAAGGCAGATTGAACGAAGTAGTCTTTACACGATGCGATATATCTCTCTCACTGTTACAAGCCAGATGGCCGGATTTGATAGGCTGAGGATATGTTAGGTCGTTGGTAACAAGTAATCAAATGCTCGACGCAGCGGTTGTTATCTATAGCACCGTGGTATCCGAGCGCTGGGCGTCGAGGCGTGATCGTTTACTGGCCATTCTAAGGTCCATCATGGCATTATGTTGTCCTCACGAACATGTACTCTAATAGAGTTCAAGATCTTTCTTCCGACCATTGCGGGCCGACCCTGTTACATGTAAACTGTGTTATAACCCTATTGGATGATGTCAATGCGACCCTGGCTAGGTACGCCTGCGCACGGATATGTCTCAAAACACCTTCGACAATAGCACGGATATTGTGCCCATCGTCCTCGGTGACAGCCCGAAAACAGGCTGTTCCGATTTTACCGAGGCTACTGCTGCCTACATGATGACTTTTGAGGCTTGGTCATTGGTTAATGTCAATCGAAGAATGGTCCCGACCTCCCCGGCTGCAGCCAAGGTCTCGGCACAGGCCCCCGGATCGGGCACCTCTTCCATCGTGGGGTTCCCTGAAGAAGAAAGCAGGATTCGGGATCAATTTCGAATCACGCACTTATCTGCTCGTTCTGGTACTCAACACGGCCATACGTACGAAAGCGGAATCGCGTGAGATTGATCGCAACAATAGAAAGAACTTCAGGGGACGACATTGCTTACTTCATAGCTCAGAATGAAAAAATGAGAAAGATTAATCTGTTGTCGGCCGCCCGGTGACTTAATTGAAGCTGCCCAAGCCTTGCGCATTGCCTCGTCGCTTCCTCTCTAGACTTCCTTCATTGTTTGCCCTCATACCCCATCACTTTCTCCCATTTTGCCCGTCATGCTTTTCAAGTCCATATTCATTCTCTCTCTCGCTTTCGCGGTGGATGCGTTCGCCGTTAGACGTGGGACTAATGACTGGACTGCACCTACCTCCGCCGATCGTAAGACATGGTATCAGATGAATCTCCTGTTTTGAGCTACTGTTGACACTTCTCAGGTCGCAGCCCCTGTCCGATGGTTAACGCTCTTGCAAACCACGGATACCTCCCCCGTAGCGGCTTGAATGTCTCTCTTGCAGATCTCATTGCTGGTTTTACGGCAGCGGTTAATCTTGATCCTGCTGCTACCACTTTGGTCGGACAAAAGGCTCTCCTCGCGTCGACGACTGGCAATAACGCGACATTCAACTTGGATGACCTCAACACCCATGGCAGTGAGTCAAACAAGACTTTGACATTGTATGCTTAGGCTAAATTTGGAATGCTAGTTATCGAACACGATGGGAGTCTGAGCCGTAACGACATTTACTTTGGCGATAACCATTCCTTCGACAAGACCATTTGGGAATCTGTGGCATCCCAATTCACGAACACTACAATCAGCATCCCAACAGCAGCCAAGGCCAGGGTCTCACGTCTCCAAGCCGCTGCTGCTACGAACCCCGAATTCAACCTCACTGCTGATGGAACCCAATTCAGCTTCATTGAGACGGCTCTTTACCTCTCTGTTTTTGGAAACTTGGACGATGGCAATGCCAACACCGAATGGGTGAAGGTGTTATTTAGTATGTGCAATCCTGCCTTCTTGCCTTCATTAATTGTTAGCTTACAAAAGATTTTTAGCGCAAGAGCGTCTACCATTCGTGGAGGGCTTTTCAAGAGCAACCTCGCCAATCACTGCGGCGGGAATTTTAGGGTTGGTGGCCAAAGTTGCAGTTGCAAGTGTATAATACTATATTGCAATGAGTGAGCTGCGAGTTACATGTTAAGGCTCACCAGCCGGTTGTATGTTTCTCCTTGTTCATCGAAGGTATATGTACTCAAAACTTTTCTATTTCGACTGCGTATAACTTTTGAAATGTCGGATTACAAGTCCAATTCGACTTCCAGTCAGGGCAAGCGCAGGGACCATCAACTGGTCTCTGTATCAGCTTCCAACTAATGGCCTAAACTACGGTTAGAACCTCTCTTTCTTACAACCCACGCAGAGATCCAATATACAGTCAATTAACCATTCGTCCCCCCCTCGGAACTACGGTTCGGATCCGAATATCCCGTGATATGGATACCAACATGAACCTTAACATTGGCGTTGGATTTTGAAGAGAATTTTGTCAGCTTTTAGCCTACGCATTTGAGTATGATCTCCAGCCATTTGTAGACCTGAACAGGTACTAATTAGTACCTAAGTGACCAAGTGACAGTTCAAGCTTAAAGACTTACAACATGTGTTAACCAGTACGCCTGTTATTAAGCACCGATCGAATATCGAAATTCCACCTGTACCTGATATAATAGATTTAGCCCGGGGAAACTGAGTTGTTATTGAAAATAAAATGTTGCTTGGGAGTTCTTATTCATGAATGTGGATTTCCTAGGCAAAAGATGTACCTGTATTGTAAACAATCCGAAACTGCGAGAGTGTTAACCATTTGTGAGTGGACACCTTAATGAGCGGAGAAGATGCGATTTGGGCACCTTATTTAATGATTCGGAGATGGAATTCCAAGCTGTTCGATACCAACACCTGTTCATCGTACACGGTATCGCCGCTGTTGTCGTCCAAACAAGATCCGGTGGAGTGAACATGCAAGGAACTGGGTTATGCATGATTCCCTACGTGTTGCCCTGTTGCCTAGGCATTTGAGAAGATGACGGTGGGGTCTTGGCTGGCTTGCGCTCCCCAACCAACTTCAATGATCATTGTGTCATGCTGTCACGATGTCTTCAGTGATCACTATCACTCTAGGACGGTTATGTCTCAATGACATGAATGTAGTTTGCGTACATTGTAGTGGCTAAAGAACAAGTAAACTTATCAAGATGCATAGTCATCTCGTCAACATCGACCTGCCTTTGTTCATGCACATGCGATCAAACTCAATTTCCTTTTATATTTTGCATGTGGAAACCTGTTATATAACCCTCGGTCGGAGCTGCACAAGCTGGCCTATGATTCAATTCGTCACCTCCACTGAATTAAACTTACATGTGACGGAGAATCTACCATCCGGTCGGAAATTTCCAAAGAGAATCAAACACATTACAGTTTCTCTGATTGTTAAGATGAAAGGACCCTGAAATGTCTTCATGTCGCGGCTCATATAGTCTAACTAAGATAGTGAGTGACGCTCGGTTTGCACGGGAATAATACAAAGCTCTTCGAATTCGAATGCTTCTACTCTTCAACGGCCTCAGCCTATCAGTGAGACTTGGTGGCTTGGCTTATATCTAATCCTTTCGCCTAAACGCACCGAGCCTCGGGTTACGTGAAACACTCACTACTTTACCTGCTTGCAAAGTATACACCCTTGCTCAAGGCTGTCAATACTGCATAAGGGTCTGACGTGTTGTCCGAGCTTATTTCATTGTGGGAGTGGAACACGTGAAGGCAGAAGTGCCGAGGGCCAAGATCAGATGAAACCAAATATAAAGAGAGTAAAGGTCCCTCTCACGCTAACAGAATCACATCACCAGTTGTCGAGAATCATCAAGTTATCTTATCACTATGTCTTCTACTATCACAGCAACGAAAGCGCCTCAGACCATCAGGGTCGAAAGCAAAGATAATATGAAGTCAACCTGGCGTCGCAGTGATAGGCGCACTTGGAAGATCGGCCACTGGATTATCGAGCGGCTGGGGTTATACCATGATGAGCTTGACCAGCCTGCACCTATTCACTCCAAGGCTGAATCAGTGCCATATGTCCCTCATTGGCAGTTCCACAGATGGATTTTGGTGCACGCAACTATACCTCTCATCCTCCATCAAGGGTTTATATCCTTGACCGGACACAATGTACACCCAGTAGCAGCCTTTATATTCTACAGTGTAGCGATCAAGGCCGTTGCCATCCATCAAATTAATACCATGCGGGCTCTTGGTCAACGTTACGGATATCTCGATGGCGACAAGCACGAACGCGATGGTGTTCCTGACAAAAGCGTCCGAATCGTCCTAGAGTCACTAGTTTCGACCGCCACATTCCGATCTATGATGGCAGTCATTTTAGCTTATCGTCGGGACGAAGCACCAAGCAAAATGAATTGGATGCTCCTTCCGCTCGAGATAGGCTTCTATGGTGTCGTGTTGGACTTTTGGTTTTACTGGTATCATCGACTGATGCACGAGGTCGACTCATTGTGGAAGTACCATAAGACACACCACCTTACCAAACACCCGAACCCTCTTTTGACACTCTTCGCGGACAGTGAGCAAGAGTTTTTCGATATTGTCGGCATTCCCTTCCTGACATGGGCGACACTCAGGCTTGTGGGGCTGCCCATGGGTTTTTACGAGTGGTGGTTCTGTCAGGAGTATGTCATTTTCACCGAATTGACGGGACACAGTGGGTTGCGTCTCTACGCCACAACTCCAACACCTTTTGCATGGCCACTTGAATTGTTTCATTGCGAACTAGTCCTCGAGGACCATGATCTTCATCATCGAAAAGGATGGAAGGCGAGCGGCAACTACGGCAAGCACACACGATTGTGGGATCGTATTTTTGGAACATGTATGGAAAGAATCGAATGTGCCTCAGAATCTGCTGACTATACAAATACGGCGGTCATCCCATTATTGTGACCTTGTCAGATGGTTCTTTCTTTTTGGGAACAGAGACAGATCATTCTACTCCAAACGGACCCCTCGTGGGTGTTACTTAAAACAGAAATTTATCAGGACAACGTCAGCATCTGAAGACTTAGGAAATCATGATGACCTGCAACACTGCTGTCGACTTAAATTTCAGCGGGAGTTGCGTCCGTCATCGTTTTCGAAATAAAGATATTTGCGCCGTTCATATAGCGTAGCTGGAAATAGGGGGGTTGAGGGTCGTAATATGTACCAACAGTATGCCCTACAGCTTGACCGCCTTCTGAATACCATAGTTTGAAAATGTTGCTTGTTGCTTAGGGCGAATATAGTGACGCGTAAGCACGATCATACTTTCTAGATTTCACCGTCCTCGTAACCTCAAATGCGGGGAGCACAACACTAAACCTCGTATCCGTATGGCTGTGCTGTTCAAAAATTTCTGTTAAGGCTGCTTAGATAATTATGCTGTCGACAAGGACAGAGACCTTCAAATACATTCTCTTATGAATAATTAAAATTTATAAAAGAGTTTCCGTGCTGAAGATATTATTTTTGAGTGATATATCGGAGATATTTAAATCTATCTTGTGGGTATGAAGTAGACTCATGTATTGATGATATTGACCAGTTGATGTTCCCTGTAATGTCTTGGCAGTCTAGCAAGAATTTTTCAACGGCATCGCCGGAAACGGCTGCGATACTTTTCTCTAAATAAAGATAAACTTACTAGATCCCTATTAATTAAACCTTGACGCGTTTGTTTTCCCCCACCTCCATCTTCTTAAAGACAATTCGGCGGTCGGTGAAATTGGGCACAAAGTGGTGCACTGTCGGGACAGGGATATGCTCTCAATCTAAGATGAGGAAGGATATTAGAGATGCCTTTGCATGAACTCCACTGTGCGTGGCAGTGAAGCTGTTTCCGTGCCACGCAGCAAAACTCAACCACTTCAGAGTTCAAAATGGAATGAACCGACGCCAAAGTAACTTTCGCATTCGGGATCATCTGGCAATGGTAACCCCCAACGGCGACCAGGGCATAGGCACTCAGAAATTCTAGATCCCGCCCCGGCCGGACGTGAAAGTCAAAAGCTCGGTGATTGACGGACAACTGCACTCAGATTACAACGTTCTAGTATAAGAACCCCGAGTCAAGACGTTCACGCCACGACGTGTTGCTACTTTTTTGACACACAAAACCCGTCACCCTGTTTTCCCTACTGGTTTTAAGCTGCTCCATATCAGGATACTATTCAAAATGCGTGCCTTCGCCGTCGCTGCTGCCCTCTTCATTGCCGGAGCCCAGGCTTCGCCTACTCTCGACTCCCGCGATGTTCAATACGGATGGTAAGGAACCCTCTCACTATATTGTGACACGACTAAACTGATTGGTTTTATAAAGTTACTTCAAAGGGAAAATTCTCACCAAGGACTACTACGTAGGCGTTGGTAGTGATATTGATATTCGCGACACAAAAGGAGTAAAACGCCACATTCACTGCCAAACGACTTCCGAACAGATTGTTCGCAATGTTTTTGCTAAGTGCACTGTCGATAATGAGGAGCCCATCGGTATCTCCGCCGACGCGAATGACAAGTAGTGAGTGACGAAGCTGCCAAGTCGAAAGGACAGAACTAATAGACCTTTCACATCTACAGCGCCATCGACTGCCCCGTACTAGAAAGGGCGAAACACTAGAATTTATATTACCATGCCTCACGCGATGATCTGGCAGTGATACAATTCAAAATAAGCCTCCAACTCTCTATAGATACATTTAAATTATGCTTCGTCGCGATCTGCACATCCGCCGAGCACTGGCTGTGAAATGAAGTTTCCCATCATTATTGAGTCCCTTTGATAGTCGAATTTCACCACCAAGTTGGTCAAAACTGGGCGGGCCATTTTGATGAAAGAAAAATGACTATAAGGGTTACTCCGGATTATCAGAATGTACGTGTGGGTGAAAAGATGAGACTGAACATTCCGCCAGGTGAGGATCGTGCGCCCGGAGTTGACTTTAGCAAATCCCGAGTAGTTTTTGGGAGGATACTGAAGCATAGTCTGCGTCTTCATGCGATGGAGGCTATTCGTCTGCTTGCATATCCAGTTAACGCTCTACAGGAGTTGAGTCTTGTCCATGGCACTCCCACTGTCAGGTGCCTGACAAGGTCTGGGGGGCCCCTATTAGTCATCTGAGGGATATAAATCCTCTCTCTTAGAGCTAGTTTAGGGGCCCAGCCAGATTCGAATGCTGCAATCCACCGATACCTACCTCGAGATCCCTCCCTTAAGTGCCCTTTTGCTGACTTCCTCACTTGTGAACTATACGCCCTGACACCCACCCTCTAGATATCTCAAAATCATGCTAGTAAGCAGTAGCGTCAGGGTAAAGAAGCTGGCCCAATTTTGATAAGTCACAGGAGATTTAGCTTACAAAGGGCATGTCGTAACCGCTTGTCTCATAGCAAGGTTCACAGCACTTTTTATTTATAGGTAATACAAGAACGTATACTGGCTCGCGCTTGGATGCTAGAGCCTTCGCCCGTTGTGAATTAAGATCAAACATATCCGTGTTGCAACCTCAACGACATGTTATTACCTCGGTATAATTAAACTAAAGTAGTGACATATCTTTGCAACTGCTTTATTTAGTCCTATAACTTAGGATTATAATCACGACGACACCACACGGTTCCTAAAAAATAGTAAATACTTTTGCTTTATGCTCGGTGGTTCTATTTTGAGTAGCGATTATTGCTGCCTGAGTTGCTTTGAGGCGGCTACAGCAATTGCTAAAACCCAGCCACCAGCCACGTCTGGCTACAAAAAAAGCTAAGAAAATTTTGAGCCACCGAATGAAATTGCTAAATGACATTACATAGAGACTGCCATGTTGCTAAAGTAATGCCGGTGCTTAGGGCAATTTTTTCTAGCACACGTGTCTATCTACCTATTGAGGCTCAATGTTTCAAGTGGAGCACAATGCAATTGGCCTCATTTTCGTCTTGTGCATGGATAACCTCAACTGAGAAACCTGAGAACTTATTAGCTCAAGACGGATGATCGGTAATGCTGGATAGAGGACTGACTGACCAGACCATATTTATCCGCTTTGTGCAGAGTAGGCATCCTCTAGACATAAGCAGGCAATCACGAAATGTCTTGCCTCTAATTTAAATGGCCTGAAGCACGTGACATGACTCAGGTTCTTCAGGGCACTATTAGCGTAAACCGACTTCTCCGACTTCTCTCCACTCATAACTCCGAGCTCACGAACACATCCCGAGCACACGTCACGTCGACGTTATTTGACTTATAAGTCTATTCGGCATCCTCATTGCGAATAAATATATCAAATAACATTCTTCACCTAAATTGACCCCTGAAGCGCTATCATGTCCTCTGAAGCGAGATCTTGGTTGTCACGGCTTGATGAAGAGAGTGGTTTCGCATCCATTTCACAATCCTGTCGCGACACCAAGGTCCTTTGCTTTCAACGTTTTGTTCGTCTCTTTGCCTATGGCGCATCATTCCTTATTTTAGTTCACTTCCTGTCAAATCTGGGCTATTCGGATGAGAGAATCGGTCTATTTATGACATTGACTCTTCTTGGAGACGTCGTCATCAGCTTCCTGCTCACTGCCGTCACCGACCAAGTCGGGAGACGAAAGGTCCTTGCCACCGGGGCTACATTGATGGTCATGAGCGGGTTAGTTTTTGCTTTAGTCGGGAATTACTGGTTACTCCTCATTGCCAGTATTTTGGGGGTCATCAGCCCAAGCGGCAACGAAATCGGACCTTTTCGCGCCGTTGAAGAGTCGATTCTCGCGCAGCTCACCGACAAGGAAAGGCGCAGTGATATCTTCGCTTGGTACACTCTCTTTGGCTCAGCAGGTGCCGCTCTGGGCACACTCACCTGCGGTTGGGTGGTACAAGCGCTCGAGGCCAATGAGTCTTGGACTCAGAATGAAGCATACAGGGTCGTGTTTCTGATATATGCGGCAATCGGCTTAGTCAAGTTAATGCTCATCTTCACCCTCACGTCTGGTGTTGAGGCGACACCGTCAAAATCCGACAGTCCTGCTATCCAAAGGGGCAACGAAACCCAACCTCTGCTTGGTGGCAACTCAAACAGTGAAGACAGCCAGTCTAGGCCATCGACAGACGCAGAGTTCCGTCGGCCCACAGTTATTCAGCGCACGAGGGCTCTACTCCCTTATATCTCTCCACTTTCTCGATCGATACTGTTTAGACTCCTCATTTTATTCTGTCTCGACTCGTTCGCCTCTGGAATGGCGTCGCCATCTTGGATGACTTACTTTTTCACTACCGTCCATTCTCTACAGCCGGGAACGCTGGGGACTCTATTCCTAGTCACCAACCTTCTCGCCACCATTTCGAATCTCATCGCACTTCCACTTGCCCGCCGCTTAGGACCACTCAAGACTATGGTTTTCACTCACCTCCCTTCTGCTATCTTTTTGACAATGATCCCTCTTCCATCGCCAGGATCTGGTGGAACATGGACGGCGATGGCGCTTCTGTCCCTAAGAGCGTGTTCACAGAGCATGGACCAAGCCCCTAGGCAGGCCTTTCTAGCAGCTGCAGTTCTCCCCAACGAAAGAACCGCTGTGCTGGGTGTCGTCAATATCGTGAAGACCTGGGCTCAAGCGGGTGGTCTCGGTTCAGCAGGGTACCTCGCCGGGAAGAAGCTTTGGATCGTGGTATTCACGGGAGCAGGAATCATGAAGGCGTGCTATGACCTGTTGATGCTCGGTTTATTCTTGGGTCTCAGAGATCGCGAAAATGGCAGCTCGAAGTCCTATTCGAGAGACGAGGAGGGCCCTTGAAGTAGAGAGGACTGGACTGAAATGAAAATTGAGACAGAGAAGAAAGGCGGCAAGGCCTTAGACTTGTGGCAGAACTGACTAGAATACATGGATCTGCCTAGTCCACTTTCTTAACACCATCTTTACGTACGATTGCCTCTAGTTTTGGCATGTCGAACTTCCTGTAGGCCAATTCATCCAACAGCCACTCACCGAAAAGTAACCGAGCCAACCAGACTGATCGGGCCATGCCGCCAGCCCAGAACCAATTCGTAGCTCCTCCGATCCAGCCACCAAGCCAGCCCTCTCCTTTAAGTGCCTCTGCTACAAGTCGCTGGGCAAATTCTCCCGTTGAAACAGTCGCGGTGTTCTGGGAAAACGTAAGGCGGTTGGCAAATATGTCTTTGACGCGAGTGTATAGCGAATTGGGCGGCAGTTCGCGATAGAGCTTAGCAATATGACTTTTGACAGTGCCAGTCATTGAGACCATGACACGCACGCCAAACGGACGAAGCTCTTGACGAAGTGTACGGCTGTATGAGTTCATAGCGCCCTTGGTGGCCGTGTAGACTGAGCCAAAAACATAGGGAGAAATCGAGGAGAGACTGCTAATCATGATGATGAGACCGCGAGCCGGGATCAACAGTGGCACAAAAGCCTGAACCATAGCCATGACGCCGAAGACGTTTGTCTCAAAAGTCTGTCGAACTTCGTCCATGTTTATGTCGGTTGCTGGGATTGTATGCGTCAAGCCACTGGAAGGCCGTTAGTAGGCAGCCATGCGAGTAAGCCAGCTTCGACCCTCGACGTAGAGGACGCAGTCTGGCTCGAGAGAGCCCTGGGTCAAGGTAAGCCTTACGCGTTGTTCACAAGGAAATCGAGACGGCCTCCAGTCAGTTCGCAGACTCTTGTCTTGCAAATTGCAATGCTGTCGCTGTCAGTGACATCGAGTGGCAGTGTCGTCAAACCCAAGTCGCGCAAGTCTGCGATAACTTCAGGTCGGCGGGCCGTTGCGATGACATGCAGTCCTAGCAGGGAAATGTGAGCAAACCGCCTGTTCAGCAATAGTTCGTGTCATGAGATTGGGAACTAAGAAATGGTACTTGAGCGTTTTCATCACCCACCTTTGGCGTGAAACTCTTTTGCCAAGGCATGGCCGATTCCCCCTGGGGTGCAGCTACCAGAAACATGTCAGCACTAACGTGTCCAGCGCGTAAGACTAAGTCAAGAAGGACGCATTTCACCCTGTGATCAGGACTGTCTTGTTATCTGCCGGGATACCCATTTCTTCGATGCTGCACAGGAACTTGCTGTCAAAGGTGGGAAAGAATGAAGATTAGGTCAACGGATGAACGTTTTGAAGACAAAACATCACATGGCTGCTCTCAGACGCTTTGGCAGACTTTCCGAGGTAAATACCTATGTATGTCAGCTAAAATGGGTCAGGCCGCGGATGCACGCTACCCGCGGACTTCCGCCTACATTGGAACTTAGCCGATGCCTTAGTAATCGGCCCGGCGGAACACGGACAGTCCATGCAGGTGTCAATACTGAAGGCCTGAAGATACTCATATGAGAGAGAGTAGATGTTGTGAGTGTTTTATAAATGGGTAGGCGATATGGAGTATTTGGCCCTAAAGAGAGACGGAGCAGGCGCAAAGATGAGGGAGAGGGTCCGATACCAAATGAAATACCCTTGCCGGCTTTTGTGCAGCCCTAGAGATGCGTGATAACGAGTAGGAGCCACTCACTGTGAGGGCTCTTGAGACGCCGTCATAAAAGTAAAAAGATTGAACGGACCGGCCTGCGGAATTTAACATAGCGTCTTATTGCTAACCGGATGTTGCTCAGACAGGGAGCTCGGGAGAGCGAATTTTCGAGTTCCTAAAGGGATTCTTACCCGACTTTCAATAATTCCTTCTTCTGGAGGCGGATCCTTTGAGCGTCAAGGTACCTTACGCAAGGTAGACAAGATGTTCGGAAAGTCCGGGAAATGCCAGGCCTCTACGGTGTATGCCACCACGCCTTGAGCAAGCCGGTGAGATCAGCAGCCCGCCGGGAAAAGTTGGTTCCAGATCTTGCTTTCGTAGACTTTCACTCCGATAGTGACGTTTGGCAGCACCTAATTATTGTCATCCCAATGAACGCATGTAGCAAAGACGAGGAGCAAATGAACATTGTCGCGTCATGCATCAGCTGTATGCAAGCCCCCGCATGTCACATTGCGGAGAAGCTGGGGAAAGGCAGCATGACAACGGGGTTCTTTGCACTACTGACTAAACGATGCGGGGTCGCTAGTCTCCTGGGTTGCGTGCTTGAATATTGGTTCATCCCAGGAGATCCGGGTCTAAACTATGATCTTTATGTTGCTTGCTTAATGATAATAGCAGTTCTGGGGTAGAATATGACATGACGGTGCGGTGCTTGCGAAGCAGCTGACTTGTCGATGGCGAAGATAATATTAATCACTACAACTTAGAAGAATGCGCAATAAGAACGAAAGACTAGCTTGATGCGCTCATCGTAATGAGTTGGAATATCCGGCTTGCAGATACAGGCTAAGAACGCATGGTGAGATGAACACCCTATCCTGGATGCAGTCAGAGGGTGTCGGAGATCCTGCCTCGTAGTTTAGGGATCCCGCAAATTAAGACATATTGCCGCCACGTTTACGACACACACGACGTCATGGAGCTTGTGTCAAGTGGAAACAATGTCATCGGTGTTGTGGCCGGCGAGGGTTAGTTCTCAAGTAGGTTGAGATACGGTGGTGGTGTCAGAAATAACTTTGGAGATACCATCAGCTTTCCTAGTCTTCTGGTGGGTACTTATTGAAGAGTGAACCAAGGGTATGGTTTCGAGCGACGCAACTTGGAGAGTCAATACCGGTCCCCTTATCACGTCCGATATTCACAATGGCGAGTATTACGACTCTACACTTGAGGCAGACCGGGAGGCATGGCCATCCGCAGAATTTGCCGCCGATGACAGGCTGGAGGTGAAGGAATTGCCCGCCCCCAAAAGATATTAAATTCCTCCCGATCGGCCTCCCATCAGACGAGTAGGCAGGAGAGAGAAAGTATGAATGTATCTTTGCGTCTCCTCCTGGCCTCCTCCTGGCAAAACGATCACCGGCTCCGGGCAGGATCTTGTGGGTTGGCTGCGACGCACGTTTTCTGGGCCTAGCAGAACAAATATCACTCGTCAACATACCGAGGTTCTGGAAGACAGTGAGCTTTCTCTGAGACCGCTAAGAGTTTCCACAGAGACTCAATCCCTCATCTTGCATGGGAACGGCACGCAAATATAGGAGCCGCGTTTTACCTTTCATGGCTTTCTTTATGCTCAAGTCGATGATGGTTGGTCATATGAGACTTCTCTGACTGCTGAGTGGGTTTCCACAGCGTCATGGAGCAAATGGGCTGGATCGACCGTTCAAATCAGCTTCTTAATTAGTTACATCACAAAGCGCGTTGGTCCATACAGGGAAACTTCCTATCTATACCCACCGACAGTCCACAGAGTGATGAGCGAATTGGGTGGAGCGGTGATGCTCACGCCTTTGCTCCCACAGGTAACTACTTGCACAATGCCGCCGGGTTTTGGAGACCTTGGTAAAAAGGATTCCTGGTCAGAGATGCAACAAAACGACTTCATGATGGCCCCATTCACCATCCCAACGATCCTAATACAGTTTGAGGGAATGTTGCAGTTGCCAATCCTTCCAATATTTACCAAGCATTCGGTGATCTAGGCCTTCTCGAAGAGCAATACCCTCAATCTCAGGCATCTAGGTATCAGCCGCAACAGAGTTGGACCGTGGAATCGCGGCTCTTTTCAATTTGCCGATTGGCTCGACCCGAAGGCCCCTCCTGAAGCTCCCGGCAACTCCACTGATTCGCAGCATATGGTCGCCGATGCGTATCCTATCAACATGACCAACTTTATGGCAAACATGTATGCAGCTCTTGGACGAGGCGACGTAGCAGAACAGCATCGAAGTCAGCGAAAGCATTTAAGTGCAGCGTTTCATGATACTTGGGTTTAGAATGGCGTTCTCGCAAATGAGACACAGATGGCGTATGCCATGGCTCTCAACTTCGGTCTGTTCATAGATAAAGGGCAATGATCAGCTGCTGTCGAGAAGGTACCACAGATCGTCGCAGGCAATTAATACCTATTCGGCACGGACTTTGCAAGGACACCCCCTCTAGGATTTCCCCTCCAAGATATCGGCGCCACTGAGGACTTCTATCACATGTTTCTTCAGACCTGTTTGCCTTCCAGGCTGTATGGGTAGTCTGAAATGGCACGACCACTTCGTAAAGACGGGACAGTCTTCTCACAAAGGGGGCATCGCTCTTGGCTAGATGGCTATTTTGAATCACTACGCATCCAGCTCAGTTGCCAGTTGGGTGCAACAGGTCGTTGGCGGCATTGCCCCCGCTGAACCACGCTGGAAACAAATTACTGACACCCCGATCACTTGCGGGAGCATTACCAGTGCTAATTTGAACTATGTTTCGCTTTACCGGGAAATAAATGTTCAATGGTAGCTCAAAAACAATGAAGAGGAAAAATTTTTGCATCGCAATGGCTTCCGCATGGTTGTCGAAGTTCCCCTTAACACAAAGGCTGACATCACGCTGCCCCCTGGGTGGGGGGAGTCAACTGAAGTGGGTTCCGGATACTACGAGATCCTTTATTCAAGGTATGTATTAACTTTATTTAGATAATCAAATCTTAGCGCCTTCTCCTCATCAATAATTTTTACAATTGTTCAATAGGAGGTTGTGTTGATGGATGAGCGTTGGGAAGTTGGTAGCTGAAGCCCATACAAATGAACCAGAGTCCTATTGGTCTCTAAACGTCATACAGTATTTTGCAGTGATAAATTGACTTGAATCACAATTCCATCATCAATTTAGGATAGTGACAAACAAGTGAGATCAGCCGACGTCTGAATTACTCTCATTGAATGAGGAGGGGGGGAGAGTACGGTTCGACGTGTCTAGACGAGCTTGTTCTTTTAAGATGTTAAGGGCCAAATTTCAATCAGCAGCTTCACAATGCAGATAGTCTTGATTTAGTCTAACTCGAGATTGCGAGATTCAACATGTTGTATGCTTGAGTTGCTAAGAACGATTTCCTGCATCAATTTCGTGCCTTAATAACAACAGAACATAATTAAAATCTCGTGGTACGTTCCACAGCTTATGGCATCCGAGGCTGAGTCACTGTTCTTGAGCCCTGTTGTCCCTCGAATGACTATTATTGCCTCAAATTCATATCGAAGTGTAAAGCCTCGGATACATTTGGCTTGACGTGTGTCTACATGGGAAGGTAGGACTCATCGGCGCTGGTTTCGGCGCGCTTCATGGGGTCGTATGACTCGTCTGCGCTGGGTTCAAATCGCTTCATAGGAAGGTAAGACTCGTTAGCGTTCGTCTCCGCGCGCCTCATCGGGAGGTATGATTCGTCGGCGCTGGACTCTGCCCTCTTCATTGGAAGATAAGACTCATCGGCACTGGTCTCTGCTCGGGCTTCCATAGGGAAGTAGGGTTCATCGACGCTAGTTCGGACTGTCTTTTATTAATATACGAAACCAAATCCAAGCGAATAATTTCAGTATGTCACTTACCATGACTTGAACGTGGAGTAGTGGGCAGAGCAACAATGCAAGCCGCCAAAGCGGTCAACAAGACGGGAACTTTCATATCGTGAGGCGGCGAATTGAAAGGCTGTTTCGGAACTGATATTTGAGTTGAAGAGCAGATCTGGAGCCGAATGAGACTGGACTTAAGTGAAAGAGTCCTAGTTGAAAGACAGTTGGCAGCCTTTGAGCCCTTTCTTATGATTGACACTCACTGTGATAATCTAATCGGGCTCAATGATTCCGGAGAGACTTCGGACTGGATAAATCATAGTCAGGAGCTGGAACCTTGCATGCTGATCCGTGAGATGAAAGAGGCAGGTGGCAGTGTGGTGACTCCCGTGACTGACAAATCGTAGTTTCACCGGTCACAAATGGAAATTGTGGCTTCATTTGTACAACTGTGCAGACTCAATCTTACCGGGCTTTCTATGGTGGTAAAGGAAGTAAGCTAGATGTTGAAGGATTTCCCCCAGTCTCCATTCGCGTCTAAGGTAACCTTTTAGAGCCAGGCTTACTAGCACCTCCATTGTTGACCTTCCAAATTGAATTAGCTTGTCGCCCCACAGCCATAGGATTGAGGTGCATAGAACTTGAGGAAGAGCGAGAGGCTTGTGATCCACTTGGGTGGTGTTTGGATTACAAGCCAGTCTCCGATAGCAGGTTCGGGTCAGTCTCATGCCCGTAGATTATGGAGTTACACATGCCAACTTCTAAATCCTCCAAACATCGAGCATACAATTTTCACTCAATATGTGGGTACACAAATTCAAGAACGCAATGCAGCCGAAAGGTGTGGTGGTATCAAGAAGCTAACTGGCTTGAGTATGTAGGAAACTGTTCTGGCTTTGTCACACCTATCCAGCGCAGAAGTTCGCTCTTGGTGAGGAGGTTTCATTGACCTTGTTTCGAAGGCCAAGCTCACATGCAATGTGACGACAGGGGCAAACACGAAAGGTTGTGTATTGATATTAGATTGGCTGGTGCGGACTCGAAAAGCGAGCCGCTGTCAGACATAGGACTTGGTCACCGGGGGGTCTTCCATCTGGGTATAGTGATTATCCTTGAAGGATTCGGATGCACCGACACGCTCGCGCGCCTTCCACTCAAGACGCCCAGATCACTTTTTCCCCCATCAAAGATAAGGTCACCGCAACTGTATAGACCTTCCAATTTTGATGGAGAGGATGATTCATTGGTACGTGTTCCGGATGGATCACCACACTGGATAAGCCCGCCTCTGTTACGGTGGGGTGTATGAAAAAGTCTGTAATCCCTCGCGAATCCTTCAAGCTTTGATCCAAAAACGCTTTATGGTGGCAATTCGCAATCCCGTCACCTGGTTTCCTCCCCCTTCCACCTGGTATCATACGTCTCTTGTCCATTTCCTTTTGTAAAAGAATTGGGGGCATCTTGTCTACTTCGTTTGCTTGCAAGCCTCATTCTCGTCCTTTGTATTCCCCTAATATTCTTAATCCCGAAAAGGCCCTCAAGACGTCAGCTCAAGATGGGCCGACACAACAAGGAGTACTCAGCTGTTTACTCTGACGAGAGCGCCGCGTCGAGCCTGGAAGCCGTCGAGGCCGCAGACGCGGCACCGAAGACAGAGTACACATCAAAGCTCCGCAGATTTGGGGTGTGGACTTTCCATGCCATTTTAATAGCCATTTACACCGCAATATTTGTTGTGTCCCTACTCCCCAACAAGCCATGGTCGGGGGCCTTTGGTTTGATAGATGGTAGATCTCATGACGTTGGTGTCCCAGTTCTTGAAACTTACTAGACTATAGCACCTCCCAAGGCTATTGGCGAGGAAATGCATCTCGAAGTCTTCCCTATTCAGGGCCCGCCACATGGCAAGTATACTGGTGAACCAAGGCCGGAGGTAGACAAAGCATGGAGGGACTTGCTACAGTGTAAGTTACCACTGAATACACCTCGACCCAGCGCTGATCTGAATCATATAGATAACAACATCAGAGTTTCTGAGGGTTGGGTCCATCGTTGGGGACGGGAGCGTGAGGCAGTCAAGCTGCCCGATGGCGGGTACCTCGGTATGCTGAGCGTCTTCCACGAGCTGCACTGTATTGTGAGTTTCCCTTTGCTGTCGAAAATATTAGCAAAGCTAACCAAATATATAGAAGCGTCTTTATCAAACATTGTCTCCAGAGTACTATTTCCCCAATGCAACTGAACAAGAGATTGATACAAACCGAGAACACAACCGTAAGTTTGGCATCAAAATTCTGAGAGCACTGCACTTTAATCGAGTCTTGATCCAATAACACAGCAACAGAACACTGTCTCGAGGTCCTTCGCATGGGTGCAGCTTGCCGTGGTGACATTTCCATCATCACTCACATGTGGACCGATATTGACGCGCACCCTATCGTCAATCAGACGGCGCCGCACCAGTGCGTTGATTTTGACAAGGTTATGGAGTATTCTCGGATCAACACAGTAGACGTGTACCAGGACAACTATATCGTTCACCCAAAGTTCGGTAGGTACATCACTGCGCAGCGTTCAGTGTGCTCGCTCACCAAAGCTAGGTCCTTCGTTTCCTAAAGGCAACAGCATCAAACCCTTCAAGGATCAGGGAATGGGACACCATCACTAATTCAATGAAGACTCAGTAAGGGTCATGCATTTGGTGAGGAATCGAAGAGAACAGATCTGGTGTTTCCGTGAACAAGACTAGGCCATGCTGCTGGAAATGCTTGCGTTGGCGATCAAGATTGTGGAAGAGGGTATGTTGCTTAAAGCAAGACTTGACCCAAAAAGATGCGCAGTTTTCATAATCAGACCAACCGGTGAGATAGGAAAGGAAATTTGAAATACTTGATTGCAAAATCTCTGTTTCGCCCCATAGAAGCAGTAAGGTACCATGGATTTGTGACATTCGTCCATTTGGGTCTCATGTCGAAACCTGGGAAAATCGCCCCACTTCACACCGAGCAGCCCAATTGGTCTTATCCATTGGATTCTGACCGAAGGTCACGTGGCTCCGAAATATCCCCATCGCAAGGCCAAAAAAAAAGTTTCTCCAGCCAGGCGTAGCACAGCAGTCACCACTTCCACCGACAATTCAAGGCCCAACTCGACCTACGCAACCCGACTCACACCATGCATCTGATGTACACTCTTGATGAGGCGGGTAGCCGTATCTACACCCTCAAGAAGGTGGTTGACGGCAAGGTCACCAAATCTGCCCACCCCGCTCGCTTCTCTCCCGACGACAAGTGGTCGCGCCAGCGCGTGACGCTGAAGCGCCGCTTCAACCTTCTCCTGACCCAGCAGAGTAAGTCTATGGCTTTTTCTTGAACTGGAATCACTCTAATCATGTCTTCCAGAGGCCGAATAATTATGTAAATCGCACAAGCAGCAATCGAAAGCCCGATGCCCGGCCGATAGATCCCAGCTCATTCGCGATACCATGCGTCGCTGACAACGGCCTATCTATAACGGAAGGAGCATGAGGCATGGTTTAGCACGGAGCGGTAGCAACGAAGTCCTTGGGCAATGTCAGAGGCTCGTAAATAAAAGCTCTGGTATACAAAAGTAGGCGTTGGGGAAAGGCTTTATTCGGGGGATAATCGGAGTCTTTTTACTCGGTCCGCGTTGCGATAGATTGCTCTGCAATTCCAAAACACAGAGTCACACGTCTTAAAATCCAACCTTGTTCTTCTTCTTCTTCCCACCCCGTTTAACCTGTCCGTTGAGTGGCCCTTTTTGCCTTTTTGAGGTGTCATGGTATCATGCGGAACATACAAACATCAGCTTCCAACCAGCTACTACCTCTTATCTCCTCTTGCGACCGTTAATGTTTCTTCCCGGGCCCAGTCGCACCTTTCCATTGGCGCCGCTTTGGCGGTCACCTGTGAGAATGCTCGGGAGGTAATCCTCATCCATTAGATCCCTCCGCCGAGCCCGACGGTTGTCACCTACAGCCCTTTCGTACTCCTTTTGGTCTTCAGCGAAGATAAGGTTGGTACCCCAGTTGTTCTTGCCTCCGACGTTCTTAGAAAGTTTGCCGCTGGCTGTACCAGCTGTGGGCTTGGGAATACTGAAAACGTTGCCTCTGTTATTCCACTGGAAGTTGCGCTTCAGGTGGATCTTGAAGGTGCCGTCCTCCTCAGTCGTGCAAGATGTGCGAATCAGAGTGGCCTGCCCGCAGCTGGGGCAAAACTGGCGGTCCATTTTCTTACAGACCTGGAAACATCCGTGGCATCGAAGAACCCAAGTCTTGAGTTGGGTGATGCGTGACATGGACGGCGACAGCAGATTGAGCCCAATTCTCAGGGCAACGTTCTGCATGGCGTAATCGGAGGTAAGGATGCCGACCTTGATATCAATTGCAGGCGCAGTCGGTTGTAGCAGCTTGCTATCCATCTCCTTATGCTTCTTTACGTTAGACGGCGTGATCCAGCCGTCTTCAGAGTCTGATCCTTCCCCTTGAGCTTCGTTGGCGTCGGCAACGGTCGAGACAGCCGGCTCAGATGTTGTCTTGTCATCCACCTCGAGGTTGCTCATATATTGCGTAATCTGTGTTGCCCCGGCGTCCGACGAGGAGGTTTCCAATGCCGCACTTTGCTGGGTTTCTGTTTGTGTCGGCTCAGCACTCTCTTCAATAGATGCGCCGTCATGTAACAGACTCGGCTCTGCCACCTCTTCGCCCTCAGTAGCCGGATTCCCCAGTAACCCTGTGCCAACCTCAGCCTTCGTGACCGGGACATTGGAGCTTGGTCCCTTGTCATTGGCAGCCCGCGCACCCGGTTGTTGCCTTAGATTCTGGTCGCTTCCAGTCTTCTCAAGTTCGAGCTCGTATGTCAACGCAAGCAAGTGTAGGTCGGGTCTGCTGAGAACCTCTAGATCACCGGAGCGGCGCGCAAAATCGGAAACAAACTTGATGCTGTCGGTCCGGGGGTTGCGGAGTATGACGAAAGGCATGAGGGTCGTCTGTACTCGTGTGCGGGTGCTGACATCGCGAATTTCGTCGACAATGGAAGGCAGCATATAGAGCTCGTCAGCCTGTGCGAGCAAAGTGCTGACAGGAGGGTCATTCTTGATCAATGGTCCGGTATCCAGAACAAGTGCGTGAATGGGCTTGCGCTCCTCAGCCACAGTTGGGCTTGCGACCGCCGGAGCGGCCATAGCATCGTTGGACATCATGGCGGTTGAATTTTGGTTACTGTGGGTGAAGGATTTTGTGTTCAAAACAACCGGCTGCTGTGTATTATGATTGCCCGACGAAGATCGTCTCGAGATCCGTATGCTGGCTGGGCGCGGCGGTGCTGCGAATGATTTTGAATGAAAATGGAAATTTCTCTATCGCGGGGTTGTGGTGGGGTGTAGTTTTTTCGATAAGACAGCCCAGAACCCCCTCCCCGTCTGCTTCGGTCAAGCCCCGCACCGCCACCACACCTGGACCGCCTCAACGGGACCCTCTCACCGCCCTCTCGGTGTAGCGGAGCGGAATCCGGATTGAACGCGAAGCATACCTCCGTACAATGCATTCTGTTTCTCAATGACTCACACAATTGGTCCTCTGTGATTTCCACAATCAACTGGGCTCCTGTCAATTGTAGCTCGAAACCTGTGATAAGCCACGCGCCACGAAAAAGTAGCGTGATGCAGACTACTTTAATCATGGTACGCGTGTATTGTTGAGATATCATCGGAAAGACTTGCTGTACCTCCAGGCTTGTGTCCATAGGAAGTTGTACCACCAAGTATCTTAGCCAGACCCCGCACACAGCTCAGTGCTTACGTTCCAAGGCTGCCGAGCTGTATCCCGCTTCAGGGACGAAAGGGACAAAACCTGCGGTGAAGCGCTCAATAGGGGTGAGGGGTGGTTAAGTCAGCTGCCCGGGGCTGCGGAACAGGTAGGTATTGACCTCGATGTAGCAGCCATGGCGCAAGTCCATTAAACATCTGAGAGTGTGGCTCAAAGCCTGAAACCACATTAAAAAGAGCTCAGGGTATTGGTCGAAAGGCGATTGCGTGCGGGATGCAGAAACAATTGTGGTTGGGAGATCTCGGGCGAGCGGCTGTCGGGAACGGGGCTCGGTGTCTCTGGACCGACAGCCGGGCTCGGTGTCAACCTTCCGTTGAGCGCGCGTTATTTCGATTGTGTCGCGTGACCACAAAGAGTTTCAATGAGCTTTTGCGCCTGGGGTTGAGCCGGAGAACGAGAGAACCGTTTCCTGAGGCTCGATTTCTTGTTCAGCCAGGTCGACTCGCTCGTTGGCAAAAGTCTCTTCAGGTGTAAGTCACCTCATGCGACACATGTCGCCGACAGCCGTCCCTCTTTCTGGAGTGGTCTCTAATTAATAGCGGATGGTCCTCTAACTGACGCGGGTAATCTCCTCACCGTTATTTTGGTGTGGCTCGGAGTGTGGGACAAAGTCGTCAAAAAGACCTGCGCCTGCTGTGGCCAAAGTGTGCCGAGGCCGGCTTTTCAGGTCAGTTTTTGCCTTGACTTTGGTTGAATTAACTCGAGGGGAGGCGCTCCATGTCTCTTAGATCATGCCCCGGAGAGATTTTCGGGGAACTGCGTTGGCATCAACAGGGGAGCCGACCCCACCACAACCAAGGGTCCAGAGACTCCCCGAAAGGCCCGGCTGTGGCTACCTTACCCATGGATGACGGTGCCAGAAACCAGGAACGTGCCTACATGTGCTGAAGTGTAACTATTGGGAGAAGCCTTTGCCGGAGCTCAACTGAGAACAAATCTGGTGCCAAGTGACACATGCACAGTTCGCACTTCAGCCACGGAGCGCCTGCCATTAGGTACCTAGCCAATCCCCCCCGTCACCTGAGGTGCTCTCTTCCCACGCTCTCCCCGTCCTCCGTATCGCCGACTGAATGTCAATTCTCAATCTTATTACTCTGCCCTACGTCAAGTAAGCTGCGCAGTCACACAGTGTACTTATTCCCCGGATTTCTCCTGCATACCTAGTCGCAATCCGGTACGAATTCTGTAGACACGCGGTGCGCACACGGAGAGACCCACGCCGATTCCTCTCCGGAATGGGCGATCCATGAGCCCTAGACCGAGCCTCATCCATCTCCATGTCAGTTGTACGCGCCGCCGAGTTCCGGTGAGCAACGAGGGCGCGCGCCGATTGAGGTAATTGGGAGAATGGCAGACTTGTACGGTAGCAACAGCATCCGCAACAACGGCGTCAACCATGACAACAACGACAACCTGGGACATCGCCTCCGACCCGACAGACCACCGACAGCCGCTGCCACCACCGCCGCCGCCGCCTCAACGACGGCAAACACAACCGCAGACCTGGCCGCCGCCGCAGCTACCACCGTGACAGCCTCAGCCGCAGCTGCAGCCTCGTCCGTGTCTCCGAAGCCGACCAAGCGGTCCTCGGCGACAACATGCGTAACCTGCCGGGCCCGTAAGGTCCGCTGCGATGGCCGACGCGACATCTGCAGCAACTGCGAACGCCTAGGTTTCTCATGCACCTACGAAGACCCAACTTCAGATGCTAATGGTGTCGCTGCCGCTCCCGCCTTTCCCCTGCCGAGACGCCGTGTCCGGCAAGCATGCCAGAGCTGTCACTCACGTAAAGCTCGATGTAGCGGCCACACCCCGGCTTGTGATCGGTGTCGCACCCAAGGTATCGAGTGCGTCTACAGAGCTTCCAAACGCACTCGGCTGAGCATCAACCCCCCCGGTCTCATTGGCCACATTGCGAGATCACCAGCCTCATCGAATTCGGCGGCCGCTACCAACCGTGACACTCAGAACCGTCGGTCATTGTCCAGAGAAGATGCGGCGCACGATTCTGACGCAGCCATGGCCGATGCCATGGCGTCCAACACCCCGAGTACCTTCAATCATGATCTGTAAGCTCACTCACACTGTCTCAACTCACCTATGCCATCCTTGCATCCACTGACTGATCTCAGGTCGGCACCTGATCCTCAGTTCGAGTCTTTGATAAGTCGAGCTCTGGACAATTTCTTCCGCCATGTTCATCACATTCCCATGCTGTCCTTCCTTCACCGAGCCTCTCTCATGCAGCGCCATAACGTTGGCGGACTGGATCGACCGCTGCTGCTCGCTCTCATTGGCATCACGAGCATGCTCACTGACCTTGGCCCGGGAACGAGGGAATATGGCGAAAAATGTGTAGATGAATCCGAAGGACTCATCCTGAAAGGTCTTGAGAATGCTTCGACGATTAAGGTGCAAACACTTGCTCTCATAATCAAGTATCGCATTTTGACTCGACACTTCTCCAGCGCCTTTATGCTTGCTGCCACCGCGGCCCGATTCGCCACAGCTCTCCGACTCAACTACGACAACCCAGATCTTTGCTTCCTCGCCCAGGAATCACGCCGTCGCCTCATGTGGGCGCTCTTCATGATTGACCAGGGCATGGCCGGAGGATATCGTGACCTCACCTTGTGGACGCCAGAGACGATTCACATTTCCCTTCCTTGCAACGAGAGAGACTTTGAATTCGACCTTGCTCCGCCTTCTTTGCGACCCTTGGTACCCAGTCCCGACGAGTCCGAAAACGACGACATTGGCAGCTTAGCATTACACGTACGCATTCTCTGGCTCCGCGGCAGGATTCTCAAGTTCGCCAAAAGAGCTTCGAATTGTTCCCACGACGATCTCGGACGCCTGCAGGAACAACTTCAATCGTTTGCAAAGGAGCTATCAGACTTTGCTGAGCGCTTGCCTGTATCATTCCGCTGGTCCGACAACAGCCTGCGATTGAGGGCATATTCTCCACGCCTCTGCGTCTTCATCATGATCCATGTCTGGTTGCGGCAATGCAATTGCGATCTTTTCCGGATAGGACTGGTTGGGCTTCGCGACTCTTTGACTCGATCGGCTGCCGAACGGCTGGGCCCCGAGTTCATCGCCGGTTGTCAGCGCCAGTGCTATGAGCATGCGATGGAAATGTCAAACATGTTCACCTCCGTCAGAGCATTGGACCACTACCCCGTCGCGGACCTCGATATGCCCGTGTGCGCGTATCAATGTGTCCGCATGTTGTACTATATCTACCATCTGAACGCGGAAGAGTACGGTCTCACGCCGGATCTCCTTCGTAAAAAGGCTTCACTTTGCCTCGAGGTAACCAAGGGCTGTTGTTCTGGAACAGCTGCAGTTTCAATTGTAAGTACCACCAGCCTCGTCGTCTCTCAACAACAATTATACTGATTCTGGGCCCAGCAAGCCGATCTTCAACGCCTTATGGACCATGGTCTGTCGATACAGGCTACCCCTAGCCGGCTGCTTAGCGAAGAGCCCCAAGACGAAAGAAACGGCAATGGTACCAAACGTGTCCGCCTTACCCGCGCGAAGCAGGTACAGTTGGCGGACGACCCAGATAGAGGCGCACCGGCGGCCGACGAGCTCACCAATCGACCGTTTGGCATCGGCGCGTGGGAAGATATACAGGTCCCTGAATCCAATAAGCCAGACGAGCAGGCGCCTGTACCACCACAGCCTACGGCCCTTGGCTCGCTGGAGGTCAACAATGCATTTGAAGGCGCACTTGATAGTCTCGATTTCAACATGGAACCCATGGGTTTGGATTCCCTGGCATGGTTCTCCAATGAGTGGGCACAGGGCGATTTCCAGGGCGAGTTCTAATGTCGGTCATATACACGGGAATGTACACCGAATAAATGGGCCCCGGGGCAAACCTAAAAGAGAGACTTAACTCCTACGATTGGTCACGTCTTAAGCGTTAACAAGTAAATTGGCCAAACCTTCCCTTGACCAAAACTCTGAAATCGGATGTTAAATCATCTTATCCCGCCGGCATGCGGACTATTTTTAGTGTTTGCCGTACGAGCAGTTCGGGTTATCAAACAGCCAGAAGCTTAACGATGGCGCAGCAACAATGTCGGTGTCTCTGTGACCGTAGGAGACACCAGCAATTACACAACTTGCTATAACATTTCAACCTTTGGACCAAAGCAGGAAATCTGGGCACCAAGTCGCATGCGACACTTTGCAGAAACCAGGTACAGTTCTAGCCACGGCCAAATTGGGAGGGTGCAGAGCAGATTGGATGTTGTACCCAAGATGCAGTTTACCTGGGGTTCACGGATTTCCACGGTCACATGAGCTCGAGAAAGAAATGGTGATTCAGGTGAATTGGAAGCATGTGCAAGTGCTACAAACCCTGCCGTGACAATCTAAGGCGCCCCCGAGGCAATGTTTCGTTAATAAGCAGTCGCGCGATCATCGCCTTTTGATGTTGATATCCAGTCCCAAGGGCTTCCTCAAGAACCCCTCTCTCGTCTCCATGCCTTCTTGTCTCAGCTCAACGCGATACCTCCTGGCCCACGTGGCAACAATGAGCTTCATCTCCATCTCCGCCACGTTCCTTCCAACGCAGGCTCTGGGTCCAGTGCTGAACGGGATAAAGGCATTCTTCTGCCTCATCGTCAGCGATTCCCACCTCTCGGGACGGAAGTCATCGGCGTCCGGGCCCCAAATCTCCTTGGAGTGGTGCATTGTGTACGAGGGAACGCTGAGGACGGTGCCAGGGGGGAAAAAGTGGCCGCGGATGGTGACACCGGGTGAACTGTCCGGGATCTGACGAGGGAGACCAATGCCAGAGGTTGAGTGGAATCGGAGGGTTTCATCGATGACCATGGAGAGGTAGGGAAGGTCCTTGACCATATCGTAGGTCGGGACCTCACAGGTAGGAGAAATGGCCTGGTCGAGCTCCTTCTGCAGCTTCTCCAACACGCCGGGGGTTCTCGTAGCGTGGTACAGAACCGCGCAGGAAGAGTTGGATGTCGTGTCGCTACCCGCAATCAACTGCGTCAAGGCCTCTGCTGTGAGCTCCTCTCTGCCCAGCGGCTCTCCCTTGTCATCACGTCCCTCCATCAGTCGCGCAAGCAGATCGAGTCTGTTGATATCAGGCGGATTGTCCAGTCTTGACTTCACACGCGCAATAGCCATGCCCGCCAGGTTCTGCACAGCTTCCAAGCCCTGGCTAAAGAACGGATCCGGGAGGTACTTTGCCCAAGGCTTCAGTTCGGGGAGGATTCCAAGAGTGGCAGAAACCTCGCCTCTCCGGTTCAAAATCTCGATGGCGGGCCCGTAAATGGGCGGACTGGTGGGAGACTCGCGGACCTCGGCGATATCAGCACTAGCCTCGATCATACCGAATGGCGCGCCGAACGCCAGATCGCCAATAATGTCAAACGCCAAGTAATTGAACCATTTCAAACAATCAATGTTGGCGCCGGCTGGATTGTTCTTGACGAGCTCATCCCACTTCTTGACGAAGAGGACCAGGTTCTCATGCATGTACGGCTCGAATTGGCCGATTGACTTGACGGAGAAGGTGTGCGAGACAATCTTACGCTTGCGCGAGTGTTCGTGGCGGTCTCTAGTGTTGAAGAGTCCTCTTTGGATGGAGACGAAGGCGTCGTAAAAGCTTCTGTTGCGGGGTCAGTCTTCGTATTCAACATTGAATCCTCTCTAGCTCGGGACGTGAGCTTGGAGCCCACCGAGTGAACAGCGACTAATGAGAAGAAACTCACGCCTTCAGGAAGCCGTTGCCGTGACCATAAATGGTCTGAATGGCCTCGTCGTCGGCGATACTCACATGGTTCGGCTGGATGCGAACCACGGGCCCTAACTTCTCATGGATCTCATGGACGGTGATGTATCGCTTGCCACGCCGGACGACGGAGAGGAGCCATAGATTGGTGAATTGAGCTGGAAACGGTGCCGGAATTCCACGAAGGGAACCGAATGTGACGAAGTAAGGGTAGAGGTAGTATACAGCAACACCTACAGCCAGCAGGGCCGGTGCCCAAGGCGAAATGAGAAGCTCTAGAACGGTCATTGTTAAAGTTTTCTTGTCAAGAACACTGCAAATTCAGCGTGAATGGGTAGGAACGAGCAGTCAGAACGAGCTTATATAGGGAAAGGGGCTTCGACGGACTTGAAGCAAATTTAGAGTTGCGCGGGAAAAGGCTAACAGTGCCAACATGTGGACGCCGGGCCTTTTTGGAGTTCTCGTGTGACGGTGAGGACCCAGCAGCAGCCATTGTAAAATTGCTGACAACAAAACCGAGACACCCGTAACGCTACGCCATGCATTAAACTTTCTTTGGAACCCTGTCCCAGTGGATATCGCGGGACGCGGAGAACCGACGCCCCCCCGTTCAAATCCTTTCGAGCCAGTGCTAAGACCAGACGACGCCCCGTTAACACAGCCAGCCTGCAACAAGTGTTCTAAACCCCCCGCGGTCCCCCGCACGGCACTGCGTCCGGCAATCACGGTCGAGACGGCAATCAAGGTCGGGATCGCAAGTCGGGATCGCGAGTCGGGCTCTGACACGGGGGATGCCCATCCTTTCCGGCCATACGACCCGCTGGCATAACCCATAGGTGGATGCACTCGGCCACGCAAAATGGCTTGGCCGCACGTCATACGCCTCCGAGGTTTGCGATGCCTCGGGTTTCAACACGGAGCTTTGTCATCGCGAGGCTTGCCGAGGTATGCCTCGGCATACGAATATGTACGCTGCTTAAGACGAACAGATTGTATGGGCACTCCCTATATACTATATCTGAGGCCCTTGCCTAGCATATCATGCAGATCTCCAATTTTTCCAATGTTCACCAAACGCCAGAAGGAATGCAATATACATGTATAATGTAAGGCTAGATGATGAGAAAGAATGAAGATGCTCCGTCCCTTCATGCTTCTACCTTGAGCTTACGTTGAGGCACTGTTTGTGAGTAGTGTGAAATGGCCCAGAGAACAAAGCTCATTTCAGCATGTACGATAGGTCCGGTAGCCCATGCATAAACTGCTGCACAAGATCACAATCCTCGTTGCTGGTATTGGGCTGCGCCGTGGATGGCGTCTGACGGCCAGTTATACGTGGGGTTTCAACAGGCCCTCCTGCAGATATGCCGGTTTTATTAGTAGACTGCGTTGGATCCAGCTGGCCAGTGAGGGTGGCTGCGATGGAGAGGCTCGGTGGTCGCTTCACCGTAGACGCCGGCCTGAATGTGTATGTGGATATCGACGGGCTGAGAGGGCCGTCTTGGCTTTGGGGTAAGCCTGCTGCCGCAGATGATGTGGAGGCGGGGGCGGGGCTGCTGATGACATTGCCAAAATCCCACACTCCTGATTTGTTACGGGAATCATTTTCTTTGTTATTCCCGGTGCGGAGTGCATCGGCGTCCGGGTGGTTAGTCAGGGAACCACCAGGAGGCGGCATACTCGTGACATCGGCTAGCGGGTTGGTCGAGAAGGAATCCCAACTAGTCTTGGGAAGGGAAGTGGAATCCGTTGCTTCGGCCGTAGTTGGAGAAACCATGTCTCCCCAGTCATCGTCCTCCGCATCAGCATCCGCATCATCCACCTCCTCTAAGCTTGTGGCTCTTACTGCTGGTAGAGGAGTTGGCGCGATCGGCTTAATAAACGCCGGCAGGGACGCATGGGACTTTGGCGTGTTATCGAAGCCAGTGAAGGCGAGAGGGAGCGGTATACCCGCGGCCCGAGGTTTCTGCATCGCCGTTCCTGTTGTCGATTTTATATCGCCAGGTCCGCTGCTCCAGCCAAACGTCGCGAGATCTTGCCAATTGCCGTTGCCTTGTCCCAAGGCTGGCATCCCCCCCGTAGTGTCAGGCAGTATAGGGGTTGCAGATAAGGAAGGCAGGGCTCCAATCGAGTGCGTTGGCCGATGAACAGGCGCTCTCCGCTTCGCCTTGCGACCGAATACCCTGTCGAGATCGACCGGAGATGCTGCCGTTGTCGCATCCCATCCAAAGCTTTTGCCGCCTGCAGTTCGTGCCAGCCCGCCACGGAAAGGCCGCCCTCCGAACGAATCTTCCTCGATCCATCGACGAACAGTCTTCAATGTGTCTTGCCGGAGTGTGGAGTTTGCCCAGTTGACCCGAACGTAGTTGTCGTCGTCTCCCGCATTGTGCTTGCGCAAAGATTCGTGGCGAGACAACCGATACCACATCTTGCGTTCAGAAATGCTTGCGAAGCTGTCCTGAATCACTCGATCTGGTACATCTTCGGGAGATATCGACGCATCCATGGAGGTATCTGGCAGGAGATGCTCGAGATTTTGGAGATCAACCTTGAAGGATTCGTGGTCGGGACGAGTCGGTCTGCCATTGTCAACAGATTCCTGTGCAGCGTTGCTGCCTTCGTCAAAAGGTTCCTCCTGTGTTGACTCCGATGTATCACGAGATCCCTGTAGCCCCTGATTCCCTTCTATCCGGCCGTCTTTGTTGAATTCATGACCAGATAAATCTTCCTGGCCCACGTCCAGGTCTCGGCTTACACTACGTTGTAATGAAGGTGCCCGCTCAGGGATATCTGTGGTTCGCTTGGCGATGCCATCATACATCTCAACAAGCTCCAGGACCTTGCCAGAGGCTTTCCTCTGCGTCGCCTTGGGTAGGACATTATCTTCGATAGATGTTATTGGAGAATCGGCGTGTCTCGCTTCTGGAAGTTCGTCGTTTTCGTCGTTTTCGTCGTCTTCGTCATTTTCGTCGCCATTGACAGATGAGGCCGAGGCTGAGCCTGATGATTGAGCAGTATCGCGAACACGCTCGTGAGTGGTGGGGAATCGATCGAAAATCGGGGTCTCGCTGAATTGCAGATATTCTTGTATTGGTTCAGCGAGAGGCTCAGCGAACTGTGTTCTTATTGTTTCGTGGGCAGTGAACCCCTTTTCAAAAGCATTGGGCGTATCCTTCAAACCCACACCGACCTCCGATTGTTCGTGCGTGACCGGCGGAACATCTGGTATATGGGGGAGATCCGCTAACGGTTCGGGGTCGTCCTTAGTATAGGTCGATACGTGGTTGGCCCAGGGGTCTGGCGAAGGCTGGGCCAGAGAAGCGCTGTGAGGTGCGATGTTGGGAGTGATGGGAGGTCTCAATCCCGGCGACGGTGATCGGCTTCGAGGCCACCTGGGCGTGCTGCTCTTTCGTCTGGGCTTGGGTTCATAGCTCGGTGTGAGACCCTCAATTGGCGTGGCTTCGTTCCCCCAAGTCCACGGAGATGCATTGGTAGCTTGTCCCGGGTCGGGAGATGCCCAATCCCCAAAGGCATCGTCGTCAAGCCAGGCTGACTGGCTGGAAGGTAGATTCAGGTTGCTAGGAGTGGAGAGAAAGGCGGGTGGCGGAGGTTCGATGATGTTCTTGGAGGGACTGGTAGACGGCGCATTTGCGTTGTCAGTAGATGCCCACGGGGAGCCCCACGGATCGTCCATAGTGTGGCACTACAACTCATGGTGTTGATAAAGTCAAGTCGAGGATGACTGCGTCGTTCCGCAAGTGAAGGTGTTGCGATTGAAGAGGAGGCTAGACGGCCATGTTGTTATTTCTTGGTTGGCGAAATCGCGACTCGGATGATCGCAGATGGCAAGCCCAAGCTGGGCAACAGACAGAACCGAAACTGGAACAAAGAGGGAGTTCCAAAAGAGTGGACTGTAAGGCGATGTCTCAATGAGTGGAAACGCTAGTGTTAGAGAGTAACTCGACAGCAGAAACAAGCTTCGCGAATAGAATGTGGACGTGGAAAAAAGACGGAGATTACGAGATTGAGATGGGAGATCAGACTGGCTTAGGTCAGGGACGGATTGAGCGTCGCAGACACAAATCCAGAATTGGCATCCAGACGACCCGTCGTGGATTCCGGACGTGTCGGAGAGCATCCGTGCACGCCCAGGAGTTACTTCAACTTCCAACTCACTGCGTGTCTGGGATTGGAGCTTGGCGTTGACCTGGTGGGTTCTAAGGCACGGTTCCAGCCGCGTACGTTGTAGGGAGATCCCTTCGCGGTGTGACCCGATATTCAGCCGTCATAATCGATGAGGTGATCGATAGGGTCCTAGGTACCTTACCTAAGGTAGGTACTTAGCTAAGGCGTTGAGCAGAAGATAAGGTACCTAAGGAATGCATCCCCCCCCCCCCGCACTGCATCACGCCGATTGCGGATGGGGATCGGGAGCCGGTCAAAAGCCCAAGGGATGCGGTGGAATTCTTCTAGAATGTATCAAACGCTGTCAATAGTATCTCCCGGGTCTCGCAGATTGGTTGAACTCACAGCGGGAGGCAAATTTTTTTATTCTTGTGGTCGTCTTTCGGTGCTTACCAACCGCGCGGGTTCACACGTTCACGCTCACACTGCTATTGGGTGGAGAACAATCACAGCTTTGATTTCAAATGAGGCGGATTCGACCTGGGCTCCAACCTCGATTTCCACTCCGTTGATACGCTCCTTTCCAACTTAACCATCTGCGTAGCGCATCTCTCGCTCTCCCTCGCTTCTGAAGTTCCGAAGTCGTCAAGACATCTGTTATCCTGAATATTACATCGTCGATATGTCGCTTTCCAAAGTAAAACACATCGTGCTGGTATGACCCCTCATTTTTCATTCGTGTTAGCACCGACTGTCGACTGACTGGTAATGTAGGTCTTGTCGGGCAAAGGTGGCGTCGGAAAGTCTTCAGTGACGACGCAACTGGCTTTGTCTCTCGCCCTCGCAGGACATTCTGTCGGCGTCCTTGATGTCGACCTTACTGGACCTTCAATCCCTCGCATGCTCTCGATTGAAGCCGAGAAGGTGAAGCAGGCCCCTGGAGGTTGGCTCCCCGTGCCGGTCCATGACGCCATCGAAGAAAAGAGGATTGGCTCATTCCATGCGATGAGTCTCGGGTTCCTCCTGCCCAGACGTGGCGATGCCGTCGTCTGGCGAGGGCCCAAAAAGACAGCTATGGTTAGGCAGTTCCTTTCTGATGTCTTGTGGGATGAGACCGACTACCTACTCATCGACACGCCTCCAGGCACCAGCGACGAGCATATTTCCCTTGCCGAGACCCTGTTGCGAGATGCTCGGCCCGGACAGGTGGCGGGTGCTGTTGTAGTCACGACGCCTCAGGCGGTGGCTACGGCGGATGTCAAAAAGGAGCTCAACTTTTGCGTCAAGACCGGTCTCAAGGTGCTCGGTGTGGTTGAGAATATGAGCGGCTTCGTTTGCCCGCACTGCTCCGAGTGTACCAACATTTTCAGTTCCGGCGGAGGAGCTGTCATGGCCCAGCAGTTTTCCGTGCCATTCCTCGGCACTGTTCCCATCGACCCCCAATTTGGCGAACTGGTCGAGTCTGGCAGGAGGCCGCAATATCCTCAAGGAACGCACATACACGGCCAGGATATTGGCCATGCCAGCGAAAAGGAGGGCGAGAAGAAGGGCGATACTCTTGTCGAGAAATATCAGGACTGCTCGCTGTCCCACATCTTCAGCGAAATCACATCAAAGCTGATCACTACGATTGAGGCACAAGCCCACTCATGAGTACATGGACGATACACAATGTCAGCTCGGGTGGTGCATCGCATGGTCAAACGCCGTGCCTCGGGTATTTGATTCCTGTTGAAATAAAGACGCTCGACTCGATACCCAATTTTGGGCGCGTAAGTCTCAGGGGTTGGGAGCAACCGCAAAACCTCACCGTACGAGATTTTGGGACGATGGCGCGGGTAGCAAGATGACGACCCAAGACATATCCGAGATACTGGGGAACTGGAAGTCGAAGACTGGTCAACACTAGATGCAAATCACCAAGCTGCTCCACGGTGCCGGGCTCGACTCCGTCATTCTCGACGGCGTTCGATGTATCAATACGGTCCAGACATCGAGTGGCTTGGGGGCACGTGAGCAAGCATCGAGATGGGGGAGATACCCGGCGCCTCGGACGGGAGATGCCCCGCAAAAAAAAGGCGGTACTTGATCGGGAGGTACCCATTCCGTACCTTGCCTTAGAAACCTGGGCTCGGAAAGAACGGCGACTTTCACCGCATGTATAACAACTTTGCGTTTGTAGGTACTTGGTATCGTAGGAAGCAGATGCACCATCGCCCATTCCCCATCATTGATTCCATCAAAGGGTGGTTTTACACGTGTCATTTTTATTCTGCCTCAGGTTCTCAGAATGGACTCGGGCACATTGGCTGACTCTATCTGTACCTCCAGCATGACTGTATTCCAGAATCCAGGCTACTTGGGACCTACTTACGGACTACCGCTTCACGACAGGTGGCTTTTATCCTAGGTCCAGGCATGGCGTCGCGGAAAATGACGTCTCCATCCCGTTTCTTCAGCGAAACACGTCGGCCACCCCCCAAACCCTCCCCCTGCAGCGTACCTACTATGGTAGTGGCCAATCCGTCACGTCGTTCCCTGTCTCGCAATCTCTAGGACGTCGTCTCCGTGCTTTCCCGGGTATAGCTCCCCAATGAGTACGAAGCAAAGTCGAAGGAATTGGAGGCAAAAGGACAGGTTTATCGGTAAGAGAGCAAAGGGCATACCCGAAACAGCCGTCTGCAGCGGAGAATCGACAAAAAAACACCGCCAAAGAAGCGACGGCCATCGGGAAATACTCAAGGTATGCAAGTAAGAGGTACATGAGAGAGAGTAATCTTGTCTTCTTTACCAGAGTACCTTAGAGTACCTTGCCTGAGGTAGGTATCCGTCTGCCACAGGTGCAAGCTCCTGGGAGTCCTGGGCGTCCTGGCAGCTTGGGCTGAAATTTTGTGTGGAGAGCGAGCCGGGGAGGGGTCGCCCCATGCTCAATTTGCAGAAGCAACTTTTTTTTATTTTTTCTCAAACCCACCAGACGACACTTCCCCTCCACGGCGAACCACAACATCCACAGCCACCACGACGGAATCTCTCCCAGAGCTTCAAAATTGACCATTTGCTATTCCACGCCGGCATATCTCTTCGGTTGTGCGACCCGCGAGCCTCTTCTCTCAATCCAACAAATCCCTCCATGATCAACACGCAAACTTAGCACCTGCAACAGTGATTTTTACACTGGTGGCATACACGCTGCCCCTCGCTCTGCGACCCCAGCCGATTCCTGGCCATTCTATGAACCGAATCGACCTCCTACGCTTCCTCTCCAAGCCTGCAAAGTAAGCCTCCCACACTCCCCTCGAAAGACTCGAGGGGACTACTGTCCAGCACACTCTCTACACATTCGCCAAACCAAACTGTCAGCCATTGGTCTACTTCATTACATCGGCGCATCCCGCTAATATTATCCTCCTCCAGGCCCAGATAACACCTGCTTAAACACCTAGCATAAAATATCTCGATAGACGCACCGCGCTTCTACAACGCTTCTCTCCTACCAACCCACCAAACTCCGATCACGCAGATAACCTCGTCTGCTAGGTCCGATACTCCACCACAGGTATCGGTGTCTGCCAGAGCGAGGCCTAGCAACAAGACACAATTCCGATCCTAAGGGTTATTTTCCTACCCCTCAACGCTCGACCTCCCTAACGTCCTCAAGTGACGTTGCACCTACTAAAACTCGTTTGCTGCTGGCTCCGCCAGCCTCCAAAAAAGTCCACCATCCTGTGGGCCTACTCTCTCAAACGAACGCCGCAAAGTTCGTTTGAGCGGTAGCTAGTGTCCCGCGGACTTCTAGCCCTCCATCGGGAAAGTCATCGTCGTCTAAGCCTGCTCTCTCTCAAGCTCCCGGGTTGCGCCCCACGAGCTATTCCAGCAGAAGATGGTCAACTCCTCGGTCCCCAACGACTACGCCATCTCTCCGGCTGAGGCTACTCCTCATCTGACGATCAACCATGATGTTGCTGCTGATTTGGACTCGAGCAACGCCTTTGAAGGTAATATGGCCTAGGAACCACAAGCCTCCACCCCTCCAAGTTGCTGACAGACATGTTCTCTAGGTCCCGAGAAGCTCCTTGAAGTGTGGTTTGCCCCTGGCCCCGAGTCGCTCCCCGTGAGCGCCCAACCCAATGGATTAAAAGCAGTTTCCGCCGACACTTGGGTTACCATGCTCGACATGGTCAACTGCAAGATCTTGTCCGTCCTCGAGTCCGACTCTGTCGACGCCTACCTCTTGTCCGAGTCCAGCTTGTTTGTCTTCCCCCACAAGCTCATTCTCAAGACCTGCGGCACGACAACCCTCCTACTGGGCTTGCAGCGACTCCTCCATATCGCGGCTGAACACGCCGGGTTCCCATTCCATAACGCCAAGGAATCCACCAACATCAAGGCTGCTGCGACCCCCTACCGCGTCTTCTACAGTCGCAAGAACTTTTTGTTCCCCGACCGTCAGCAGGGTCCCCATCGTAGCTGGAGGTCCGAGGTCAAATACTTGGATGACCTTTTCGAGGGTGGCAGCGCCTACATGGTCGGTAAAATGAACGGGGATCACTGGTACCTCTACATTACCACACCGAACAAAACTTTGACGCCCCCTAAGACTCCTGACGAAGCGGAAGCCGCTGTCGAGTCAGCGGCCAGAATTCCCACTGGCAGCGTGGCCAGCTTCAGCAGCGGCTTCGAGGAGCGCAGCGACGAGACCCTCGAGATTCTCATGACTGATCTCGACCCTGAAAACGCGAAGCAGTTCTACTTGTCGCACGCGAGTGCGGTCGCCACCGACAAGTTGCACTTGCCGCAGACTCAGGCCGCTCGGGACGATGCACACCAGAGTTTGGGTGACATGTCTCAGATTCATGACAAGTCGGGCGAGGAGCATGTCGACGTCTTTGAGAACATTGGCGAATCTGACCTCAATGATAGGGAACGTGCCGCTACTGAGGCTCTGACTACCGAGGGTCACGCTATTGGAACTGTCGTTTCTGAGGGTTGCGGCCTCTCGAGCGTGTATCCGACCAGCAAGTATCCTGGAGCTCGTGTCGACGCCTATCTCTTTAGCCCTTGTGGCTTTTCTGCCAACGGTGTCGTCCCTGCCATCGCAGACGACGAGGACGCCTTGAAGAACGGCAAGGGCGGAAATGCCGCTCACTACTTCACCGTCCACGTCACTCCGGAGCCCAACTGCTCATTCGCCTCTTTTGAGACCAACGTCCCTGGAGGCCAGAGTGGCCGTACTACGGCTGAGATCATCGAGCACGTCGTCGACATCTTCAAGCCTGGCCGTTTCAGTGTGACTCTATTTGAGGCCAAGGGCAAAAGCGCCAACCCGTATGGCATGGGTGACTTTGCTTCTCATGCGACTGCCGTCCAGCGTCTTGTTGACCCTGTCCGTGGATATCGTCGCATTGACCGCATCGTTCACGACTTTGAGGACTATGACCTCGTGTTCCGTTTCTACGAGCGGGATGACTGGGCAGGCGACCGTGGGGCCCGGCTGGGAGAGGAGATGTGATTTGCCCTTGTAGAGGCATAGGCTATGTGTCGTTATGTCGGACGCGTAACACACCCGGCCATATTCTCCATGGCTATGAACTCGTTAAGACCGCTCGTTATATCTTTAAGGTACACTCATGCATGGTAATTTCACATTTAGATACTCGCCAGTGTTTAGCTTTGGCAGCAGGATTTGTATCTGGAAACAAATTGTCCCATCAATATATCATAATTCGGAGTCTCCAGACCACGCACTATTTGACTTTGGCTTTTTCGTCCTCGAGGCCACTTCACACAACGTCCAGTTTCTTACTCATCGCGGACAAGTGGCGCATATGGTTCTTCCACACTTTGCTGAAAGCCACAGCTGTCCGGTCCAGCAACAAATCCTCGACCAGCCTCGGGCCGTCATTGATATGTCTACTGATACTGGCAAGGGGATGGTTCAGTTTTGAGCTGTCTCTGCCAACCACGCAGTGATTTCCGGGGCGTCTGACGCTCTACAGTAGCAGCCATGCTCTGGAATGTATTGGATTTATAGACGTTCAAGTTCCGATACGGCCCTAGTCCAGCCTACAGCCACCCCAGACGGCCGCTGTACCCCAGTGACCAGTGTCTGGTTTTTTCTGAGGCTGTAATGTTGGGTGTCCGCCCGCCCGCCACACCAGCAAGTGCTGGCAGCCATCGCCAATACACCAGCCATCCCACGTCAAGTGATATATGAAGCTGCTCGGAGAAGAACACCAGAGCATGGATGATGGACATTCAAGCAACAGTCGAGTATCCGATCGAACCTCACCTCCTTCCACCATGGCCCCTTCTCTCAAAGGCGACGACATTGTCAGTGTTGTCGAGTCGCTGGAGACAAAGTCCTCCATGTCGGGCAGCGATGTTTCCATAAAGTCTCCACCCAAGCCTCTCCCCATTGTCATGATCGCTGTCTTGTTTCTCATGATCCTCGCATCTGGTGGAGGTCTTTGCCTTTCAGCTCTTCAGTTTCGGCCGTCAAAAACTGGCGAGCGCGACTGTCTCAGTCAAAGCTTCATCCTATTCGGTGTAAGTGCTGCCCTCTGCGGCTGTGGCTCACTGGAATGTCGGCTGACAAGTCTGCGCAGTCGATGATATCCCCCATGTACGTGGTGTTGCACATTATCGTGTCGTTCCGCAACTACCAGGTGGTGAAGAGGCAGTCTCTGCAATCACCTCTGGTATCTTGGGCTGTCATCGTTGCCCGACTAGGTCTATTGCTTTGGATCCCGGCTGTGATCCTATCATCGGTAGCATTGGCCCATTATCCCGGTTTCGTGACACAAAGTCCAATCACTGAGCTGAACTTTTCTGTATCTGTCATCGGAATGTATGTTACAACTTGAGAATTCAAAGAGTCAACCTCCGCCTTGTACTGACACTTCTTGACTAGAATCGCCAGTATCGCAGTCATTCTTGTGCTGGAAATCGCATCACACCCGTTTGAGCTACCCTGCTTCAGGCGGCGTAACACTGTGACATGTCTGGTCAGCGCTTTTGAGAAGGATCTCAAGGATGAGGAAGCAAAGCCTTCAAGCCGTACAAACAGCCGTCCCTTGACCCCCCCGGCTTACTATTATTTCGCCGCTAATCACCGACACACGGTCCCGGCCCCGGTAAGAGCCAAACTCGTCCGCAAGGCCAGCTATCCCAGACGTCGAGAGCAAATTCCCCCAGTTCCACCTCTGCCGTACCCGCACCCGGACTCCCTCGGCATCATGCTTCCCATCGCAGAGCCGCTACCTCCTCTTCCCGAGCTGGAACAGACCTCCATTACCCCGGCCATCAAGATTACCCCTGCCACGGCGCCTGAATGCCTCTGTCCTGGGAACGGTAAGCTCGCCCCGCGAGCGAACAAGGACAAGCCATGTCCCCCTCCTCCTGGAACGGCGTGGGCTAAAGACTGGGAACAGCTTGCCGTTGATACCGGGGTGCGGCGGAACGGCTCGTTGAGCGACTATGGTTCCACGGTTGGGACAGACACGCTCGATGGGAGGCTCGACACTCGCGGAGTTGCGTTGAAGCCGCCTCTGCCTTCGATTATCATTACACACAGTCCAGAACATGTCTGATGGCCGAGCTATCATAAAAATCCAGATGAATTTGAATCTGGTGCGATTTCTTAGCAACTTGTACTACTTGGGTGTCTGGATAAGGCGAAGTTATGGGTTACGGGTCACGGATTATAGATTGCGTGCGGGGCATGAGCAGACGAAGCGTTCTCTTGTCATCTTCATTAGTCACCTGAATGAATTTCTTTTGTAACCAATCTCATCTACATTTCGGTAACCACCACTCCTTAATACCTTGTGGATAGCAAGATGATCCTCTCCTTGTCTACGTTTTCGACCCTGAAGCTACCCCCTCCACCACTTCCAGCCGCATATATGCGGGACCCCAAAATTCCTTTTAATGGCTTGGCTTTGTACCTCGTGTTGGCCGGGATCGCACCCTTAACGTCGCTCAGCCCCTCCGATGTAAGCATTGTCTTGGCTTCGTTTTTCGCGTTCTGTTTAAATCGCCTGGGCCAGACGCTCGGGTATGCATATCTGACTCGGGTGTGCGTAAGGGTCGCCGTCCACTATCAACAAGTCTTGCGGAATAGCATTTGAGGCTTCCAATGAGCTTGACATGATTTGCACGAGATGTTCAATGCCCCGTGAGAGTTGATTAAATCTCCCCACCGTTTTAGAAAAAGACTGCATGCGAGGGGTTATAAGACCTGCGAGTTTAGAAACCAAAAAGTCCAAATCCTGCTTGTGTTATCCGTCGTCTCGTCAGCCATGGCCTCAACAACCTTTCAACAACCACGATATCCGCAGGTCTGATCCAAGGCATCTTGGCGAGTCGTCTAAAGGCGATATATCCAGTAAATCGGTTTCTAGGGATACCTTATGCCTCAAAACCTAGACGTTTCTCCCTGCCTCAGCCGCCGAAGCCTCGGTTAGACACTATCAACGCCACAGCCTTTGGGCTGGCGTGTCTCCAGAGCTTTGGCATTAGTGGCACAATATAGCTTCACTTGTCTGCTCCCCCGCCTAGTTTACTGACTCGAGGTCCCTCCCAAAGGACTCGGCCAGAGACCTGAACTCCTCGAAGATCTCTTCAACAACCCAGCACCACCCGAAAGTGAAGGCTGCCTGAGCATCAATGTCTTCGCCCCCTGACGCCGGGCCTGCGGTGGTTGCCTTCATCCACAGCGGTTGCTAGCCATTGGGTTACGGCAGGTTCGACCTTTCTGCTTTTGCGGCATATGCAGACGTTATCGCCGTGACTCTAAACTACCACGCAAACGGTACGCTTTGAATCATCCATGATCATTTTCACCTACATGTGGTTGCAAAAGTCTTCGTCTTCTAGAACTAAGGTATGCTCTTCAGTTTTCGGCTCCCCCGCCTCGCCTCCTATCCCGCCAAGCGAAAAGAATCTAGGTATACACGAACAGCGTCTTGCTCTTACTTGGGTTGTAGACAACATCGCCTCTTTTGGTGACGAACCCTCCAAGGTGACAATCTGGGGTCAGTCCGCTCGCGCCTTTTCTATCGACGGCCACCTCAAAGTATACGCCAAGGACTCTTCGACCCCATTCCGCGCCGCAATCATGTCTATTGGACAAATGAGCTTCAGGTATCTTGCATTTCCATCACCCGGGATCGAGGCCTGTACGGGGCTGTTGACTGCAGTGGGATGCGCCAATACATTAGGTGAACTAAAATGTGTGAAAGCCGTCCAGGCGGAATACCTCATCAGTATATTGTCAAGGTTCCGGTTCTGATGCGGACAGTGGAGGAAGAGGGGAGAGCCTTGGTGAACGACGAAGTGAATATGATGGCGTTCCTCGATGCGTTAGGTCCTCCTGTTCTTGTGCCTCCGAGGATCCAGCCATGAATGTGTCCTCGTACCACTCTGATACTAGGATCAAAGCCGATTTCGATGTTGCTTCCGCCATTTAAACTGACTTGCTCTGGTCTTGCGTATGTCTTCTGTTCAACGAACTCTCACCAAACTACAAGTTTATGACAAACAGGCACAGCTTCAATCCATACTGCCGTCAACAGTAGCCTGCTAAAATATCCCCACTTGGCGCTGCTATTTCAATACCTCGACCACCCTAAATCTCTTGCCTAAAGAGTACGACTGATTGGGCAAGTTTCACGACTCAGAGATCATTCTTCTCTTCACCGACCCAGATACCATACCTTACACCACTCAGGTGTACGCGGTGTACGAGCACTTGAGGGGCGTCGTTGCACGTTTTGCCAAGAATCCGTCTGACGGATCTGGCTGGCCGGTCATGGGATCGTCTTATGCACCACTCGATGTTGCGATATTGAGAAATGTGGACAACACTTTGAGTGTTATGAGCGTGTGGAATTCCACAAAGCTGGATGAGAAGTGCAGGCTTTCTGTCAAGTTCTGGCCACTTCTCAAGGCTATTGGTTAGGGAGGACATGGGGAATTGCCTATTCATTACATGAGTATTATGTAGGAGTATTTCACGTCAGCTGCCAGCTTTCCTAACCTTTTTCTAAGACAAGAAATCACTCATGTTTGTGGGTTTCCGAGTGCTCTATCAAGACACCTTTTCCAGGTATTGAAGACGCCATGCTCATTTCCGGGGAATCTCTGTCTCCAAGGCAGAATCTCCTAGCATCCCCAATTCATGTTTGATAATGCTAGCCAGAATTTCCTCCGCTCTCGGGCATTTGCTTAACACAACTCATGACACAACCCTCACCGTGCTCCCAGCCTCACCCTTCTCAACACCCTCCACCCTGGGCCCTATCTTTCTCCAAATCTCCTCGGCAACATCCTCAAGAGTACCTCCAGCATCGACGACAACCAAGTCCTCTTCCTCCTGTCGGAACTCTCGATCAACCCTGCCCTCCTCGCCTAAGCCCCCATCAGGCCCGACTCGCCCTAGGCTCAGCCCCCAAAACAGCTCGCGCACCCGCTTCTGGAACTCGGCCTTTTCGTACACCTCCCCGCCCCAGCCGCCGCGCTCTCTAGCGACGGCTTCCTCGAGGTCGAGGAACAGGACGAGATCCGGCCGGGGAAGGCCAATCTCCGGCCGGCGCGCCCAGTGGAGGTTCAGATGGGGGTTCTGTTTCGCGGCGGAGTAGACGATGCCAGAGTGGTAGTACCTGTCGCAGATGACGGTGTATCCTGAAGCGAGTAGATTTTGGATGTTTTTCCTATTAGATGCAAGGTTTGTAAGGCGATGCAGTGTCGGGTAGTGCGTGGTCTGGTGAGACGAAGAGGACTTACACTGCTTCCCATCTGTTGGCGCTGAAGAGAAGGTGGATGACGTGGTCTTCCATCTCGACTGAGCTTTTGAGATACGCATCAATCATCTGGCCAATAGGGGTTGTTCTGTCTGCGAGTTGCGTTTCATTAGCAATGAGAAATTGATGATAATACAAGAAGCAAAAAAGCGAAATGTTGTTGAAGCCAAGTTGGCTGCCACTCACCCGGAAACCGCATGACTTTGACCTTCTTCCCCTCCTCAATCAACCGTTGTTCAAGCAGCTTTACCTGCGTGGTCTTGCCGCTCCGATCAAGACCCTCAAAGGCGATAAAGGCGCCGCGAACAACACCCGCCGGAGGCGTGGTGACGGGGAGAGCATCTCCGGCCTGCTCGCCGGTTGCGGCCGACGTCGCTATGGCCGCCGTAGCGAGGTCATTGATCGATGCCATTGAAACTTGGGATGCCGCTTTGCAGTAAGTCTCGATGCTTCAATCTCTAGTCCTATAATCCCATGAGCGGATTCGAGTGCCGAACACTTGAGCTGGTCAGAGATGCGACAGTCGTCGAGTGGTGCGGTTCTGGACTGAAGGTGCAGTGGGCACCTGCGGGCCGAGTGGAGCCCCGGAATACGGGCGCTGGAGCGACTGGGCAGGGCGTGTGGGCGGCTGTCACGTGGAATCAGATAGCCGACCAACGCCAGACGGCGTCTAGAGGCAACCCGGATGATATGGTGATGCGACAACGGATGACGATGCTCAAAACTGATGTGCTCACTTACGCGACCGAAGTTGATGGCTAGGTAGAAAAGATCGCCGATAGAGAAGCCAAACCTACGCCAAAGCCAATTCGGTGGTCTCGGAAAGTGTGCATCACAACGATAGCATTCAAACTTCAAAAGAGCACAAAATCGAAGCGCCAATTGCACTCTGTTGATGAGGATATCAACCACTCAAACGGAAATCAAACAATGACAATACTCCGACCCCAGCTTTGTACACATATAGACACCTGTATCCGTTGTTCCTACACCAAACGTGTCCTAGGGGTTCCCGTCGCTTGGTCCTTGCTCGCCCATTCAAAATACCGAGTAACCGTTACAAACGCCGCATTCATCATGGACCCGTAATTAAAAGATGGTGTGTAGTTGGAAGCGAAGCATAGTCGAACCATGAATGAGCAAATGGAAAGCAAGCAATCATCAGCAGTCCGCAATTGCCACTTCGGAGTCGTCTTTGGCGCTTCCACTTTCCCACAGCTCAAAGCTCTCACCGGTGCCCTCCATAGGCTCCAAGAGGGCTGCCTTGGCTGCTGTCTCGGTGGGTTTGCCCATGAGCTCGTCGACACCATTTTCGTCTACAGGGACTCCAAGCGGGGTTGCTTCGGTTTCAGGAATGCGCTCTTTGATTTCAGGCACGGCGGCTTGAGGGGCCGCATCGCGCTCTTCGTCATCATCATCGGCGGGGACGATGATGACGGATGATTCATCGCAACCAAAGGCATAGAACTCGCTTGCATCCATCTCGCCCAAAGCTATCCTCTCTTTCTCAAAAATCATGTCATCTTCACTGGTATGACGAGCCGAGCGCCGTGCAGATGTCTGGCTCACATCATCGACAGGTGGTACATTCTCCTTGTCGCGACCCTCTGCGCGGTCTCTGCTGGCCTTGCGCTCACTTTCTTCGTCGGAGCTGATGTCAAGAACGCAAGTGCCATGCTGCAACATGTTGGTCATTTCTTGCTCTGGCGTGTCTTCATGGATGTCGAAGAACCAAGATGCCTTAAGATCAGGCTCGTCGAGATCCTTGACCGTATTCCGCGAGGATGTGGTTACGGTAGCACGGGCGGCATAGCTCGGGATAGTACCCTTGAGGGCAGCATCGAGGCTGAATGGGGCTGAGGCGGATGAAGGCAGGTTGAAGGCAGGCGGGTCTACGCGCGTGTAGGGACCAGCGGTTCGGCGACGGTTTGAGAGAATACCAGATCGCTTACCGCGAGTCGGCGAACGGCCAGCTGGAGCCGAGAGTGGGGAGGACTTTGCGATAGCCGTGTTGATCTTGGCTGACGGTGATTTTGGCTGGAGAAGACTGCGAGGGCGAGGAAGGGTAGGCCTCGAGGAGTTCAACAGGGGACTTGCGGCGAGGGGCGCGGCCTTGGTGAGGATAAAGGACGAAGGCTTGAGGACATCCTTGGACGGGTAGAAGGTGTCGGAACTCTTAGATCGCTTGGAAAAGACAAACGGGTCGACGTTTTCGAAGTCATCGGGCTCTACACTGTCTGAGGCTTTGCGCTTGCCGCCAGCAGTGGACGAAACAGCTGCTGAACTAGTTAGCGGTCGATATTACGAGTGATTTGGATAGTTTCTGAGGCTGGTGCTCAAGTTGGGGGCTACGGCGCATTCTAGCAGTATGACGGGTGAATCTCATTGAGAGCCACCCGCAGCGCCCGCGGTATCGCAAATACAAAACGAGAGAATAAGATAATTATTGGGAACGGAATGGGCGTGTTTGGTCGTGAAGTGATCAAACATACCATTCTGTCTATTCTTAATGCTCGTCAGATTCTGCAGTCGGGTGCCGTCTAAGGGGGCAAATGGTTGACGGGAAATGGATGCCATCGTGTGTGGATCGAAGCGGTTGTGCGCGCAACGAGGCGAGTGGATGTGCGAGGTGTTGGGGTTCCGCAGTGCGATGCGGAGCGGTGCTTCGGGAATACGAGCAACCCAGCCAGCGGCTCTCAGTTGAGACCCTGGGTCCCGGTTGCTCTGCGATCAACAGTCGGCTCGATTCGTGAAGAATGGGGACTCGGGAGTAATTACGGCGTCCCGTCTTCGATAGGTTCCCTGGGGAAGCAGGTCGGTGCCAGACAGACTCGACAATGTTGGAGCTCTGCGGGCGGCAGTAGAGGGGTTAGGAGAGAGAGTAGTGAGTGCGTCTATTTGTTGTTTATTTGTTGTTCTCTTGCGCGCAGAGGAATCGAGCGAGTTGGTTGCAGGAAGAGAGTGACCGAAACGGAACCGACGAGCTGGCGTGGGGCGGAAGGGGGGGAATAGAGGGTGAAAAGAGGGCGAGAGAGGCGAGAGTCGGTAGGGAGCAGGGAGCAGGGATCAGTATAGGTAAGATAGGGACTGAGATTGAGATGCGGTCGAGAGAGCGGGAGAGAGACGCGGAGAGGAAGAGAGGGCACGCGCACGGAACCGGGGGTGGAATAGAGAAGGGCGTGTAAGGCCTGGGTTTGGGCCGAGTGTGTCGACGAGTGGTTTGGCGGTGTCTTGTTGGATGGGTGCCGATGGAGATGGTAGCAGGCGGCGTTGGTCGCTCGATGCAAGGCCCTGGGGCCAAAAAAGTGGTTTGAAGCTGAGTTGCGCTACTGCGTGAGGAGCAGAGACAGGCAGTGCACTCAGTGCCCAGCCCAGAGAAGCAAGCGACGGTACGGTATGTCGAGAATAACGGGTGTGAGAGGAGTCTACTGCTGTAAGGACGTCTAGGCGACTTGTCAGCAGTTGGAGAAAGATACTTGTTTGACGGGATTCGCGTGAGTGGAAAGAATAGGGCGGGCTAGGGATGACGGGTACCTTGCTCTAAAAGAGACGCGGACGAGCGTAAAGCAAACACGGTCTGGCGTCTGGGTGGAGTGAGTTGGTTCTCTGCCGATGGAGACGGAGATGGATCATGGACGTGGAAGATGGTGTGCCAGGGCAAGGCCGCAAGGGGGTGTGCGAGGGATGCCGGGCAGAGTACGGACACATAGGACCGTGGGTGGGATGGGGGGACGGGACAGAGTAGATTGATCAGCCAGTTGCAAGCTGAACAGTTTAGGTCGAATGAAGATGTCAGGCTCAAGCCTCGACGGATGAGAGACGACGGGTGGGAGACGGGTGGGAGACGGGCTCGGCGACGGCGCATTCAGCAGTGTGCCGGTGCGAGATTGGGCGGTTCCGGGAGTCAAACGCTGAACTTGACGTGTTGAGTACCTTACCTAGCCTGCACGGACAGCCTGTACAATGGTAGGTATGCGGATGGGTAGACAGGGACTGGAAGCGCCAGCCCGAGAGAGACAGAGAGCGACGTGGTAAAACGCGAGAGTTCCGTGACAAGGCCAATGGAGACGTCGTATTCCTGACGTGTCGAGATGGGCCAATGCAGGTGAGAGACACATCTAATCATACTGGGATCAATCAGGGAAAGTCGGTGCCTTCCCTGCCCCGGCGGGCCAGCTGTGAGTGGAGCAGGAAATATCGACACACGTAAAATCCCGTCTGAGGCGAGGTGGAAAGAGAGACTCGTCGGAAAGGTGGGTCCACGGGAAAGCGACGTTCATGCGACAGGCTGTTTGGCCCATTTGATTGGTTGGCGCGAACAAGAAGAAAGGCAGCAGTGGCCAGGTGCACCGTGCACCGTGCACCTCGACCAGAATACAACTTCTCTCTACCGCGAAGCATGGCCAATTAAACGCGTCGACGAATAAGCGGGGCCACGAGCTGCGACGACCTACCTTACCCACATTGCCTTAGCGAACGACGCCTTCCCACCTCGACCTACCTTACTACCTTACGTAGGTACCTACCTTCCCTGGTAAGGGTAGGTGAGGTACCTAAGATATATGTGGGCAAGCGACCTGAATGGGGCTGCCTTCCCAGCTCAAGGCACCTTACCTTGCCTTAGGTACCTTACCGTGCTTACTTTACCGTCTCCCTCAGCATTACGGATACCAACCGGAAAGAGCGCTACTTGGATGGTGAATTCAAGGGAGAGTAAGAGACGTTCGCGCGAATCTGCCCTACCCGTCCATATACCTGTAAATTGATGATCACCTAGGTAGGTATCACTGCGAGCCAGGGCTCCCTTGCATGATTGCATCCTCGCATCCGTCGGCAGTGCAAGTGGGCACCCGCGCCCCGAAATGATAGTTGCCCATCCATGTATCCGTACGTATAATCGCATTCTCTCGACTCTCACGTCTCTGCAGGCTGCAACTCATTCAGCAGATCATCTTGGCTACGGATATCTTTACCTTACCTTGCTTAGGTGGGTACCAGGTCTTACCGCCATCACATTCATCTCACTCGTTCCGTGGACTTCAACCTTGACGTGGGCACTGGGCACTGTTGAACTACCGACCAAAGCTCCCGCAACCCACCGCACACGTACATTTAATCCATTCATGCTTCTTCCCTTGAATGAACAGGAATCGCTACTCTCGCAAACCATATCCTACCATTGTCAAAGCACAAGCTTGCAATATGTTTGATCCCTGTTCTCTCTCCATCTCAGCTCGCCATCAAACAGTTTTGGCCGCCGCCAGTCTAGTCCCCCGCCGTCGTTGGCTTAGCCGCCCTCACTCAGACAGTGCGGCCCTTCCGATGCAGGGGTTTACCCTCTGCTCTGCTCTGCCACTCTGCCAAACCTCGTATCGGGACCTTCAATCTCCAGTTTGCAGACCACTTATTTGACGAGTGACCTCATACCTCATCGATAGTCTTGTTCAACGGCCCCTCTTATATCGGACTTGACAGCTGCCCGCAGATCCGCGAGAATGGCACGCCAGGTCTCCCATCACGGCCTGCTAACCTCACCCGTGGTCCAGGTCTCCTACTTTGCGGGCCTCCGCGCTTCTGAACGTCCCATCATCCCAAGTGTCGCCCTATAATGCACCTCAACCCCCTCCACCTGCGTACGAATACATCACTCACTGGTCCTACATCATAGAGGTGACGGCAGTCTTTGGCCACCTTCGCCACTGACTGGGAATATCTCTCTTCGTCCGCCGTCTTCCAGGTTTTGGCCGGACCACGGCCATTATCCTAGAGCTTCAGTTCGTCGGTTCAGTCAGAGTGTCATTTTTGTCTTGTTGGCCACACATCCTCCGGGCCTCCCTCGCTACCCATTGGCGTACTTGGTGAGAAGATTGCACCAGGATAAAGCATCAGGGCCCCAACATCGCCACGTCAAACACAACGTGTGGTCACAGTCGCTTTTGTTTTGAAGTAAAGTTCCCTCGTCCGGGTAATGTTTTCAAATTCCACATCATGGAGGAATTGCAGGGCCCGACTACTTGGTCCAGCAGGCTCTCCCATGTGCCTCGCATAATCTGACGCAAAACATCCACCAGCGCTTACTGAACTCGTGTGAACAAGTACTATGACGAGAGTGCTCATTCAGCATAATCGTCCTACAGGTCTCTCCCAGACAGCCCGTGGCACTTTTGGATATGATTGGCAAGCGTCTCTGCCCTCGCCAATGTAGTTCATGCATGCACGTACAAGAAGACGACGTGCTGATTGAGCCACGTCTTCAACCCTAATTCACAATCACCAACCAACCTCTTTGCAGCGCTTCCCCGCACTAATAACAGATATGTTGCCTGTGACATGCAAGCCCCGGACGCGGATACGTCCTAGGCAATGCAAGCTGCCCTTGCTTGAAGGCCTTTCGCCGAAGCTGTTCTTCGCTTCTTGCGCCTCGCCAGCCTGGGCGAGCAGAGAAGGCTGGTCATTGAGTCGCCACCGCTCCTCGGGGCTCTGCATCAAAGATTGATTCTCATCATGTGTTTCGGCTGCTGCAGGTCGACATTCCTTCCAGAATACAGCAATCCGGTGAAACGCTCCACCAAAAGCAATCATCTAGTCACTGGTGCCATGCTGTCGTTGGCGCCGCAGCGCGCCGAGTGATGGCGCAGTCGTAGTTCGCCAGTCCTTTTTTCTTTCTTTTTTTTTCCTTTTGGCACACTTTGAGACAGCCATTGTTCTTCCAACTCATCAAAGATCATCATCCGTATCATTAAGAGACGTAATGAGACACAGCTCGTCTTATTGTGTGCATTGCGATGAGACATGTTCATCAGCATGTCACCCAACGGCCGGGAGCGGCATCGTATGGCATAGCGCTACTTACTTAGTAGACTGAGGAATCTTCTCCAACGTGTAATTGCGGTGGTTGGGTCTGGGTAACACAATTTCAAAACCAACTTCTTCTCTCTTGTATCCCTCTGGCATTTCCTTGCTGTTGCCTTTGTCTCTGCATCATCATCAATGCCCGATGCGCCGCAGTCGCTGAATCCCCCGGCGGGCAAACAGATCCATGGTGGGGCACTTCGCTTCCGATGCTAGCGGGCGACGTGCAGGGACGTCGGCGTTTCAGACAACATCTCGGCCGATGGGCTGCACATTGATAGGAGGGACGAAAACAAGGAGGCTGGGAGAATGCCAAACCACGTTTGGATCAGGGACGGAAGAATTCCCAGCCTCTTTATTTTCTCGAAAAATCTGAAGACTGCTGAAGTGTTTGCACACTAAGAGATTTGCCCCTCTCTGCCTCCCCCCTTGTTGCAGATGTGTAATACGGGTTTGTTCGCCCCCTTGCATGACACCATGGGCTTACACCGGTACGACGCCGCCGGCTTTGGGAAAACTTCGAAGCATTTTCTGGGAGAATCGTGGAATGGGTCTGTTCTCAAAGGGGGTGGGGGGTCTGCATGATGATGGATACCTGGCTAGCTTGTGGCAACTTGTGAGACGCGGCGCTCATGGCTGCGACATAGCAGCTGTGCATTATTGAGTTTAACACTGCGATTCTTCATTACACTTGATTGGACATTCGGTATCGTTCGATTCCTGAGCCTGATGAGGTGGATATATGATGCTACTAGGAGGCTGCCTGAACCGTTCCAAGCAGTGTGAGTCTGATATGAAGTTATCGCCAGATTCACTGTTGTCCCAGTGATTTACACCAGTGATTTGCAAGTTGAATAATTTTGTCAGGTTCTGTTCACTTTGTGGTACAATGCTTTATTCACAACTTGCTACAGCTTCTAGATATATCGTTTAAGTAGCCTTCAGCATCGGACTACGAACTCATGCCAAGTAGTGGAAGTCAACACTAAATACAGGGTTCCTAGTCGAGGATGTGTAAGCGCATATATACACAAAATTGATGATGACTACCATAATCACACTAAGAGATATTCGGATCTAAGCTTCATTACCCCTCTCACGAATTAAATTGATCTTGGCTGAGGTCTTTGAAACTTCAAACTCGGCTCTTTGTTCATTCCTTGTCCAAGTACTAGTACCATCGGCCACTGTAATTTTGAATAAAGTGTGTCTTCATGCTACGAATGGGAATGGGCTTTTGTCCTGTATGATTGCAGCGATGTTTATATGGTTACAAGATGCTTGTTTATGTCTTGGAAAAGTCTCATCGACCACAGTTTCTGTCTACATCCTACATGTTACATACCCGGAAGTACTTTTTGAATGAAAGCAGTCACAGAAAGTGAGAAAACCGCACACTAAATGTTCACTTTTGTTCCTGTTAACTATTGATTATAGTACAGCACCATCTCTGCTACCACTGAGGTTTATCAAATCAATAATGTGAAAGGGGTTTAACCTCAAGTTTCTCAGCCTATGAGCCATCATCCATTTCAACTTTTTCCGCGGGCATCATATCTCGGAGGTTACAAGATACGTCTCAGCATACCACAATACAATACAAGTATTTGTATCTTACTTTCATCCCCTATGCAAGAGTAATCGAAGTTCTGACTCAAGTTCACGCAAGTAAGCTTTCCAGCGTGCTGAGACCCCATCGGAATGGCAAGACAATAATTATCATTATCTTGCTTCTGACGAAAGACGACAGGGCTTTCAGCTCGAGAGATTCTCATTTTCAACCGGTATAAAGGCCTGAGCCTGTACACTTTGTTTAGACAATGGTTCTCGATTCAACACTATGGTACATATTTGAAGTAATGCCGTTCAAATTGAGCAGTCTTTGGAAGTCATACATTTCCAACTCCCAGCCGGATCGATGACAAACGAGACTGATGTTTTAGGCCTTATAATTCCATTGAGGGCTTGAGATAAAAATGAAAAATCTGGTCTTAGTCAAGAATGAGGCAAAAATTTTAGATGTATGTTTGGTCAGAGCAGAGCTACCATAACTCCCCAAAAGTTTCAGCAGACTGCAAGGTACAAAAGCACTCAGAATCAAGGGAATAGAGATCGTAGCAATAGCGATCAATACTTCAAGTACGTATGATCAGTCATGCCGTATCGGTTTGAATTCCTGCTACTTGTTTCTGCTCGTTGTACTTGCTGGTATAATTTTTTGCTGTGGTTTCGGATTTCAAATAATTCTTGCAAAGGATTGAGCTATGACGTCCAAGAAGTACAGAGAAGAAGATCTTATGGCTGTTTTACTGAATGACAAAACATCGAAGGAGTCGTGTGTGTGCCCAGGTAGATATCAAGTTAAGAAAATGAAGCAGTCATGCAAAGAGTTTGTGGGGTGGATGAAACCTTCCTGCTGCAAAGTGTTTTCTATATTGCGCCTGAAAACTATATTAATACGCATCAGTATGTTCTTCTTCAATTTAGCCAGGACTTTATATTATAACTAGTAATGATATTCCGAAAAGATCACTGCTTATAAGGCCATCATTGGAGCTAAAACTCTGGCAAAGAGATTTGAAAATATGAAATTAGAGGCAATGAACCGCGTTGTCTTTCAAAAGACAGACGGCAAATACGTTCAACATCGGTTCCACTACGAACCAATAGAAACATCTAGAAGCTCCCTTGGATAGAACCGAAATCCGTTGATGGCTGTGAGTACTGTCAAACAGTTGTAACAGAATGTACCAATGTGATGAACTGTCATATTATCATTCATGTGGGAATATCAATGGCTAGATTCATGACACACGGTTTATTTCGTTGACTGCACTATACATGGACTCTATATTATGATTAAAGTCCCATGCCTTTTAGTTGCATCTTCTGACCATCTCCCGGATTGTATTATCATAGTCGTCAAGTTCCAGGCTCTGCAAGTGGCCAATCCAGCATCGTGTCCAAGTAGATGGTGAGAGAGAATGTATAGGTTGGTGGATTGCGCTTAGGGAATGTGACTATTGCGCATTGCGAAAGTTATGTGACCTTTACTCGAACCAGCTCTTGACCCAGTCGGTAGCGCGCTTGTAGCCGGTGTAAGTGCCGTAAGCACTGTACGTCTGAGGAACCGGGCTCGGGCTCGGGCTCGGGCTCGGGCTCGACACCGGTGGGGCCGGATAGCTGCCGTAGCTTCCATACTGGCTGTAGTCATACTTTCCGTAGTTGGTGTAGCCTGAGGTGGCTTGAGGGGCGGGAGCAGCCTCGGGATTGGCCTCCGCAACAGGAGCGGCGAGGGCAGCCGAAGCCGCGGTGATCATGATAATGGCGGATACCTTCATATTTGCGAGTGATGAAGAAGAGAAGTATGTGAATTAAGTGGATTGACTGGTTGAATTGCCTCTGGCCTGAAGACTTGATTATGTGAGATGATTATTCGATGTGCGTTGAGGACGAGAGGGATTTTGAGAGTAATGGTAGGAGCATGGGCAATACTTATGGAAGAGCCAAGCTCAGATAGAAGAAGCGGACGATGTTGCAATCTGGTACCTTGTCATGATTACTGCGCCGGCCACCCTTGAGCCCAAATGATGAGGAGATACACCGCATCTGGCATCGTGCTGATGACCTCGGAATCGTTGAGATGGCGTTCGCCCTTGTTGAACGAAGGGTCTCCGAGCTAAAGCGAACGACTGCAAGGGAGCCCTTGAGTTGAGAGCTCGCAAAAGTGGGAAAAGTGATGCCTCTGAAAGCGTGCGTGTACCTTTGATGCGGAGACTTACAAGATAGATTACAGTGTGAGCGGTTGAATGTGTCGTGAATGGCGTCACAAGACGATCCGGATGCGTCCGGAACGGCCGCAGGATGTAAAGAGTAGCTTCACGATGTCTCGAAGCCATCGGGCGATGCGTATACTACGCTAAAAGGGGGACTCGCATGGCTTAGAGGGCTTAGATAGGACTCGGCTAAGAGATCATCCTCGTATTCCTGCATCCTTGATGGTGTAGATGGTGCAGAAATCTTTGCATATGGGTGTCATGACGGGCAAGGGAGCTCCGAAAGGTCGTAGTGGGCTGTCAGTCAAGCCTCGTCTATGCATTCAAGATCAGGTTGACTGCCACTGCTGAAAATTGAACCAGAATCAAGCCCTAGATGTGAGCACTTCGTATTCCAGGTTTGAATTGCAAAACATGTCTTGTCACCCAGTCACAGAACCCAAAATGTGAGCTACAACAAAATCCGATCCGGGCCGACTTCTAAGATACCGGTGACTGACACAATCGCGGATGGTAACACGAGTGGAACCGTCCTCACGGTTACTGGGCTGAATCAGCAGTGTCTGAGGAAAGTGTCTGACATTGATGAAAATCGTGATATGTGAAATCAAGCACGCTGGAAACCCAGAATGGAATAGCCTGAATCCAAGTTGAGCAAACTCCGAAGTGAAGTCTCTGGTGGGGGGGGGCATCCTCTAATTCTGCACACTGACGGCGATCAGCCCTACTAACACGGAATTGGCTACGGGACAAGCGGTTGCGTTAGTGTCAGCCCCTGCCCTGCAGTCCATGCTATTTTAGCGACTGATGTCGAAGCTTGGGTGTGTGGGTGGCTTCAAGACATGGCAGCGTGGATAGCTGGGAGTGGCCGTGGTGGGTTTGTGGTGCGAGGTCGTCTTTTTACTGTAATCCTTAACTTTCCCATCCCGCTACCTCATGCAGATTCATGAGTCAACACAACCATGCAGGAGTCCATGCTTCTTCGGCACACGAAGGTCTCTCGGCAAGGTCCCGACAAGGGCCGCTAAACTCCCCTCCTTCTCACGTTTATCCTGACGGCAAGGATCCTGGTCAGTTCGAGCCAGTGTGCTTGCGACGGCAGCATGTACCGGTGGCTTCGTGGGCTGGGATCCTACAGTGTGGGTAACATCTAGCGTTGATAGAAATGAAGTCAGGCCATGTGAGGGCCAGAGACGAGATTTGGGGTCTTCGGAAGAGCAATGGCGACGATCCACCACGAGCTCGGTTGGGCTTGAAAGGAGCATTCGACGATTTGGGAGTTCTCCCACGTCACACCAAAGGGATCACACCAGATCCTAGCAGATTGTGCAATTGCGTGCGTGAGAACTACCTTCTCAGAATGATTCTCAATACGAAGCTCCAAAAGTCCCTCGACATATACGGCGACTGGCGACATTGTAGACTGGTCAGCTTCCCACAGATACGAGATCTTACTACCCCAGACCGTCCATCTGGCATCACGTCAGGCCACGGGGGAAAGGCACGGAAACTTTGCGATTGGTGCCCGCAGGCATCAAAGCTGCAAACCACCAGTCTACCAGTCGACAAGCGAGACATCCATCACGCTAGAGACGGCGATCCATCGATTGCCTCTAGTTTTCCCGTTCTTTTTTGGGACTGAGAAGACCTCGTGCCGAGTTTCCCAGGCTTGGCAAAGCGCGAGGTGCCAGGATGCCAGCGAGGGAAGCAGCAATTCCCATCGCTCTGCCACGCTGACTCTCTTCGCAACAATCAGCCGCATGCGCCGGCGGATCAGCTGCAGCCAGGCTATCGAAGGCGACATTCCTGCCACGGATGCTGTGTTCTGATGCCAATCTGGTATCTAGGTCGTGACGGGTGGGTGTCGTGGGTTTATTAGCGGGAGATTTGAGTTTTGAGCATTCCAGCTGCTTTCGGAATTCGCGTGGCAACCTTGACGGCGCACCACAATATAGACGCCTCATCGTTGTTAGTTACATGGACATGTGTGAGCCATGCTTGGAAGGCTAGCGAGCATTCCTCATGTCAGACAAGAGTCGTTAGGCATTCCGTCTTGCCCGTTGCTCCCTCGACCGAGGTTCCCTTGGATCACGATCACTCAAGATTCTTCCCCTCTTTCAACCTCGTCCGAAATGTTTCTGGCAATTCTTTGGTTTCTCTCCTTTCACTATTCTCCCTGCTAGGCGTGAGCCAATTCGATATCCATTTCTTCGCAACCATGATGCATGAAAAAGACGACGAGCCCCACTCGAAACCGCTCGCTGATCGGGTGGACGAATCCGAAGAGGATCTTGAGTCCCTGTCATCAGCTCCGGACGTAAGGGAACATGGAAGACAGCGAAGACGAGGCTGGAGGATCGCAGCCGCGGCAGCGGTCTACATCGTCTCAAACCTCATCTCTATGCGCATGGGTGCCCACATGGCTTCGGACATGGCGGACCTGGATGGCGCCTGTGCTGCTCACACAACGCAATGGTCGCCTGTATTAAAAGACGTGGATGTCAAATACGACTGGAAGCACTTCAACGGATCATTTTTACAGGAAGACATATTTAGGAAACAAGCTTCACCAGAGGTTGATGCAGCGTGGGAGTCGATGGGCGTGGACTGTGAGTAACATTCCAGGCCATGTTTTCTTGCCTCGTGGCTCACAATCTGCAGACCGCGCCGGAGTCATCTCAATTGAAGATGGGTTGAGGAGCGGCCTGGACATGTCTTTTGTGAGGAGATCAGAAAAGTACGGCGCGGGCTTCTTTGTCAACGTCGAGGGAATGCACCACCTTCACTGTTTGGTATGTCAACGACGTGGACTCGGCACTGCTCGCTTAATGCTGATGTTTGATGCAGAACCTGGTTCGGAAATCCCTCTATTACAACTATGACTACTATAAGAAGATGGGCACTCATGCCTTTGCCAACGAGGAGCACATTGTGCGTCTTCACGTCTGTACGTGGCAACTATCCTTGCGAGATGTACAATAACGGCTGACCCCTCGGAAGCACATTGTCTAGACACCATCAGGCAGGTCCTGGTCTGCAACGTCGATACCGGTGTTCTGGGCCAGGTCTGGGCCAGCGATCCCCCGGCTCCTTTTCCTGACTTCAATACCAAACATATGTGCAAGAACTACGGAGCGATACAAGAATGGGCGGAGAAGCTTCAGGTGAGTAGAAGTTGTTGTACTGATTTGCCTCACACGGATGACTGCTGACATTTGAGAACAGGCTCCTCCCGTCGATACCCTCCCTGGCGATTATACAGCACCTCCCGAGCCAAGTGATGTCATTCCCACAACACCTTGAACGCTAGAGTAGAAAATTAGAGAGAGAGAAAGTCGATATCCATGTAAGATCTGAACATATGAATGATACGACAGCGCAACGGTGAATTGAGAACGCTCTTGTTAGAGGTTCTAGTTGCTGGACCTCGCGTGCCCATGGAGGTTGGCCCTATCAGGCGCCCAGCAGAAACGACAGGTCATGTCTTCGCGCATCTCGGGAACCAACTCAAGCTGAATCCCCAGAGGTGAACCTCTTGTGGAAGGGGGTCTCTGATCCTGAAACTACCTCGGTAATCAATAGTTGAACTCCTGGCCAACAAGCTTCTCGCTCAATTTCCACAACTTATCCGCCTCAATCTTGTTGTTCGCCCAGGGGTAGATCTCCTCCTCATACTGGTCTGCAACGCGGCAGTCGTTAAAGTACTGTCCGTTTAAACCTATGCAGCATTAGATCCCGGTATCTTTATCCGACTCAGAAGCTTCGCTAGTTGACTCACCCTTGATATCCGGACTGAACGCCGCGTACACATGGGTAGCGATACCCTGATCTTCTGTCTTTGGGTCAAAATCTGTCCACATGAACTTGGTCCCCATCGTGATCTCTTGCTCTCCTGTTTGCACTGCCGTCAGTCGTGTGTCTCTTGGGACCCCTGCTCCCACGAGTGCTTCACTTACGCAATGAATCAAAGCCTTCCAAATGGTTCGCCAAATTGGTAAAGATGACACCCGGGTGCAGACTGACGCTCAAGAGACCCTTGCTGGCCAGCTTCTCCGCGAGTGAGAGAGCCATTAGGCAGTTGGCCGTCTTGGATTGGCCGTAAGCGATCCAGCGGTTATAGTGTTTGCCGTCCTGTGTTGCAACTCCAGAATCAGGATCTGCAGCTACAATCTAAAGAACGGGAATACTCACATTGAAGTTGTAATCCGTCCAACGAATATGGCTTAGTCGGTGCCCGTCGCTGCTGACAGTCACGATCCTCGCCTCCTGCGCCGCGAGTACCTTATTCATGATCAAGTTTGTGAAGAGAAATGGACCCAGGTGATTCGTCCCAAACTGGCTCTCGAAGCCATCCTCCGTCTTGCTCCACTCCGTAGCCATGATGCCCGCGTTATTTACCAACACATCGATATGAGGCACATTGTCCCACCCATTCACCGTCTCCGCCGCCTCGCGTACGCTCTTGAACGAGCCCAGGTCCAGCTCAAGCGCCCTCACAGCAACAGACGGGTGAGATGACGTAATGGCGTCGGCGGTTTGTTGGACCTTGGCGGTGTTGCGGCCCGCGAGTAAGAGGAGGGCCGGAGAGCCGGCAGCGACTGCTTGGGCAAATGCTGCGCCAAGGCCGCCGGGGGAGACGCCGGTCACGAGAATTGTCTTACCGGCAATGTGTGAGGCGTACTCGGCGACGAGCTCGGTGCCCGTTGTTTGGCGGCCTCGTGTGGGTGCCATGCTTGCTTCTTTGGGGGGTTTTCTGGGGGGATTATTGGTAAACGCGACTGTTCAGACTTAGGTGTTTGCACAAATTATCAGAAAGCCGTCGAAAGTCCGTAGTGAGCAGTACTCCTTGTAGACTGGATGACGGTTCGTCTTTATAGAAAGTTAATAGAAACAAGCCTGAGGTCATTTACATTTCCCGTCTGACTCCTGGTCAAGAACTGGTCACCATCCTTTGGCAAGCACAACAACCACCGACGCCATCATCTGCAGCCGCACATAAGAAGCCTCTTAACTCCAAACCCCAAGCGCACGACACGAGTGGGAGCCGAAAGCAAAGAAGTGCTTTCCACAGGACGAAATCAGGAAGCTGCAGCTTGGTTGCTTCCCGTTCTTGCCAAGAGATAGCCATAAGCCAATGAGCCCCTGGCTATGCAGCGCGGAATGGCACTACTTCTTTGGTGTCCATTTGTATCAAGAATTGCGGCAAACTGTCCCATCGGCGTTAGGTGACGGAGGACCTATGACCTGTCTTCCATCGTACATTCAATTTTTCAAATCGTCTATCGCCGATAGATTTGTGTACTCGTGACGGACGTGGCGCATATGATTTTCCAATGAAAAGTACGGGAGTAGCCAGGGATCGCCTCAGTCAGCCCGGAGTTTGGAGATAGAGCCCTTCAACATCCGGTGCTCATTAGAGAAGATTGGTACCCCCAAGCCGAGGTGAATGCCAGAACACAATCAGGACACCGACAACCATCCCCCCGCCTAGGTACACGGCAGATATTCCTTGGCACACCGGCGCAGGCACCGTGGATTCAATCGAAACACAACGGACGGCCCCCGATATTCCCCCCTCCTCCACCTCCGGAAACCCACAGACCCCGTCGCAGCACTGTCAAATCTCCCGGGACGTACCGGATTATCAGCCACCGATGGCAGTCCATCGCAAGGGGACATATACCCAAGTACCTATAGTTTGTTGCTGAGTAGCAGCATATGCGTAGTAGCGCGATTGGTCCGGCGGAAAAGGAGAGTGCCCTCCACGAGGGAGAAACGCTGATGGGTGGGCGTACTGACAGCACAGCCATGCTTCACTTCCGGGCGTTCTTATCCGCCCCAGAGGTAGGAGGAAGTTAATGGCATCTCGGCACGAGTGCACCGGCGTCTTGAGCCACGCCGCAGTTCCGTAGAGCCCCTACGGTTTTTCGATCAACCTAAGCGTCTACTAGTATTTTCACTAGATATTCTCTCCCGTTTCACCAACCAAAGGCTTACCCGTTCATTGCCCTGATTACATCATCGCAGCCAGGCCGAACTCGTCCGTCCCCATCCCATCAATTCCATCAAACCTGCTCTTATCGACGCCATTGCAACGTATTTTCTGGGTCTTGGCAAGGGCATAGGGGGCGTGTGGAATGGCCTAGTGGCTCACGGGTCCAATGAAGCCACCGTGTCGGGACGGCCGGATCGTCAATCACTATCCCGTCCCAAGTGGCCAATCTTCCTGGTTACCCATAGGTAGTTGGGCTGTTCTCTTTGATCTCCAATGTGCCTCAGTCTTAAGACTGGCCTCTCCCTCCTTTTGTGTCGCCAAAGCTGATCAGGCTTGCGTCTCATCTTACTTTTGTTTTTTAAGCCATCTTACTTACGTTGGATTTGTACGACCTGTCAATCCAAATGCGCCACATCAAGAGGCACGCGCTAACCAAGGCCCAACCCGTACTTCCTTCACTTCCTTCTGCTTCACAGAGAAACAAATTCGAGACCCAATGACTGAGCGCTGTGCGAGAGTATTTACTTGAATGTCAATTTGTCTCTAGGTGTACTCGAAACCAACGATACACCCAATCACACTATACAACGCCTCCAACGCCGATATCCCACGTACGCTATCACGTCCGATGTCGCCCGCCGCATGGATGGTTAATTCGACGCGTCTCGCGTGCAGAGACCCTCGATCCAGCGTGCCAGCTCTACGCTCTTGACATCGACGGTTCTCCAGAAGACGTCGCTACCCCAGACCGTTGGTACACCAAGCAAGACCACGCCGAGGATCCACGCCACGAGACGCCCAATCATGCCAGTCTCGTCCCTACCACCAACAAGTGCCCAAATATACGGCATCCAGCGATGCGAAAAGACGTCGAGTACGGGTCCGTGGACAAGGTAGAGCGCGTAGCTGATGTCTGCGAGGTACTGCGCTAGTGGCGTCACGAACAGGTTCTGCAATATTTGGATGTGTTGCAAGGCGACAACGATTTGAAATGCGCCAAGGGCGTACCAGGGGAAGGAGACGAGGTCACCGCCCATGGTGAAGAAGGGCTCCATCGTGTTGTGCCAGAGCGGGGACATTCCCAGCGTGATGTCGGCCTTTTGGTTCGGCCAACCGGCCACAAACAAGGCAAAGACCAAGTTGCCAACGAGGAATGTCTTGAAGACGCGTACAGCTAGGGAGCTAGAAGGCGAGTCCAACACAGCGGAAGCTTCCATGTCAGATGCCTCCTTGTTCTGTATAGCCGCCGCCTTTCGCTCCTGACGAGCTTCCTCAATCAGACCGATCTCGGCAAGAAACATGCCACCAAGGAACTCGAAGCCGGCCCAGTGGCCGCATTTGAGGCAGTAGATCATGATGAAAAAAACTGAAGCGAGGCGCAAGTACGTCTTCATGCGGCTCACACCAGTCAGAACGACGAATAGAAGCAGCGAGTGGGAGAACTCGATGGGGATTGTCCAAAGATGGACATCATAGGGCAGAATTTGGGTAATATCCCACTGCCAGCTGAAGGTGATTCTCCATACTGCGTTCTTCCAGTCCACCAGCTGCTCCCAGAGTGTGGGCAAGGGCTGTCCCGTCCACCCCAGGCGGATCATGACGAGGATCATAAAGGTAGACACAGTGGTGGGCAGAAACAAGCGGAAGCCACGGCGGAAGATGCTGCTAGACAAGGTGCGATGCAGTCCATCGTAGTCGTGTTTCCTTGCCTGCTTTAACGACTTGAGAGACAGAACGAAGCCCGAGATGATGAAGAAGATGTGGACCATGGGCCGACCACTATAGATGACGCGGATGAAGGGCAATTGCAGCGGGGAGGAAGCAACATGATCGTTCTCGTCGGGAATTCCGTATGCCCTCGCGGTGAACCAGCCGACGTGTTTCTCGGTGAAGTGGCAGAAGAAGACAATCAGTGATGCGACACCGCGCAGACCATCTAGCCACGAGGTGGGGTATAAGCGCCGGTGCTTGAAGTCGTTGGGTCGGAGTCGGCGCTGGACGAAGGAGGGCAGGAGGAAAAAGAGGATAGCCGTCAATTTCGCGAGGAGGGACCTGGCTTGTGGGGGAGGGGTCGAGCCGCCGGGCGATGAGGGTTCGGAATGGGAGTTGACGTTACTCAGAGGGGAGTAGGAGTATGCACTCGGGGAGATGCGGGCGACAGCTCCCCGGAGGGAACGAACGACGAGGGGGATCATGGCGATGATGGTGGTGATGGCTATGGCATCCCTTTGAAGAGGAGTTTTCGGGGTTGCTGCTGGCCCAATGAATACGCGTGTGCAGGATGTGCTGTCGTTGCCGCCTTGATCTATTGCGCGCGGGCTGGCTGTTGAACGTGGACTCGATCGACGGCGGGTTGTGTGAGGCGTCGGATGTCACAGTAGACGTGGCTCGAGGCAGAGTTTCGAAGCAACGTACGACCGAGGACGAACCGAGAAGGACCGACGATCCAGCGACGAGGCACAAATGGAAGCGAACAATGCAAGACAGGGAACAAGGTGGGCAGTATCCGTACGGATGAGGGAAAAGGTGAGGGTGGGAAAAACCACGATAGCCCTGCCGTCTACACAATAGGCCTCGGCTCGAGATTGGGTTTGGCGGCAAAAGGCCGCCAGAAGGCACAGCTGGCGGGAGCTTGGCGAGCTTGGCGAGCTTGGCGTCAAGTTGTTTATTAACAGGTGGCGCTAGGCTATCCAGGGACAAGGGGGTAAACCGCAAGGAGGAAGGGAATGGGCCGCTGCTTGAGGTGTGCAGGATCGGGATCCCTCTTGGAAGGTCGGCTGCTTGAGTTTGTCTGTTGGGTTTGGAAGTGCGTGCTAGGCCCGAAAAGCGAGGGTTGGAGAGTGAGGGAAGGTGGTGAGTGGATGGACAAATGGGCGAGGATTCAGGTTTGCTTGTCGAGGTCCAGACATTGCTATTTGACGTCCTTTGACTTTGAGGAATTAGGGTTCAGAGTTGAGTGCCTTGCCTGGATGGACTCGCAGAGGCGTCGGGTCGGGTGTCAGAGATACGATGCGGCACAGCTCGTGTGTGCGGCTTGCCAGCTATTCGTAGGTAACTCGTCGGGTTTGCAATTGCGAGGAAGAAACACGGATACGATCTTGCCTCGCCTTCGGGTAGGCAAGGAAAGTAAGTATCCGTAAGATGAGACGGTGAAATAACGACTCGCTTAGATCACCCCCCGCCAGGCGTTGAAAACAGAAACAGAAGGAGGGGATGATTAAGGCACAATGAAGCACGGTTAAGGTGCAAGGGATCGAAAGAAGGGGCAACTTGAGAGCAGAGTTAAGGCAGGTAGGCAGGAAGGCAGGAAGCAACCAGACTACCTCATTTGTACCTACCTACCTATCTGTTCGTGCTGTCTTCACGTCTCTTTCCTCGTTGCCTCCGTCGTGCAGGCTTCATGAAGCAGAGGAAGAAACTTTATAACAACCTAAGGGCAACACCTGAGGAAAGGTACCTACCGACCTACTACCTACGGGCCTCCCTGCCTGGTCCACTCTTGCCTTCCCCCAGATATATCCACACAGTCTCGAGTGCTCTTTCCCGGCCTCCAATTTCAACTTCCAACTTCCCAGTACCTTACCTTACATACCTAGGAAGTGGGGTGGGTCGTAGCCTCCACTGGTGGCTCCTGCTTCCCGAGTCCACGTTCTCAGGACCACAGCGGTCCTCATATTGGGGACCCTGAGTCTCAACAGTCTAAACTCAAAGCGTCCTTAGCCGATACGACTCTCAAAGTCAATCTCCAGTCTCCAATTTCTCCATCGCAGTCATATACCTATACTTACGTGCCTAACGGAAAAGTGCTTTTGGTCTAACACTGCCACAACCCACCAAGGTTCTCTCATCCAGCCATCATCGCTTCATTTTCCGTAATTAAGTACATAAGTAGCTGACGATGCGACCGAAACCTTTGCGTGTCGAAGCTGAAAGGTATCTCTCTGTGGGAGAGCATCGACCAACCATGCCGTGGTTGGGATAAGGTAAGGTACCTTAATGCTTTATGGTACGCAAGGTACGTCACGCCCGTCGTACTTCACCGGGCGGGTGATCCTCCTTCCCAAAACTGATCCGCCATGACCAAGTCACAGAATACAAAGTTCCCAGGCAGGCGCTTAGGTATTCTACATGGGACAGGGAAAGAAGCAATGGAGCTGCAAATCACCAGAATGTTCCAACGACAGACTTATCCCCCGACCCGACGTAAGGTATTTGCCTGTCTTCACACCTCGAGAAACAATCGGCAGCTAAACCCGACCTCTCGCGTCCCATACCCATATGGATACACGTGCCGCTCTGGAACAGTTGCATTGCTCATTCGACCCAGGTTTGCACCAAACGACGTCGACGCGTCTCACCGCATTCCTGGCAACCCGGCCCCAATTCCCCTTTTCATGCCTCATACCCGGACCTGCCTTGGCGACCCAGACATACTGGACATTCGTCCGCGCCAGGCTGCCTCTGAGGATTCAGCGCAACCAGACCCGGACTTAGTCGGACCTACGAGCACGCAATACCATCCAGCAAGGGACACGCAGGCACACGCAGGCACATTGGGCCGGTGTTGCTTCAGCCGTAGCCAGTTCAGACACTCTCTGTTCGAGGTGGCTTAGCTGGGCCATCCTCGAGACATCATCTTCCACTCTTGGACGCTCAAGCACTGCAGCCATGGGACGACTTCCCTTCCACGGTCTCTCATGGGTCCGATGAAAATAGGTCGTCCAGACTATGTTTCCAAAAAATTGTTTACAATGGAAAGACTCTTCTTGTATTGTGGGACTATCAATATCTGAGCCATGGCCAGCACCGCTTAGCCACAAGCATTCGTTGCTCGCCACTCGTTAATTACTTGACACTGACCAGCTCTTCCATATACCTAAGGTAGCTGTAGTAGCAATCAAATAGGGACTTTCACACTTCGCCAACCTTCGAAACGTTCTTGAGGCTCTGGGCGCCTGCCAGACGCCGTTGACCGCTTCGACGGAGGCCAGCCACGACAACCTCCAGCGTCATTGGGCAATAGGTGGCGTTCAGGTGGCTCAACGTTAAAGAAACCAGTCTTCCACCGCACCATGCGCTGCGCTGCACTGCACTCCCTCAACTGTCAACCGGCCTGCGTGAGGAGCAAATAACTTCGAATACCTACCTCACCATACCTTATCGTATCGTTGCTTTAGACTCTCAACTTCCCGTCCTGCCACTGGCCTCCTTGTCAGCGGCCAATCTACCGATCATGGGCTTCTTTCTCTAGCAATCGACGGAACCTAGTGCACACGCTTATGCTGTATGTAAGCTGACCGCAGGATAAAACGACACCATCCCGCACCGGCTCCCCCGAACTGCATGGAGCCGGTCTATATGGCCACGAACTCGGCGTCTCGCGAGCAGGGTTAAGACAGATGCAACAGGCACCATTTCAGCCCTACGGTCTCCAGAACGCTTTACTATTAGCGGACCATTCAGGGCGCACTGGCCCAGCTACCCAGCCTTGCCAGCGCAGTTTGACAATCCTCAACCGACTTCCACAGGTCAGAAAGGATAAGAGAGGAACTTGTTAGACATCACATTCGAGGCTACTATGCCGGTCAAAAGTTTTTCTGCATTTCGGAATTTTTCCCACCTCGCCCAGGCTAACCGAATTTTTTTTAATTCCTTTTTTCCTTTTTTTCCCCCCCTTTTCTGAAAGCTGTTTGATGCCTCGGAAATTCGATGCTCAATTCCATCGACAAGCCACAACACAACGTCTTCTATTTTCCGTTTAGGACCTGTCGATGGCTGCGAAATCCCGTGTCTCAGACCCCGCAATTCAAGGGATATAGACTAGCCCTTGAGGGGGAAAGGTCTCATCAAAAGAGTCGGCATTCTGCTGTCTTGTGGAATTACTCGGTGGTGGCACGGCACGGTACGGTTGGTGTTGTGAAATGAGGCACGGCAGCAGATATTGCGGGCACCAGATCATCCCGTGCATCTTTTTCGGTGACGACGTCCATGGCAGGTTGGTCTTGATCTTTGAGAGCAACCACTCATCTTAGGTTACTTGCAATGCGGACTTTGTTGCACCGCCCAGCGGCACATATCGCCCAGTGACATGGGGCCCGAGGTCCCAGCAGCAGTGGGCGGCTGAAGGATTACTGCGCATTGGCCGCCTAAGGTAGGTCCCCACACAGGGCAGAACGAGAAAAGAAATGGGGCTCGGATGGCTTGCACAGAGTGCTGACCTCCATCGCCAAGCAGCTGACATCACCCTCGGGGCTGGCCCTGACGAACTCGAGTAACCCGCGGGGCTGTCGAAGCATGTTGATGTAGAGTTGCAATATCTCTTCACACCGAGAAAACGCTGTGCCACCAGTAACTCGCGCAGCCGGGCTGTTTCCGCAACACAACAGGCTGGTAAGCACAGTTGCCGCCGCCGACCATGCTCTCAGCCTCTCACCAACAACGGCCCCGGTCGTGGTCACGCCCAACTGATCCGAGCTAAACTATTCTAGGCGTTCTCAAGTCCCTGCATCTCTGTCAAAAATCGGGAACCGCCATTCACCACTACGCCCTAACCGACCGGGATTGACGGGGGCTTGAACGGGGTCGACGAGGCAGCTCCCGTGAGAAGTACGCATTACGGCAAACACGTCCGAGAGTGAAGACATAAGAGCTGCAGGCTTGATGGGTCCCTGCCAATCTACGACAATGTCACATGTTGAAAAGCTCAGCAAAGATCGACTCATACTGGTGAAGTTGTAGTATTACGCAAATACGATCTCATCTCCCCCACTGGCGCCAATACATTCACCGAAATCCCGGCAGAGACAGAGTCATCCCTTCAACTGGCATGACACCCACCAAGAAGAAGGCGGCCGGGCATACGAATCGTCTCATCAATGATTGGCCAATGGCGCATGTTAATGGCCTCATCAGGAACTCAACGACTTCAGCTAATTCTCAACTAGCCTAATGTCTCGCACAGTGCTTGCTATTTCCCGTATCTCCAAGCTCGGCAGAAGGGGAAAGCTCTGCAACCCTTACTGCTTTTGTTTTCCCATCCCCCGTACCCTCAGTTGTAGGCAGGCACGCAGGGGACATTCAGCTGCGCCCTGGCTGCCCCCACGATGCAGAAGTCGGCCTGCGATATCAACCATTATTGGTTCGGCGCCGCACGACAGCAGGGGGGAGCGTAGGCCCCCGGCTTCGCATCCCGGCCAATCGTCGTCCATGTTTAGTCAACAGGCGCATTTCTTCATCACCTTCGACTTCTTCATCCGGGCAAGACTGGTCAGTGATTGGCGTAAGTCGGGAACGAAGTCGGGAACGAAGTCGGGAACGAAGCCCTACAAGACGACCAAACTAGTAGCGGGAAGCCCAGAAACATTTGCTTCGTCGTTTTGCGCTATTGCCTAGCACAACCCATGACGGCCTTGTGGAGCTTCGGGAGCTGACCTCAGCGCCAACAAGAGGACTAAACGACAGGAAGTCGCCAGCCTGATCCTCAACACCATGTAACACAGTGTCTGCTGGCTCACTCGATTGCTCTTCGCCTCGTCATGGATGGTGTATCTGTAACTCCATGTCTGCCCTGCCTCGGACAATGTTGTCCGCCGCCATGTCCATCGAGCAAAAGGGCTTCGCTCGCGTATATGAAGGAACGCGTCCGCCCCTGGACAGAGACTACCCATGTGAACAATCTTTCCCATTGCCCTTCAAGTCACCTATTCTCTCCTACAACTTGCAGTCGACTGGACTATCCGCCAGCATGTCTCAAGCTCAGGAGCAGTTCCCTAAGCACCAGCCCCTCCTCACGGAGGTATCGGAGAAGTTGGCGGCAGCCCGCGATCTCGTTCACAAGTCCATTTCCCCCGTTCCTCCGCATCCCGAGCCAGCTCCTGGTGCCACTGCGCAGCAGGCTGAGCCAACAAATATTTTGCAAGATATAAAGAAGCTCGGCTTTGAGGACATTGATACATTGGCCGACTTTGGCATTACTGCTCTACAAGGCAAAATTGACGACAATGACTTGCTTCTGGAGCGCCTCATCCAGCTCTTCGCCAAGTTGCCCCGCGGCACCGTCAAGGGCAAGAGGCTGGAGTATGGCTTAATCAACCAGCTTTGGAATGGTATCGACCATCCGCCAATGACGACTCTGGACGAGAAGTTCAAGTTCCGTGAAGCCGATGGCTCCAACAACAACATCCACAGCCCAGCGATGGGTGCGGCTGGCACAGCATATGCTCGGTCAGCCCCGCCAATCGCCTACCAGACTCCCAACCAGCCTGATCCCAGCCTTGTCTTTGACATGCTCTTTGCTAGAGGCGAAGAGTTCAAGCCTCACCCCAACAAAATCTCAAGCTTCCTCTTTTACCTAGCTACCATCATCACCCATGATATCTTCCAAACGGTGAGACACTACCTCCCAGGCCGGCTACCCTAACTTGCACTCGGGTTATGGTGATTTAGAACTTTGCTAATAGAGGCTGGACGATAGGACGGACTGAGTGGCGTCAACAAGACATCATCCTACCTTGATCTTTCTCCTCTCTACGGTCGCAACCAAGAGGAGCAAGATCTGGTCAGGACCAAGCTGGCCGGCAGACTCAAGCCTGATTCATTTTCTTCCAAGAGAGTTCTCGGCTTCCCCCCTGGCGTCGGCGTTCTCTTGATGATGTTCAACCGTTTCCACAACTACATCGTCACACAGCTTGCAAGGTGAGACTTTCCACCCAAGACAGATTCGAATAAAAGTGGTGCTAACGAGATATAGCATCAATGAAAACAACCGATTTAACAGGCCCGCTGGCGATCCTATCGATCCTCAAGCCAAGGCCCCGGAAGTCCCCGCGGAGCCGGCCGCGGGGGTCGATAAGACCTCCGAGGAGCACAAGCAGTATCTGGACAAGAAGGCTCTCTCTGATCGTTGGAATGCCTGGGTCAAGTACGACAACGACCTGTTTCAAACAGCGCGTCTCATCACATGCGGTCTTTATGTCAGCATCGTCCTCCGCGACTACGTCCGCACCATCTTGAATATGAACCGCTCATCCTCGAGCTGGGCTCTGGACCCCCGCACCAACGAGGGCAAGAGCATCCTCAGAGCCGAGACCCCTGAGGGTACCGGAAACCAGGTATCAGTGGAGTTCAACCTCATCTACAGATGGCATTGCACCATCTCGCCCAAAGACGCCAAGTGGACCGAAAAGGCGTTCCGCGAGCAACTCAAGCTACCGAACGACACCAGTAAGCCCCCCAAGGAAGTCAAGGACTTTACTCTCCAGGAGTTTGGTCACGCTGTGAGGGACTGGGAGAAACGCATCGACGATGACCCCGTCAACCGTGATTTTGCTGGCCTGAAGCGTGGCAAGGACGGTGCCTTCCGTGAAGAGGATCTAGTCAAGATCTTCAAGGAATCTGTCGAAGACGTTGCTGGCTCTTATGGCGCCAACAGAATCCCAGAGATTATGAAGCCGATTGAGGTGCTCGGCATGATGAACGCGCGAAATTGGAACGTCGCCACCCTCAACGAATTCCGTGATCACTTCGGCCTCACTAAGCACCCGACATTTGAGGACATCAATCCGGACAAGGAAGTCGTCAAGAAGCTAAGATATCTCTATGGCACTCCCGATCAAGTTGAGCTGTACCCCGGATTGATCGCCGAGAAGGCCAAGCCTCCCATCGCTCCGGGAAGTGGATTATGTGGTGGCTACACCATGACCAGAGCTATCTTGTCTGACGCAGTTGCCCTGGTTCGTGGTGACAGATTCTACACCGTCGACTACACACCAAAGAACCTGACCAACTGGGGGTCAGTCTTGCTCAATTTTTGAATTGCCGACAAAGATGACAGTCGCTAACTTGTGGACAGATTCAACCAATGCAGTTACGACCTCAACGTTGACCAGAGCCATGTCCTGTACAAGCTGGTGTACCGCGCTTTCCCCAACTCATTTGAGCAGAACAGCGTCTACGCGCATTTCCCTCTGACGGTGCCCTCGGAGAACAAGAAGATCCTCGAGAGCATTAACAGAGATTATCTCTACTCCTGGAAGGAGCCGGTGACCAAGCGCAGCTTAATTCCTATTTTCTCTCACAAGGCAGTCAGTGAGATTCTGTACAATCAAACAGACTTCAAGGTTGTCTGGGGCGAAGCAATCCGTCACCTGGTGGCGCAGTCTGGTAAGGAGTACGGCAAGGACTTTTGTCTGGCAGGTGACGGCAAGGCCAACACACAGAACCGCACTCAGGTCAGGAAGGCCTTGATCACGGGTCCTTGGGAGAAGGAAGTGTTCAAATGGTACACCCACATGACGCCCCGGTTGCTGGAGCAAAACAGCTTCGCCATCAAGAAGGGTGTCAGGGAGGTTGACATTGTCCGGGATGTCATCAACCTGACAAACACACGATTCAATGCCGCCCTCTTCTGCCTGCCCATCAAGAATGAGGACTCGCCGTGGGGTGTTTACACTGACCAGGAACTGTATGTGGTTGTCGCCACTCTCTTCCAGTCCGTTTTCCTGGATGCAGACATTGGGAACAGCTTCAAGCTGCGGACGATTGCGCGCGAGCTCGGCCAGGGCTTGGGCCGGCTCGTGAGCCTCGTCTGTCAGACTATTTCCAAGGCTGGATTGATCACGGACATTGTCGCCAAGATCAGAGAAGGAGAAGCCTCACTCCCCACCTTCGGAAACCATCTCATTGAGCGTCTCCTCGCGGACGGCAAGGACATTGAGGAGGTGGTTTGGGGTACCATCATGCCCGTCGTCACTGCCAATGTTACGAACCAATCCCAGGTGATGTCGCTTTGCATCGACTACTACCTCGGCGAGGGTCACAAGCACCTGAGCGATCTGTACAGGCTAGCCCACGAGGACACGCCTGAGGCGGACGAGAAGCTGATGAAGTAGTACGTCTTGGACACACAGTTTCACTATTTTGGGGCGCCTTTCTGACTTTATTGCAGCATGCTTGAGGGATGCCGACTCCGTGGTACCGTTGCCGTGTACCGCGAGGCCGTCACTACCCAGGTCATCACCGACTATGCTCCTTGCCTCCTCGATCCCAAGGACCCGACCTCGCGCACGCCCAAGGTCAACGACGATATTGAGGGCACCAAGTACGAGGTCAAGATTCCCAAGGGCCAAAAGGTGCTTTGCAACCTGATGACCGCCGGTCGCGACCCGACAATCTTTGAGGCCCCCAACGAAGTGCGCCTCGATCGCCCTCTGGAGTCCTACGTCCACTATGGTCTCGGCCCCCACTGGTGTGCTGGTAAGGAGATCAGCCGCGTGGCGCAGACGAGTCTGTTCAAGCAGATTGTGGGCCTCAAGGGACTGAGGAGGGCCGACAAGACGCCCAACGGAAACGGAGGGCGTGGAAAGCTCAAGAACATGCCTGCCGGCACGTGGAATGGCCAGGTTGGTCTGCCTGTTGGCAATCAAAATGGCGCCAGCAAGAGGGATGAGCCCTGGCTGGGCCTGCGCAGCTTCATGACGGCTGACCAGAGCTCGTACTGGCCTGTGCCGACTACGATGAGGATCGAGTGGGATGAGTGAGAATGAAAATTGGTCGAGATGGTTTGTATGAAAAGAAGATTGTAGTATCATGACGCAGTGCCGTGCGAGAATGGTCAATGAATTAGTTACGCGGTTTCAACCGAGGTGTCCTCTGCATGCATGAACTTTGCAAAGCCGGCTGGGATCAGATGTTGGCGACTTCAGTCGATGCCGGGAGAGAAAAAAAGAATACTGAGTTGGGCACACCAGCCAGCACTGAGAACTTACTCTTCTCTCTAGGGTAGGAATGCTGCTTGAAAATCCTCTTGGGCTGTGACTTTTCTTTTTTTGTGGTGTCGGATCTTGTTAATTTTGATGGATACTTAAGATCTCAGACCTGCTGACAGACCATACCAAGCGGGGCTCAGCCCCGGTCCTCCCCTTGGTGTAGTTGGTTCATCACGTTCGACTGTAATGGTTACATTGTCATCGAAAGGTCTCTAGTTCGATTCTGGAAGGGGAGAGCTTAGTTTTTTACCTTTTCCTCGAATTGAAGTTCGGCTTGGCGGCTCATTTCCCGCTCGCACACTGCCGATAGCGGATAAATGCCACCAGGTCAGGTCATGTTCCAATTGGCGACTCCTTCTTTAACGCTTCCTTTAACGCTTCTGATGTCCTTTGCCGCGACTTTCAACTGTTCACGACTTGGAATTTCATTTATCCAGTTGACAACTTTCAAGGGACACAGGGACACTTAACTCGTCTTCCCGTCGTCATGAACATACCAGCCGCAGCGAACGCTCTCGGTACACTCGGTGCAGTACACTCAGCCCCGATTTCTCAGTCTTGTTGAAGCCAGGCTCACCCTTCACAGGTCTGCTGGTCTATACAGGTGCGTCGTGTTCGACTTCGTTTTCCAAGACCTCAGCACTGACAGCTCCTCGTCTAGCTGATTCCGCAAATTGTCATCAATTACCGACGCCATAATGCTGTCGGTCTCCAGCCCTCGATGATGATGCTCTGGGCTTGGGCCGGCGTGCCGCTGGGCGTCTACAATATTGTCGAGGACTTCAACGTTGCGCTGCAGGTCCAGCCCCAGATCTTGACGTTTCTGAGTCTCGCAACTTGGATCCAGTGCTTTTACTATCAAAGAGTAACTCTGAAATGTTCCTAATTTTTGCCTCAAGTCACTCACGTCGACCCCCAGAATTGGTCAATCCTCTGTTCTCTCGCCGTCGTAGCCCCGATCGCGGCCGCCATGGCCGGAATCCAAGTCGCCCTCATCATCGGCCTCCGCATCGTTAAGGACCGTGGCACCGAATGGCCCATGATCCTCATGGCCACACTCTCCGCCGCTCTGCTCGCCGCCGGCGTCCTGCGGCACTACTGGGACATTTACCTCCACCGCACCGTGCGCGGCATCTCCTTCATCTTTGTCGCCATCGACGCCGCCGGCGACGTGTTTTCCCTCGCGTCCATTTTTTTCCAACCCCGGATCGATGTCCTAGGCATCGTCATCTACACGAGCGAGTTTGTGCTTTGGTGCGGGGTCTTTGTGTGTGGTGGGTATTTCAACTTGTTGCCGTGGGCGAGGAAGAGGTTGCGCGAGAGAGAGTATGCAGGAAGGACCAGTTTCGTTGCGAATGAGACGCCAGGCTCGGCTTCAGGTGCGGCTGTCGACATCGCGTTACATGACTTGCCTTCTTCGACGTCCGTCTTCCGCACAGCGTCCAGGGATGAGTCCGGTCTCCGGTCCAGGACGACCGCCTCACAATAGTCATTGCTGCTGGGCCGAGATGTATCGTCATGCTGAGTATCGTGCCCAGAGTCTGGGCCAAGGTCTGCCCCATGATTATCCTGTCGGGGGAATCTTACCAACTTGCCGCGGCACCAGGACATCAGTCTCACTAAAATGGCAACATGTCATATACCAAAAAGCAAGCTTCGCATTGTCTACCTGCGCCCGTTTGAAACAACACTCGACAGTTCGCCATCATGGCTACGGAGAAAAGGAAAGGCCTCGTGGACACAAAGTTTTCAAATCTCCCACATATCCTCCACTGGTCTCCGTCCAGACCCCAAACGCCTACCCCGTCCTATCCTCAGAAAATCCGCTTACAGCAGCATAACAGCAAACGCCGCCACAGCGATGGAGCCGAGGCCGACAGACACGGTAGCAGCGCTGGCCTTGGCGGGGGAGGAGGTCCTGGGTGCGCCGTTGGAGCTTCCGTTGCCGCCGCTCATGCCACCGTCCATGTTACCACCGCTCATAACGCCACCGCTCTTGCCGTTGGCGTTGGTGCAGTTGCCTGGGGCGAATTCCTGCTGGGTTGATGTCAAAGTTGCAGCGAAGCCGCCGGCAAGCGAGCTGGCAACACTCTGTACACTGGCAGGAACCTTCTTGACGACAGCATCGATGAGACCCTTGGCGCCGTCACCGACGACGCCAATTTGTGAAGCGACGGCACCGCAGAGGTTGGCCTTCTCGAAATCGGGCTTCTTCTTTTTCAGATTACCGGTGAGGGCTTTGCCGTCGTCCTGAAGTCCGGTGACACTTCCCTGGAGCTGTAGAGCATCGTTGAGGGTAATATCACCCGTATTCTTGACCGTGTCGGTGCCCGAGACGAGGGTTTTATTGAAACCTGAGACAGCACTGGTGAGGCCGTTGATATCGCCGTTGAAACCGTCCACAGCCTTGTTCAAGTCCTTCAGTGAGTTGCCGACTTCCTTAATGACGCCCTGGATGGCGGTTAGGTCACGCTCGGTGAGAACCCTGGTGGCGGATTGGGCAAAGACGCCCATGGCCAGAGTGAGGAGAGTGATCTCGGTGGTGAACTTCATCTTGTTGACTGTCGAGGGTACCGGGTGTGTGTGTGTGATTGATGCTGGTGGTGATAATCTTCCAGAGATTCAGATGTAAGCATACGATGGGTGTTTCGACGTGTTTGGCCAGCAAGCATGAGAGACGAAGGCAAGGAGGAGAGAAGAGTAGGACGTTGGAGGCTTATAGACTGGCACAGACTGGATCATGCCCTCACATGCGGGAGGGGCAAGACAACCTTCGCACAGACGGTAACACTATATGGGATCTCAGGTCATCGCCTTCCCAAAAGCGTAACCCGTCGGTGCCGTCTCACAAGTTGCACACGGTTCACCCTCGTACCTTTTGACCCCCTTCACAGGTTGGGACAGTGGGAGGTAGAGGAGGGGGCGAGGGGCCCGAGGAAAAAGATTCGACTCGATGCTTCTTCTGGCTCTTGTTCACGTCTTGCTCACCGGGGTATGCCTCTGATCCACAATCGCATTGACTGCTGCCTTTGTAGTTGGTGTCAATGCATGGATCAGGGAGAGCACTTGGCATAACAGGCTTACACAGATTCGAGGCGGGATAGGATGTGAATGACTTCCTAGTCCTTTGGCCACTCGCATCGCACGAATCGGCGTGACCCATATTCCACTGCCGATGGATGAAGCTTTGAGGTTGATCATAAATATGGGGGATGGCATCCTTGTTTAGGGCCTGACGCTTATACCACACAAGCTTGACGGGAAGCCCGCGGATTCTTATTGAAGCCTCACTTTCCACGCCATGGAGGCTGTGCAATACCTTAGCCTTCGAGCTTTCTATGCACTGCTTGACTGATGTGTGAGGCACGGGGCTTCGTGTCTCTTTCCATCCTCTCACCAGCCAAGCCTTCTCGAATTGCCCGGGCTAGCAGCCAGAACCAACATCAGGCCGCGGAGTTATTTTAAAACAAAGATGTAAAACGGAACTTGTCCCCGAAGCTGGGGTGTTAAACACTTTACAGCCCATGAGCCTTCCCCCCCAAGCACAGCCTGACACGACGTCGCTCGCCGAGATGAAACGTGAAACGTGCGGACGGATCCCTGCTCCTCTCTCTTCCCGCGCTGGCGGATCTGGCGATCCCCCACAGCGCCACTATTCTCGCTGATTGACTTCCGATTTGTTTCGCCGCGGATTCCTCTGCAGGCCTCTGATAGGAGAAATACCGTCGAGAAGATGGTCGGTGTTGTCGGGATCATCCAGGCCTGCCCTCGAAGAGTTTCTTAGCGAGAGCGGGATACGCCGATAGAGGTTAGACTGCTCGTCGGTGCGAGCTTCTTCTCCCTCGGCCGGCCATCTCCCACGCGTGTGAAGGGCTTTCCCAAGGGTTCTATCAAGTTGATTTCGGGCCTCTCGCAACTCCCAAAACATAGCAGATGTGGGATATCGCACGTTCTTAAGTCTGATGGCTTTTGAACGGCTGCAACCGGCTGACTGACGCAAAGAACGGGCCGTACCCTTTGGCGTCTTCATAGTGCATAGCTTCATGTGCGGCACTGACGGTGGCCTCGCGTCTAAGTCAATGGAAGCCGGCCTTCCACACGGTCTTCGACACAAATTAGGTAAATAGGAAAGCTCAAGGTGGGGTGACATCCGGAAATAAACTCTGGTAGACTGCAAGCTGTGGCCTGCGCGTGTGAAGCGGAGGTACGCTTGGTAGGTTAAGTTGGGTTCGATTTCTACGGGCGTCAACTGGTGTTTTGGCCGAACGGCTGATTTTCTGTGAACCAGGAGTGCTCCGCGAAGTCGATTCAGGAAACAACCGATTCACTCCCGCGGTCCGGCGAACGAAGCCAAGTGTCTTTGCGCAACCTCGAGCAGCTCATGAATCCTCATAGTGGTGTGCAGTCTCGTATGAACTCGTCTTTTTACTCTCCCGCAGCCCAGTGGGTGTGGTAGGCGGTGAGCCACTTACACGATGGCTACCACGGCCGTGGGGGTGGCTGAGGCGAGAGCTTGAGTGGAATGCGAACCGTAAAAGGGTAGCCAGAATGCACCAAAATGTCTCGGGTCCCAGCTCAAGAGCCTCCCCGGTAGGAGAGGAGGAGAAAATTTCTGAAGCTTTGGTGCGAAAAAAGAGGGGGAAAGCTCTTGTGCGAGTATCAGAATCCAGGTGAAACTACGCACGACTCAGGCACATGGCCACGGAGAGCCGTAGCGATCAGAGTTCCCGTGATTGAGGAAAACTTCCAACCTTCGGCCGACTCTGCCGCTCTAGAAACGCGAGGGAGGGGATGACTTGACCGGATCTGCAGCACCGTACGCACGGCGCGTCAAAGTGTTCGTGCCAGCAGCCATCGCTTGTCAGTCACGTTCGTCGACAGGGTGCTCCGCGCCCCCTTCGCATCGGGATGGCCAAAAGGGAAACTCTTCCTGTTCTGCTGTTGACTTTTTGGCCATCCTCTTTGTTTCTGAGATACCAAATCCCGGCTGGGGTCCCCATCTCCCGTCTCGATTCTCGCCTTCAAACTTTTGCGGGCTTCATCCATGTTCCTTTCGCAAGATAGCAGCGTTGTATTTCCTCAAAGGTGTTACAACGCTGGTCTTGAGGGAACTGATGTTCGGGGATGGTTCTTCCGGTCTTCTAGAAGGCAACTCCCGAGACGGAACCTCTTCGCCGCTGGTTTTTCGGAGAGACCCCGGATGTCCGGCCTTGGGGGCCGGCTTGTGGAAGCCGAAATGTGGATCGGCGCCCGAAAATCTCGTTTCACATGTTGAAAAGCAAGAGGCAGTCCGGTAAAGAGTACGGCTAACTCGACTAATAAGCAACGACAAATACCCAGGCGCCTTTGCTCCGAGACGGCACATGAGTCTTGACCTAGGCAGCTGGGGATGCTTGTTGCTAGACCCACAGAGTTATCTCCGCGTTCTCCCAAGAGCCAGATATGTACCCCGCACTGCAATCTCCAGAGTACCGAAACGTATGGCCTTATCAGGAAGACTGCTTGTTCGCCGGCGGCATATCATAAAGAAGAGAACTCACTTCGGCCTTCTACCACTGCCCCGGACTATCCGTTGAAGACCGGTCCAGGGCTAGGCATCTGGACAACCTTGAAAGAAGGTCATCAAGTGATTGTAGGCAATGCAACCTGATAAGCAGGGGAAATGAACGTCAGTAGAAGGGGGCTCATAGGATTGTCAACTATGAAAGCGTACCAACGCCTCTTAATCTTGAAAGATCATCGTGATCTGTCGTCCCTTATGAATTCCGCGCATGAGTAAATACATGAATGAAGATGAGGTTGACTTTTACTCTTTGGACCGCCTCGCTGGCATCAACTGCCTTCGCGGCTCAGCTCTGGCTCGACAAAACACTGCCATTTGAGGAACGACTCTTGTCCTTTATATCTCAGCTCAATGATACACAAAAGCTAGCCATGGTTCAGGGCGACACGGAAGTCAGATTCCCAGCTCCACGCCATTCATGAAATCGACGGTTTGGAGGGCTTATACTGATGTTGCTATAGCTGACGGATAACGGAACCGGCGTGAACGCCTGTATCGGACACATCCAAGGGAATTCAACTCTCGGGATCCCCGACATCTGCATGGGTGATGGCCCAGCCGGAGTCGGCAATTCTCTCGACAATGTGACCGCTTTTCCGGCTCCGGTTATGGCGGCGAGTTCCTGGGACACATCGATACAGTACGAGTTTGGCCAGGCGCTTGCACAGGAGCACATGGGCAAAGGCCGCAACAGTGTCCTTGCGCCTACCATCAACATCCTTCGCTCTCCGCTGTGGGCTCGCGCTGCCGAGACGCTATCTGAAGACCCGTGGCTGACCGCACGCATGGCGGTTGCCGGTACGATGGGTATCCAGAGTCAGGGGGCACTGGCGTGTCCGAAGCATTTTGCGGCTTACAACCAGGACACTAATCGTTTCGGCAACGGCCCAGAGTGGCTTACAGTCGATGCGGTGGTTGACAAGAGGACGATGCATGAGCTTTATCTGCCCGCCTTCAAGGCTAGCGTGCAAGAAGCAGATGCAGCGAGCGTCATGTGCTCATACAACCGCCTTAACGGCTTCTTCACCTGCGAAAACGACTGGCTTCTCAACCAGACTCTTCGACAAGAATGGGGGTTTGAAGGTTTTGTAGTCGCAGATTGGTACTTTTCCACGCGAAGCACCGTCGGGGCTGTCATGGCTGGGCTCGATATCTCAATGCCCGGCGGAGACCTGACGGATAGTTACGGGTTCCCTGCCTACTACGGCGACTTATTGGTCGAGGCCATCAACAACGGTTCGATACCACACGCTCGACTTGATGACATGGTGCAGAGAGTCTGGCGATACATGTTCAAACTTGGGCAGGTCGACAATCCCGTCACCGGAGACTCGACAGCCCATGTGCGTACCCAGGAGCATCTGGATCTCGCGCAGCGAATGGTCGAAGAAGGCGCTGTGCTATTGAAGAATGACCAGATTACCCTCCCAATCTCTTCAGACAAGTATTCCAAGATCGCTGTGTTTGGCATCGGGGCGACAACTGAGAACCAAGTCTCTGAAAACCATGGAGGCTTTGTCATTGACTCTACCATGGTTGTTCAAGCACCCTTCGATGCGATCAAGCGTCGAGGAGGCACAGAGAATATTACAGCCAAGTACTCCGAGGCATATCCTGGCACTGGACAGTTTCCCACGGTCCCCTCTAGTATGTTCAGAGACGGCGGCGTCAACGTGACGTACTACAAGACAACCGACTTCACCGGCCCCGTAAACACCACCGAGTTCGTCCCAAACATCACCATTGCTACATACCCGTCAGCTCTTTGGCAAGCGTACCCAGATGTCTTCTCGGCTATTTACGAGGCGATATTCCTCCCAGATACAACAGGAACGTACCATTTCTCCATGTATGGCCAGGGGACCGCGCTGCTGTACTTGGACAACGTGCTTGTGGCCAACATGTCGTATGCAAACTTTGGAAACTACGTTCAGGGCGCAACATATCTCGAGGCAGGATCCGAGGTCAAGCTTCTGCTGAAATACGATATGGGTTATTCTTTGTCTACCGGTTCTTATGGCATCACCCTTGGAGTAGACATCGGCAACCAGACCCGAAATTCAGCGGCCGATGAGTTGGCCGAGTGGGCGGACATCAGTATTATTTTCGCTTCTGATCGAATCTCTGAAGGAGCTGATAGCGGCCTTGGACTATCTCTGCCGGGCGATCAGGACGCCATCATCAGCCGGCTCGCCAATATCTCCAAGAAAACCGTCGTGATCCTGAACACAAACTCGGCTATTCTGATGCCTTGGATTGAGCAAGTCGAAGGCGTCATGGAAATTTGGTATCCTGGCCAACAGGTAGGGCTGGCGCTTGAGCGCCTTCTCTTCGGCGACGTGAGCCCGAGCGGAAAGTTGCCATTGACCTTTCCAAAGAACCTGAATGACACCGTACGTATCAGTACGAATATCGAGGTGCCTTTTGAAGAAGGCCTTTATGTCGGGTACAAAGCTTATGACCAAAGCGGCATTCAGCCGTTGTTCCCATTCGGGCACGGGCTGACGTACTCTAACTTCAGTCTATCTGGAATGGAGGTATCATCAAATGATAGTGCTGTTGTTCTCAGGACGACTTTGTCAAACCAGGGAACTTACAAGGCAAAAGAGGTCATTCAGCTCTATGTTGGATTCCCAGACGCTGCAAAAGAGCCACCCAAGTTGCTCCGAGCTTTTGAAAAGGTCGAGGTTGAAGCTGGGGAAAGCAAGTCTGTCGAATTGGTGGTGAAATTAGAAGATCTCATGATTTGGGATAGTTCGATTGAGGATTGGGTGTTTGTAGATGGTTGGTATGAGGTTCTAGTAGGGTTCTCGGCGAGCAATCTTCCACAGAGTCAGTCGCTGGAGTTGAGTCGCGGCTAGATTACTCTGTGAACAGAACATGGAACCGAGTAAGCTGTTCGCGCTGAAACCAAATTCAACGTGTTTATAATTACCTAATTCAACGAAAGCGAATTCACTTACGATTGGATGCGAGTCACTCGTGCTTATCCCTCATGCGCCACGTTTGGACATGGGACTCTGATGCTTTCCATACGCAGGCCTATGAATCGGTACTAATTTTCTCAGCAAGACACCACCACCACCACCACCACCACTACCACGTTCGGAGCGATTCTATCAGAATATCAAACGAAGAAGCATGATTAATCAATGGTAGAAGGTTTACAAAAGCTTGTCTTAGCGCCGAGAACTATGCCAATGATGAGTTTCTAGCGATACTCTCCTCCACAATCACCCATCGCCTCAAACATCTCCAATCTCCTGCTCTTCTTCAGTACTTCTTCAATCAGATCTCGGTCTCCCTGACTCAGAGACCAACCCAAACTTGCCAAGTTCTCGTCCGCGCGCTCACTGATGCCCATGCGAGTTCCAACAATGACTGCCCCAACATAGGGGAAGTCCAACACCCAGCGAGTCGCGATGTTGGAAACACTGACGCTGTAGATAGATGCGATTGTTTTGAGCACCTTTAAGAGATCTTGGAACAGGTCCCAACCTCCCCAACTTCGTATCATAGCATAGTACTTGCGCTGGCTAGGCGTGATCGCCTCGTCGTAGAGGTCGGGCTGCCCCTTTCCTAGCCACTTCTCAGCAAGGAACCCACCGCACTATATCAACAAATATCAGCATATATGCGAGCGACTCAGTACTCTATTTTTTCTTTCGCAACTTACCAATGTCCCATAAGTCAGAAGTTTGATTTCGTTATCCTGGCAGACCTTGCCCATGCGGACTTCTGGCCTGCTATCGATCAACGAAAACTAGGAGTCATCAGTTCATGCCCATCGGCTATGGAGTTTCTGGGGTTCAAGCATACCTGCACTTGATTCGAGTGAATTTTGACGCCTTGGTTTATGGCGACCTCAAGGTGCTCAGTGTCGAAGTTGCAGAGTCCCAGAGTCTTGACGCGCGGGTCCTCCTCAAGAAAGCGCAACGCGTCAACATACTGAGGGTCCTCATACTGTCGGGGAAAATCAGCTTGCCATTCTCGGACCAGCGGGTGAGACCACATAACTACTGACAAATTGCCAATGAAATTGGAGCAAGTCGATCTTGTCTGTCTGCAATCTCCGGCATCTTTCAGCAACGTTGGCTTGCACAACGGCACGCGTGACGGTCATTGCATTGAAGACGCAATACTTGGTTGCTGCGAATGTCGAATCTCTGAAAGGATATGAAGAACGGAAGCGACCCTAATCCAGTTAGAAAGAAGCTTCTAGCAGGAATATGGAGTCATTTCCAGACTTACAAAGATGATTTCAGCATCGCCGTAGTGATCCGCCATATCGAAAGCTGACAGCCCTGCTTCCGTGTGCTTGGAGAATTGTGCAATGATCTTAGATGTCGGCGCAGAGCCCCAAGATGGGCTAGACATTTGCCAAAGACCTGTGAATAACCTAGGCAGTCTGAAGCCGTTCATCTCGAATAGCTCCTTTGCATCAACGGGGCCGGTTTGGGACGCGCTTGGCGCTGATGAATTGCCTGACAGCAGATCGAACACTGGAAGTGGCACTCCGAGAAGCATGGACGTTGCGAAAAGCGCCCTGGCGTATGGATATTCCAAACTCTTCTCTTCTGTGATGGTTCTGCAGTCTACAAGAGAATCTCGCAAACTAGTCACAGCATCGCGCTCGTCATCCAGAAGAGTTTCGCGTGCAGCGGATAGCAGTCTCTTCTCAATAGCGGTCATGATCTGGACAATATCGCCATCCACGGATGCCAAGACAGTTGTAGTGGCCTCCTTGGTGGTCTCTGGATTTATGAGAAGCTTGATGCCGCCCCCGACCACCCCGGTCATGAGGGGAATGCTCTCTAAACTGAGCCCGCACCCAAGCATGCAACGAATCGTCGTTTGTGTCTTCCTCAACGAGGCCTCCGAAGACAACTCTTCTTGAGCTGTTGGTAAAGCTACATCTCTGATGTATGTCCTTGTCTCTTCCTCAAAAGTTGTAGTGACTTCCGGGTGCGCGGCCAACAGCGACCGCATGATTACCCGTAGATTTTCGGCGGGGAGGTTTGTGATGATGGTGTCCGTCATCATGTTGACGTGCGCTGTCTTGGCGCTTTGACCTTCTGAACTGGCCGCCATTTCGTTCGTGTTGCTCTGAAGTGAAGTAAGTGTTTCCAATGATCTCTTTTTTCCAATTCCAAGACCTATCTTCACGATGCAGTTTTGACGGTTTGCAGATGAGCCTCCCCTTGGGGATCCAACGGAATGTACGATGTTGCCGCAGGGCTGCAAGCTGAACCTTGATTCCGGCATCCATCTCAACTGTCATAAGCCATCGGCGATCAACGAATCGGCCATCTAATGGTACGTAGCCGGCCATTGCATTACTCGGTTATCTTTACCCACATCAGACTACCTTAAGGCTAGGGAGAACAGCGGGGGCAAAAGTGGACCAAGATAGGGAAATCCGCGAAGGATTCACAGCGCCGGCGAATTTCACTCTCGACCTTATCCGATTCAACCGCAAGTCAATTTTTGCCTGCATTCTAACTTCTATGGCTGGGGGTTGGTGAACTCTAGCAGCAAAATGGACCACCATGCCGAAGCATCACTGCATCCTAAGCCCGTGTAAGACTTAATTGTATGTCATGACAACGACGCCTCCTCCGACTAACAGTCATGACGTCGATTAGTTCCAAAGCATGCCTTCAGTGCCGGAGCGTAAAGATGAAATGCATCACTGCAGACAATGAAACAATTTGTGATCGTTGTACCCGGAAGTCGGTAAAGTGCATTTTCCAAGATCATCGTCGAGGAAGAAAACCCGGGACTCGGTGCGTATCTGCTTGAAGAGCCTGAGCAGCGAGGATAACAGGGGTTAACAGTTGAAGTATTTCCAAGCGCAAAGCGCAAAGCTCAACGGCACCGATTACTTCGTCGCCTCCGCTACAACCCGTACAGACTGGAAACAGGAGTGGACAGACACAGACGATTCAACGAAGTCCAGACTGGGGCAGCGGAAGCCTTCAGCCCGCCGGTCTGTTCAACCGTGCAGCAACGCGCGGCAGCTTTTCGCTGGGAAGCATATTGAATGCTTCAGATTCGACTATTTCAGAGGCACAGCATGAAGAGTCGAGGGTTCCGTTAGATGATCCAATCCAACTCGGCCTCCTCAATTCTTCCATCGCATCGTCATTGTTCGAAAAGTGAGTGTATTCTCAGCGACAATTTGGCTGTTCTCTGCCTGTTTCCACTTGTCTGTTCGAAGCGTCTTCATCTCTACCTTCTCCTCCCACTGTCTGCTCCGATCAAACAGGCGAATAACCTCCAGACAGCTTCATGGATTCTCTCAATCCTTATATAAGTCAATTAGATCCATGCCTGCATACTTTTAGCCGGATCCGACAAGATTCTTCGTTCCTTCTCACAGCAATTCTAGCTGCGGCTGCAAAAGCCTTCAACCCAGCGCTGTATAGAAAGCTTCGTGATCATGCCGAAAATATTCTTGCGAGCACTTTCCGGAAAGGAACAAAGTCAGTTGAGACTGCACAAGCGGTTATGATCTTGACATATTGGAAAGAGTCTGAAGACACCCGTGCCTGGATGCTCTTAGGTTATGTGATCAGGATGGGCATGGAACTGGGATGGCATCGGCTGGCTCCATATTCCGTTGCACAACCAAACGCAGCAACAGACTTGGATAGACGCCACGCCCGGAACGTCGAAAGGACTTGGCTTATTCTCTTTGTATACGATCGGAGGTGAGAGAAAGTTAACCGAAGGACACTCGTTGCACACAAACTGACAAAACGCAGCATGAGCTTGCAGACAGGAAAGCCCTGGATGATTGAGCGAAGTGAGTTTATCGAGTCCATTGAGACATGGTGCAAAGATTCAATAGCCACTCCTGGCGATCGCCTGCTCGGTGCGCTGGTTACCCTGCGACTGTTGAGCTCAGAGGTTTTCAGGCTACTAGGACCAAGGTCGAGTAGAGTTCGTGCAAGACAGTTGCATAGCCTCGAATCTCTCCTTGTAATCATCAAAAGCAGAATTGAGGAATGGGAGTCGAGGTGGCTCAACGTAGCTGACACAGGTATGTCCGAAAGCCAGGTATCGAAAGCCAGCCAGCTAAAGCGTTACATTGTAGACGGTTGCCATCCCTTTCTGATCCAGTTTTATGGCACCCATCTGAGGTTGCAGCTATTCTCTTTGCCCTTACAAGATATTTTGGCACATTCTGATCAGAACATGACAAACCATATGGAGGCTCTTTGGGTCAGCTACTCGAGTGCCCTGGAGATGCTGCATCTCATCTGCCGTCATTCTTCGTGGCTATACTTTGCCCAGGACTCTGTTCACGTCATGACTGCTTATAGTGCAGCATTTTTGATTAAGGTGAGATCATCCCGGCTTCCTTTTCATTTTATTTCTAGTGTGCACAGCCTGACTGAAATCTAGCTCATGTTATCCACATCCCATTCAATTTCCAGTCAAATCCAACCAGCTGTTCAAAATGCGATCTCAGGTGCCGCCTTAGTTTTCTCCCAACAAGCCGCCCCCCGGGGCTCGAGCTGCGCACTTCAGTCACGGTTTCTCGATAACATCTTGGCTAGAATATCCAAGCCCATGGCCGACGCGCCCACGTCAACAGACACTCCCGAGTCTCAAGAGCAATTTGGTGTCGGCGGGCAGGAGATGGTGCGCGAGACTGGTTTTGCAGCTCTTGGTCGAGCTTTCAACCAGGCGGAAGGCGGACTAAGCTTGGACTTTGCAAATGATGAAACTTGGGTTGAACTCATGGCTGAAGCTGGTTTCAATGCTCAAGATGGCGTGTTTTTTTCCTGAAGATCATAGGGACTAGAGTACAAGCGTTCCTCTTGGTTGCCTATTTAGGTATATCGGTGTTCTTCAAAGGAACGGCGGTAGTCTCCGAATGGCGGAAAGTTCTGATGCCTTCTCGGACAATCTTGAGCTGGGAAGGACAACAAGGATCCGGACATGCAATCAATGCATCCGTTGTCATCCAGTCGTTTTTAGAAGTTACTCGTTGCTTTGCGGCGAGTAGGGGTAGCACCGATGCTAGCATGGGGAGTTAGTATTCATGCCTTCCGAGTATGGTACGAATAATTCAACGTACACAAGCTGTATATGCTGATGCCTTGCTCTGGTGGCAGATACAACATCTCGCCTTTCAGAGTGAAGTAATCTCCTTCTTTCGCACCGCACAGGATTCTCTTGCCTGGTGGGCAAACGACCTCAACCCGCAGGTCGAACAGCTCAAAGGCGTCCTCGGGACTCGGAGCAGAAGTGGATGCCATGATTCTTGGCCTAGGTACTCTGTAAAGTCTTATCGTTGAAAGCCATTTGAACCGGGTAGTCAAGTCAAGGATGGCGTTTTTTAGAGCTTTTATCCGATCTTTGAAGCCGTTCTATCCCCGCACTAAGACGAAATGGAGCTTATCAACCGGCGTCTCAAGCCGAAGCTTGATCCCAGCACCGGCGACTCACAGTCGATCATTGACAGTCATCCAGCGCCGATTGGCTGCGGAGTTGCGCCTATCCTAAAACCCTGAATGGCAGTTCCGGGGGCGTTATCAGGACCGATTTTGGTTGCTAGCACGGGTATTATTCATTAATGTTTAACAACCCACTCTGTTGCTCGGAAGAAATCGCAACGAGATGCATCCGTAGGCCACCACAGGCGTGTGTAGTCATTTCGTTTTTCTCGTACTGATCCATTTAATTACTTTCAAGTCAATCATGATGGAAGGAAAGGAAAAGGACAACACCACCGTTGGCGCCGCGCCTGAAGTGGACTCCGGTTCCGGTCAAAGCGCCTCTATTCCCGTAGATGGCGAGGGCATCAGGCGTGACTTGGAGTCCCGGCACATCAACATGATTGCGATTGCTGGAATGATTGTGAGTCTGCTCATCTTTGGGGATGCGAAAAAAGTTGGGTGGTCTAACACTGAATTAGGGAACTGGTCTGTTCCTCAGTTCCGGTACAACTATTGCTACTGCAGGGCCTGCCGGAGCCCTGCTGGCTTACATCGTCATGGGTCTCGTGACCGCCGGTGTGTCGTATACGACGGGGGAGATTACATCTTTCATGCCATCAACCGGTGGCTTCATTCGGCATGCGACTAAATTTGTTGAGCCAGCGCTTGGTGCGGCCACTGGCTGGAACTTTTGTAATTCTTGCCGAGACGTTTGTCCCAAACATGATGCTGACTTGAGAATAGGGTATACCATGTCGATTTCCGTTCCTGCCGAGATCAGTGCTGCCGCAACCCTGATCCAGTTCTGGAATACATCGGTAAACCCCGGAGTCTGGATCACCATATTTCTGGTGTTCATAGTCACGGTCAACTTCTGCGGTGTCCGACTCTATGGTGAAGTAAGAGATCTCTCACTTGCTGCAGAAAGCTCTCGACCGAGCTTGAACTCATTTGGAGCACACGTGGCTGACAAAGCAGCTAGACTGAAGTCATTTTCGCTTCTTTAAAGATCATGACAATCATCGGCCTTATCATCGGTGGTCTGGTCATTGATCTTGGTGGCGGGCCTAACGGCGATCGGATAGGCTTCCGTTACTGGCAGAATCCCGGTGCATTTAATAATTATCTAGTCACCGGCTCAGCTGGCAACTTCCTGGCTTTTTGGAAAGTCTTGCTCTCGGCCGCTTTCAGCTACGGCAACATTCAAGTCGTCGCCATTTCGGGTTCCGAGACTCGACAGCCGAGGAAGATCATTCCCGCAGCTACGAGGAAGACTTTCTTCCGGGTATTCTTCTTCTACATTCTCAGTATTCTTATTGTTGGAATGATTGTGTAAGAGAACCCCACCTATCTATACAAGCCAGTCAAGGGCCTCTCTGACGAAACCTGCAAAACATAGCCCATCCAACGACCCATCTTTGAGCATTTCAACCGGAACCGCCCAACAGTCCCCGTTCGTCATCGCTTTCACTCGCTCAGGTGTCTCGGTCTTGCCGTCCATCATCAACGCCGTGGTCTGCACTTCTGCCATCAGCAGCGGCTCCGCCTGCGTCTTCATCGCATCCCGAACCCTATACGGCCTCAGCTGCGACGGCCATGCTCCCAGAATCCTCCAGCGCTGCAATAGATTTGGGACACCTCATTACGCCGTGGCTTTGACCTGCGTCCTCATGCCGCTCGTCTATCTCAATGTGGCCAATAACACCTCTGTCGTCTTTGGTTGGTTCGTCAACATCACAACGGTTGCCGGCTTAATTGGTTGGATAGTGATTGAAGTGACATACCTCCGCTTCTTCGCTGGGCTCAAAGCACAGGGTTACTCTAGGAATGGTACGTTTTTCCATCGTGGGGCGCGGCTACTATTTCTATCCCATACCTAGTCATGGCTAACATCTTTGTAGAGCTCCCATACAGCGTTCCTGGCCAGCCATATATATCTTGGGCCACCCTCGTCATGGTTGTCCTTGTTGTTTTCTTCTCAGGTGAGTTTGCATTCTGTCTTTGTTTCGCCGTTGTAGTGTATCGAGCTATTCTTAACTTTCACCATCATTCAATAGGCTTCGATGTCTTCACCACCGGAAACTTTACTGCCTCGGGGTTCTTGACGTGCTACCTTAATGTCTTTATTTTTGCGAGTGAGTTGCTGGTTCCTGTTTCCAAGACTACTGGAGTGAACGAATGCTAAGTTTCAGTCCTCTACATCTTTTTCAAATTCTATCTCAAGTCTCGAGTTATCCCGGTAGACGAAATGGATTTCGAAACGGAGTTTGCATCAATTAGATATGAGAAAGCACAAGAAGACGTGTATGGACCTGAGAAGGCGAGATTCAAGCAGTCGCTCCGTAAAATAATCCACGCCGTGTAGATGCAGAACTCGAGAGAGGAAAGGGGGGGAGTGTCTGTTATTACGATCAATCACTTGTTAATGAATACAATCCAGATTTCATGCTGTAATACCACCTTAACTACTTACACTGCTGCAGTTGACCAAGCCAAACCTGTTTCGTCAGTTGCCGGCGTTGACCTAACGGATGTCGATGGCTTTGCTTCCGGTGGGGCACCTCCATACTTAGGCTGTCAGTTTGGAACTCAAGACATCTCACCAAGCGGGGCTCAGCCCCGGTATCCCTCCCCTTGGTGTAGTTGGTTCATCACGTTCGACTGTAATGGTTACATTGTCATCGAAAGGTCTCTAGTTCGATTCTGGAAGGGGAGAACCTCCATTTTTGGAGCCTTGTTGTATACCTTAGGTTTTGTACAACGGCTTTTTGCAAACCGCTATTCCCTCTTCAGATCATTCTTTTTTCTTCCCTAAACCACTTCGTCTCCTGCCACGACTCGCACCTGGGTCAATGCCAATAGGCCTTGTTTCACTGCCCCTCCATGGCGTTCGCTCCCTTGCAGCGCATAGTGCTGCAGGGAGCCTGGGAGACGTCTCACCGCTTGGGTACTAGAGCACGATGACAAGAAGAGACCAAGTACTATGCCTGTAGGCGCAGGATTGATGCGTCTTTGTCGGGTAACGGCATTGAACAGGTCAGCCGCCCTGCGACCAAGAGTCGGTTTTGTATTTGCGCTTTGAAAATTCTTTTAGTGCAGAACGAGCGTTGAGCTCCCTTCTCATGAAATCTACCCCCGCCAAAATATCGCCAATGCTTGACCCAGTGTTGAAAACATGGTCTTTCCAATTCGTGATGCATGCCCATGCAAACCAAACGCCGAAAAGAGTAGAACATCAAATGAGATCATAGCCGTCTGAGCAAGGAGTCTTAGGACGCCTTTGCTCAGCATACCCCGTCTATGTCTTCAACCCCACCAAGCTGAGGAACTCGTTCCGGGTCTTCTCCTTCTTCTCGAAAGCCCCGAGCACGCAGCTAGTTATCGTGCTAGCTGTCGTCTTCTGCACGCCGCGCATGACCATGCACAGATGGCTAGACTCCATCACAACGGCGACGCCTTGGGGCTTCAAAATCTCCATGATGGCGTAGGCGACCTCCTTCGTCAGACGCTCCTGGATCTGGAAACGTCTGCTGAACATTTCTGCAATGCGGGGCAACTTCGACAGGCCAATGACCTGGTTCTTGGGAATATAGGCAATGTGCATCTTTGGCCACTTGTTAGCAGGCATTCCAGTCATCTATCGCTGGACGTATCGGGTTCTACAAACCTTGCCGGTGAATGGGACGAGGTGGTGTTCGCACATGCTGAAAATTTCAATGTCCTTGACAATAACCATCTCGTTGTGGCCCTCCTGAAAGATGGCATTGTTGACAATATCCTTGACATTCTGCTGGTAGCCGCGGGTCAAGAAGAGCATCGCCTCGGCGTACCGTCTCGGGGTGTCGAGGACGCCGGGCCGGTCGGGGTCTTCGCCGACGCATTCGAGGATGGTCCGGACGGCGCCCTTCATCCTGTCGAGGCGGATTGCGGCCTGCTCGGGGGACTCGTCTAGTCGTTCACGGGTTCCGAGGCCTGAAGGACGACGAATATTGGTCAATTGGGTACGCGGGGTTAAGAATGGCGTGACTCTTACTCGGGCGACTCAGACCGTCAAAGTCAATCACCGGGCTCGGTGATCTCGTTACTAGACCTTCATATTTGGGCTTGGAAGACTTCTTCTTGGACTTGGACGTCGTAGTGTCTCGGGGGTCGCGCGCAGGCTGGCTCAGGCTCGGGCGGCGCTGCTTCTTGGAGTGGTTGCCGTTGACTTTGGCATCGTCGTCACCCTTGCGCTTTCTGCTGCTTCGTTTGCTGGACTGGCTCGCGGTCTCGGCTTCGCTGCCGTCGCTTGAACCGCTGTGGCCATTCTGGTGCTTGCTTCGACTCCTCTTCCGGTCCTTGATCACCACACCCTCTGATTGAGTCATTGCGATATCTGGGTCCCTGGAGAGAAAGTTGTCTGTGGTGATTGGTGGTGGTTACGAAGGTGGGAGAGGGAACATTGGGGTGCTCCAGATGAACAAAAGTCCGCCCAGAGATCGCCCCGCTGCGCTCCTTCGAGACTCTGGAGGGAAATCGGAGCAGAAAATTCGGTTACGGCCGGCGTTATCTTATCGGGTGGTTTAGCGCCTGTACCTCCCCAGCAATGCAACGTGCTGCAGTCTGCCAGTCACCGGCGCAGCGGCCTGCCGTGGCAGCCACGCTCACTGAGCTTGGTCAGGTACCCACTCCTCCGATTCTGACGCAAGGGGTCCAGGAACTCAGTGGGACCTCGCCTAACACCCGCCCGTTTGTTTCGTTTGTTTCCAACCTGAGCCTTCCAAGTTCACACTGCCAAGCCGGAGCACCAAGAACGGTCATGTGACAGCTGTCCGAGGAAAACTCAATCTTAGTCATCCACTCCAGTGTCTAAATCCGTCAACCGCGGCGCGCCTTCACGCTCAAAGCTGGGTATGAGTTTACATCCACGAGTTCAAACCGACCCAGCGCAACGCAACGACACCCGACCCAACCATCGCCTTCCTCAATTGCACCACTCCTTGATCTCCACGAAAGGACCACTCGCTCATTCCGATATAGCAACTGCGCCTGCCGGCGCTTGCCACTAGCCTTTGCGATCCATCACAAAGCCTTTACGATGGCTTCCCCTCCATACTCCTACTCGCCGACCGCACACTCACCACCGTATCCGTCACCCGCCCAGCTCCCCATGTCGAACAAGAAGCGAGCATCAGATGGCGCTCCGCCAGGTTCTGCCAAACGTCGAAAGGCCTCGACACTCTCCGTCACCTCCGCCGCCGCGCACCCCCTTCGCCAGACCTCCTTCCCACCCGAAGCCGGCTCCCCGTTCCCACGTTCACCCTCGGCAGACAACGCTAGTGTCGTCAGCGGCAGCCAAGTCAGCGCGCCTCCTAAGAAGAAGCGTGGCAGGAAGCCCAAGAACCAGACAAACGTCGAGACAAGGGAACAAACACCCTCTCTCGTAGGCGGGCGTGCGCCTACGACTGTCAGCGGCGCAGGCGCCGGAGGCGATGCACAGGAGGAAGGCGCCAACGATGACGACGACGACAATGACATGCGCATGGCGTTGGTGGATTCTACAGTCAGGACGCAGGAGCAGAAGCAAGAGGAGATAAGACTCCGTGCCATGCTCGTGGAGTCCTTTGATCCAGAACAGTATGACCGATACGAACTCTGGCGTGCGGCCAAACTCACCGAGTCCGTAGTCAAGAGGGTAAGGCCCATCTTTCTGTCCGCTGGTTGGTATCAAGCCATCGTACTGACACATTCACCACACAGGTCGTCAATGCGACAGTCTCGCAATCCGTCCCACCGAACGTCGCTCTTGCCGTCAAGTCAGTGTCGAAGCTTTTCATCGGCGAGCTCATCGAGAGAGCCCGAGAAGTGCAAGGGGAGTGGATCAAGGGCACCGGCGAAAAGCAGGCTGATTTACCCACTCCACCGCCCAAGGATGACACCAGCCAGACGCCAGCCGCCAAGGAAGATCGAAGAGGGCCCTTACGACCAGACCATCTCCGCGAAGCATGGCGGCGTTACAAGCTATCAGGAGATGGAGGCTGGGTGGGAATTCAAGGCTTGTGGCACGAGCAGCAGAGCAGCGGTGTGGAGAGGTTTCCGGTCCGAACCGGTGGGCGACGGGTTTTCCGATAATGCCATGGCACGACGTACCTTGTCCTGGCAAGCCCCAAGTGGTGGGGTAGCGAAAGATGACGGAGAAACTTGGAGCTTGCTTACATGATACCCAGTCTAACATATAGTTAGCCTTCACATCGACGGCACACCGCTGTCCTAATGACCAAAGTACTAAAGCGAGTCTAGACTCGTTTATAGGACCTTTTTTCGAGATGAAATATACCGTTGACTCTTGCGCAGCTCAGTAGGTAAGTAGGCAAGCATTCCATCCTATAGCAACTGATGAACTATGCCGAGGTTACAATCTTGAGCCAGCTCCTTAGACTGGACTTCCGCACCCAAAGCTCGTAGCCTGCGACTTTCCGTTGAAAGCCTCAATCAAGCCCTCAATCGAGGAGTACATGCCCAGCGCCGTCGTAACAAGCCCTCCGAGCATGTAGATAATGTTCCACCCATTGAAGATGGGCCTTTTCATGAAACCCCTCCAGTATCGCTGAAATCCACCATCAACATACGCATACCTACCCGTAGCGGGATCAAATGTCTCCTCCTCTGGCAGCATGGCATCCTTCCGAATCCAATAGCCCAAGCCCAGCAGCGCTGGCAGAGTGTACGTGAAGCTGAGGATGAATACCGCCCCGATGAACCCGGATATCAAAGAGAACTGCGGCACGGCGGCGCCGACGATGAAGGCCAACGCCCAGTACACGGGTATTACCGCCATCCAGAGCATCTTGCCGGCCGATTCGGTCAACGGCGGCGCCCCAAAGAACTCTTGCATAAGCTCGACGTAGATGACCTTCATGCCGATGTTCCCGTACAGCCCCGCCGCGATCAAGCCCGTTATGAGACCCAGAATGTTGGTCGCCGTCTGCCACCAGTACGGCGACAGGCTCTGCATGACGGGGTTGAAGGAGTATTGGCCCTGGAAGGAATACACGTAGAGCCCGAAGACGAGGTAGCAAACGTAGATGAAGACTTCCCCGCAGAGGAGCCCCTTCCAAAAGTCCATCGGGTGCCGCATTTCTGCCATGAAGGCCGCAAAGATGAGACAGCCGCCGTACGAGTAGACGGCCTGGTTCAGCCCGTTCATGGAACCCAGGAAGCCGGAACCACCCGAGGCCATGCCGGGCGGGGGCGTGCCGGCGTAGGTAATGACGGGCCCGGGGCCGAAACTGTCGCCAAAGGAGGCCTGGGTCGCAGTGAAGTTGGGAGGGGAGTGTGCCACGACGCCCATACTGTTTGGTCTCCCGTCAACATCAATTTGAACCGAGCACCTGTCGCTGATTGTGGTTGGCTTATCAAAGACTCACCAGATGAAGATGATGAGCAAATTCGCCCACACGGCCAAGTTTGCAATCCACGAAAAGCGCTGCAGCGTCCGAACCTGGCCTATAATGAAACCGGCCGCCATGAAGATTAAAAGACACGCCACGAAGCATATGCCCGCGCCACCGTTGGGGCCCTTGCTGATCTGCGAGATGGACTGTCCGTTCTGCAGGATCAGGACGGCGACGAAGAGTAGAAGCTGCAGACCTTGGGCAAAGTTGATGGTGTGCCGCGCCTTGGAGCCGAAGACGCGGAAGTATAGATCGCCGTAGCCTTTGAGGGGATACCGATCCGAGTCGAGGCTGAGGAAGGATTCATAGAGTATCCAGCCGGAGCTAACGTACGTCAGTCAGTATATCTGCTCTTATACGGGATGTGCTGAACCAGATGACGGGCGACGCACTACAACGACATGACGCCAAAGACGGTATAGAGCGCAATGCCTGGACCGTAGCCCATCTGCGCGAAAGCCCAGCTAGATGTCGTGTTAGTTGATATTCAGTCACGGACGAAGAACAAGTAGACCCACGGCGTGGAAAATGGCCCCAGGATATCCGTCGTGATGAGATAAAACACCGCGCCCCAACCAGCGGTCCTCGCTGCCCTGCTCGCCGTCTTCCACTCCTCGGGCGTAACAACAACGCCAACTCTGTTCTCCGCGGGCTGCAAAGTCTTGTCGCTTCCATTCCCACTCCCGCTCTTCTCCGCAGTAGCAGCCCCGATATCCTCGTTCCCGCTCCGCTCGCTGCCGCTCCCCTGGAACCTCGAATGCTCATCGCCCTTCCTGAACCGGTCGTTGACGATGCTCTTGAGCGTCACGGGTCCCCTCGCGTGGAGGTACCGCTCGTTGGCCTGCTTCTCCTCGGCTCGCGTGATTTCGGCCCAGTAGAGGTATTCTTCAAAGGTCACATTTGGGTCGTGTAGGACCACCGACTCCATGGTGTAAAGAGTTTGCCCTTCTTGGCGAGATGGAGTTTGATCAAAGAGGGAAGGTGATTTTTTTTGATCTTTCTGGACGTCGTCCGTGGACGTGGGCGCGGTATGGTGTGCCGACATTGTTTGGTCTCGTTGTGTCTCAGGGTTGGGACGACTTCAGGCGGGATAGGTCATGGAGGCACAGATGTCGGGGAGGGAGTTGTTGACAGACTATACAGAATGGTATCTCACAGCCTATGAGCCGGAATATGGGAGATGTTTCTCTTATGCATTCAATTGATCGTAACGTAGCATTTCTGATATCGGTCCGTCCAGCCGTCATTGCGATACCACAGTCGCACCGGGAGAGCGGCGCTCCTCCTCAAACCCACAGCCCGATCATATCGAACCCCCCCGCGATATGGCTCTCTCTTCGTCTTCCGGCGCAGATTAGAGCCGTTCCGTGATGGAACCCTCCCCCCCTCCCTGCTCGCCATCCAATCTCCTCCCGAGCTAAGCTTTTTCAACCCCCGGACCTGTTGCAACCATGATAAGGATTCATTGCAACCCTGCTTTGGCGCGAATTGACGACACGGCAGAGATGATTTGACGGTTACGGCACCCGAGAACTGTTGGTTGCCATTAGCCCGCGTGGCTATCTCAATTATCAGGTCATGGAGAGTTCAACCACCTTCTCGAAGTTGACGGATGTGGGTGCGCTGGCTCAATTGATCCAATCTCTATCGCAGTAGAGGGGTCCCTGCGAAACGAGTGGGGACTTTGAACAATCGCCAGAGAGATATCATGATAGGACGGTAGCAGCGATGCATGTTGGGCAGTGATCGGTACCAACGACGTTCTCGACGCGGGTGCCAACGGGTTGCTTGGCATCGATGTGCGGCCAATTCTCATTGATCTAGCTAGCACACTCATTCAGCCAATCGCGGGATATTCGCCATACCATCCCTCCCACCAATGTATATGAGTTTGATTTTGACCAGAATCTGAAGTGATCAACCGTTCAATTTGTAATTTGGGGGTTGAGGTAGGTAACTTAATCACCTCCTAGCGTCGAATCGATAACTCTACACCCCTAGTTGAGTCTGACCAACGATTGCATCGGCTCTCTCCTGAGATACTTTCATAGACATCCTGAACCTAATTATCCTGCATCAGTCGAGTCGGTATCTATCACGTCATTGATCTGTTCACCTCATTTGCCGTTGCATCGCCAAATAGAACGGTGCCACTATGTCTGAGCATAGGCCGAGGTTTCCTATCAACGGGACCATTGGTCTTGCAACGTATGGCATCTATTTTGTATAGAAATGGCAGCGCCAATCCGGGGCTAAATATACAGTGGAGTACAAAGCCTCCTATCTCTATTGCTTCGCAGCATGTCTTGCCGATATTGTACACGCTGTTTGTTAGTACCTATAGACCGACCCTCCAACATTTTGGCAATAATGGCCCCGCCTTAGTCATCCTCCTTCTTGATCCCTTCCTTCACCTGTGTCGATTTCGCTTTCTTCACCTCTCGCTTCTTGGGCCTGAGCCATTCTTCCATGCCCTCAGGCCAATAGACCCGATGTTGCGGACCGCCCATGCCGAAGTCTTTAGGGGCTACGGTCTTCGCTTCCACGTCAATGGAAACAGGTTCCTCTGGTTCCTCGCCCTCTTCGTCATCACTTTTCCTTTTTGTGGACTTTTTGGGTTTCTTCTTACTGTCCTTCTTACTGGCCCCCTTGTCAGCCCGAACTTCATCTAGCCGCTCAAAAGGAACCACGTCATTGAACGAATCCCATCCCGGAAGCCTGAATGTGCGCATGAGCTCAAATACAGCTTGCTCCTTATCCTTGGCTTCGATCATGAGATCTGTGTCGGGAGGACAGGGCGGCAGCGTGCGTACGCGCGGAGAGTGCTTTCTTCGGTCGCGAGGTGTGGTGGCGCCTGGACACGACTCGCTGTAATGCATCTTTTGTTTGATGTTCTTGCGAGTCCACGTAGCCTGGATTCGGTCGTAAATCTTTCTGATATCTTCGGTACCCTCACGCAACTGGCCTGCGTCGAAAATGATGTTGTGATGATGGAAGTCAAGAACCATGGGGATGTTAAGCTCTTCGCATATAGGTAGAAGATCGTGGACGGACCATGCAACATCGTCATTCTCTAGAACAAGGCGGTTCTTGATGGAATGTGACAGCTTGGCGTAGTTGACGCGGAATCGATCCAGTGTGGATGCCTTGTCTCCATAAGTACCGCCCATGTGTAGGATCATCACTGCGTCTCTATTTTGCTGCTCCGGGAGGCGGAGGAGGCCGAGTAACTCATCGTGGTATTCCAGATCTCGAATCGCGGCCGTAATGACCTCTTTGCGAGGTGAACCGAGCTGGGTGAACTGGCCGGGGTGCGTCGTAAGTCTGTGGCCCAACTGTGCGGCCACGTTCCCTGCCTCTGCAAGAGCCTCCGCAGCGAAAGGGGTCAGACGGTAGCCATATTCCTCGTGACTAGCAAACGGGAACATTTCTGAGCTCAGTCGCATGAACTTGATGCCGTACTTGTCATTCCAACGAAGCATCTTGACAATGTCCCGAGCGTTGGCCAAACCCAACTCCTGGACGTATCTCTGACCGCGCTCGATATCCGCAGGCTGGTTCTCGTCAGGCCGATTCTTGGTTGCATGCTCCGGCTGAGATGGATCCGCAAGGGGGTGACGATGTTGCAAAATGGATGCTATGCGACAAGTTCTCGAACTGAACACAGGTGGGTTTGCGGCGCGGAGATAAGTGTTGAGACAAGCCTGCCTCGTGTGTTAGTCTACAACCACGAGATCCAAGTTTAAAAAAGGTCATACGTAGCCCAGCCTTCCAGCCCATGGAAGAGGCAGATAGTCGCTGTTTACGGGTGGCTCCCGTCCGGCGCCTCTCTCCGGGGCATTCTCGACAAGGATCTTGTCTTCCTCGACGTCACCGACAGCGGCTTCACCATCCGGACCCTCGATAGGAGCGGCGTCCAGGCTTGGAGTTCCGGACCTTTCCTCTTCAGCCATGCGGGCGAGTTTCTCTGGATCGGAGGCATGAACTGCCAAGTGAGGTTTGTAGGCGTAATCTTCTGAGTGAGGTTTGGTTTGGCCAGGCGGGACATTGCTTGCCTCGATAGCAAGACGCTGGGTTCTGGTAGAATTCTGCAAGCGATTTTCCATCTCGGTAAGTTCTCTAATGGCACAGCGCACGCCATTCTCCGACTCGGCCTTTTTACGACTCAGCTGACGGCGCTTTGCCGGTGGCTGGTCCTTGGCGAGGTCGGATTCAGTGGGACTCATGGCGGCGCCGGGCTTGGTGACTGGCTTTACGTCGCTGATGTGTCGAGCGGACCGGCGTGGAGCCGGATGATCGGGAGCGGGTTTGGCAGACTCGGGAGTGGGCTGTCCAATGGAGATGCCCGACTTCTTTCGTTTGGGCGCGGCCATGGTGGTGTATGAGCAGTTAAGTAAAGCAAAAGCGTGTACGAGTGAGTATCGAAGGGGGTGGGAAAAACAAGCGAGCGATGAGCTCAGGGGCGAGACGAGTGACGGCACAGGAAGGTTCGTGGCAAGAAGCAGTGGTTGAGGATACAGCAAACGATTGACGCCGGCGGAAGAAAAGCTCCTCATGCAGTCAATGACGGGAGCAGCGAGCGGATCTGACGAGAATTGGTCCGGCAAGGTGGTGAAGGTGGAAGCGCGTACTAGAGCTCCAGGACGGTTATGCTCAAGGGTGGATAATTTGCCCTCTGGACGCTAGGGTAATACGGATGGCCGGGTGTCAGATGGATGCGAATTAGGTAGAGGAACCTCGGGGCCACTGCAGGTGACGGAATATCGAACCGGACGAGGTACCACTGGGGCGTTGCGAGAGGGCGGTGCTTTGGTTGGAGCGGCGCGCGTGGGAGAGGATGAGAAGAAGGATGAGGATAAGTAGCAAGGTCTAAGTACCTTCCTTACCTTGTGGAAAAGTAGAAGTGGAGTAGAAGGTGTAGGATGAGTGAAGTTGGGCCGCTGCGTGGTCTGTCAGGTCATATCTGGCACATTGAGTGAAGGAGGATGTGAGAATAAGGTAGGAGGGTAGAAGAGAGAGAGAGAGAGAGAGAGAGCAAGAGAGGCGGAGACGAAGAGATGGAAAACGTCGATGAGGTCAACGGGGCCACAGACCGAACACTGCGAGAGAGGTCGGATGGGAGTACAAAGAGCCGTGTAGCCATGTGCCTTGGCGCGAACCTACTAAGGTACCTACCTACCTACCTACCTTATCGAGAGGAAGGGACGGGACGGATGGTAATGTCATTGGAACTGGCAGCTACTTAGTAAGGTAAAAAGCATCACTCACTTCCCCTCTGGGTCTTTTTGTGATGAGAAGACGGGGTAAGATGAGGTAAGAGGTTGGGGCAGCTCGAGCTCAAGCTTGCCTGCCGGTTCCAGACTCTCTTTTTGCTCCTTTTTTCTCCTTCACTCTCGTTCTACTATGGATCAGGTCCCAGCACGGTACCACTTTCCTGCTTGATGCTCTCCCTCTTTAGGTACCTTATGACGCGCAGGATATGGAATACAGTACGGATGCCCGTAGGGAATATAGCTGCTGTGAAGAGCAGATACGAAACCTCCAGGCGAGCGAGTGATGAAGCAGGTGCGGACGCCACAGTCCATGTTTGGCCGGAGAAGACGAAAAAAGTGCTTGCCTCAAAAGGTAAGTGAGGATGATTCCTCACGGCATGCAACAGAAGGAAAGGACTATGCAATTAGGTCGGGTCAGACCCCAAGACCCCAGACTCGAGAGCTATGAGGTAGGTGTGGAGAGCACAGACCACACATGTTGCGTCATTCTTCGAGCAATGCAGACGCACCTCGACCAAATTAATGGCGAATGGCGGGAGCTTCGACGTCATTGGCACGCCGCACGCCGCACGACACCTCCATTGTTCCTTCCTTCCAACCCGATTCCATGGCAAGTGTGCAGGTGCGCAAGTGACTTACCTTACCTTCATTACAACATTGGGAAAGAACTCTGAAGTGATTTTCCATACGGGAGGAAGGAGCTTGACCTTGGCCGGGCCTAGACATCCGTGGCTCTGAAAAAGAGTGGACGAATTGGCTTGCCCCCTTCCCCATTTTCGGGATCGACATTGCCTTTGTAGATTCGCCGCAAAAGATTCGCATGATGGAGAGAGCAAACTCCACTTGTGTGCCTGTGACCCAACGCCTCCGGCATCTCCACTCGCTTTTCAGATATTCCCCTTCACAACCATGACCTCATCGTCGCCAGAGGCATGCAGTTACCAATACTCGCCTTTCCCTTCCCTCGTCTGCACTCTTCACCACACGCGCCGCAAGCCTGTCATATCCGCTCGCCATTCTTCCAAGGGCCACCGCCAATTCCCACGAGAGGAAACGCGCCTCGCTCTGGCAGAGGCATTTCCCATGGGCGACGCGACGCGATGTGATGCCACTTGGCGCGCCGACTAAACCAAGTCTCACCAACATGTCCCCGTTCCTGTCATCGTTTATCGCTACCGGTACTTCGTTTACTTGTCAAGCCATGATTGGACCCAGGCACGCCTGACATGTCTTCTGTTCGGGAACACAAGCTCCGCCGTCCACTCACATCCGGCTTGTTCCATCACCAATTCATCATCCCAGCCTTCAGCTCACCGAACCCAGCCAAGTGTCGGCTCCCTGGTCAAAGCGAAGAACGGTTGGAGCTCCACCCCCAAAGACACGCTACCTTATGGGGCACGAGGGTACCTTGCAGTAGATATCCGTACGGACCATGTCTGTCGCGGCGTCGCCCATACTCACAGAGCATGCCCGTCGCCTCTCCTGTCGTAATTCTTCCTCTGCTTCCGATGCAGCTGTTTGCCGAGAAAATAGCAAACCAATGGCTTGTATGCCATTCATGTTGTCAAGCCGGCGTTTACACATTGCCTCGATATTTGTCAGCAGTCGCGTATGCCAGCAACCGTCGCATGGCGATTCCGCATCAAATACAGAGCTTTCGTACCAACCAATGTACCATGCAGACGACCCCTGCGCCTCCAAGGTAGCTTCACTGCGCGCCACCTCGAGACCTTGAGGTCTGTGTGAGCTGTGCAAAACCTCCGGCTCCATGACGATGCGATCTCGATGTCTCCTGACACTCGCTTACTAGCGCCTGCGTAAATCCTCCCGCACGAGAAACGAACGTCTCCGCCGATGCTCCCCCCTTCTCCAGATCACCACGCCGTTGGTATCAAAAGCTTTGCGCATCCACCAGTCGGTCGCGGCCCTCCCCAGGCTTGTAGGAATCACGCTGTGCATTGGAATCGATGGATACTATGCCATCACCTCGCGATTTTCAGCTCATGAGATACTACTCATGCACATGAACTTTTACCCCTGTGCCACGGAATCACGCTAACTAGGGGTGGTATTTACATGCTTTTTGCGACTCGGCCAACAATAGTGTGCTTCGGTGCATAGCGGCCTTCGCCATACGACCGCAACTTCACCACGCATGAACGATGACCGGCTAGAACAATTGGGCATGACTATCAAATCGCCTGAATGGTGTAACTGAAGGGCAACGAAAAGAAAAGGGACAAGCCATCTTTCAAACTAGCAGGCATCATCATCACATCACACGCACCGCCATCCGCCCAGCCACAAGTCGAGCCGGTACAGGTGGTGTAATGCCCGATCCGTCCTCCACAGACCCGTCTTCCGGCGCCGGCACCGGCACCGGCGGTGCGGTTGCCGCCCTCGCTCGATTCTCCCGGGTCTGCCAATATTGACTGCGGCAAACAGGACAATCAAATCGCTCAATCAGAAACCATGACGAAAGACATTTTGCGTGGAAAGCATGCTGACAGTTTCTGAGCGTCAAAATATCATCTTCGGACGGTTCGCTTGCCGGCTTGGACGATTTGCGCTTCCATGGCCACGGCACACTCCAATTTAGCGGCGCGGCCTTTACACCACAGCCATCACTCGAGCCTCCGACCGTATACCGGCTTGGCTCTCCTCCACTTCCTTCTGGAACACAGTGGTCCCCATCGGAACCGGGAGCGTTCAAAGGGATTGCTCGCTTCGGTACTGCTTCGGCCGCATTGCGGTTGCTTGAGACGAACAGTGGACCAATGCAGATGGGACTATCAGTGGCAGAGTCAGTAATGTTGGTAGGTTATGCATTGGCGAACTCTGTCGTCGGTTGCTCCCCTGCTCGTCCTACCTTGGAGGATAGCACACTCCCTATTGCCTCCCCTTGCGTGAACGAGGTGGCGAGAGACACTCACCATTCCGGCTCCGAGTCAGGGTGATTGAGTTTCGACTCGAGATCAAGAGCTTCGAGGGCGGTGCCATTGCACTCGGAAACGGTGCTCAGCTTTCGTCGGGCATCTTGGAACTTGGACGTCCCGGGGTTGTATTTGCGACGGTCTTGTATGCGCAGATATGTGAGGCGGACTCTAATAACAGGCAGGCTCATCAGCTCTTTGTTGCCATCATGAATGCGAAGAGAAGAGGTTCAGTACGGTCTGTAAAGCGGCCCGCAGACAAGAAGGACCATGAAAAGTGTGAGCAGGATTATGCCAAGTTCGTCCATGCGGCCGGCGGGTACCCAATAAGGAGTATACCAAACTCCTTTTTGGACTTGAAATGTCGAGACCTTATTGCAACGTTTTGTCGCGATTCCCGCTGTGTCACCTACGGGTTGTATTGTGGCTTACAAAAGCTGCGCATCACAACTGCTGTGGCGAATGCGGCGTTGGCGGTCATTTAATTTGAAGGATGCCGAATACTGACAGCGAAATCAAAGTTTGATCAGATGACAGCGAGTGCTATATAAGCCGACAAGACTAGCAGAACCCCTATGAATGGTTGGAGTTAAGAGCCAAGTTGATGATACGCCGATGCGAGATGTCTGTCATCAGCCACCGGTACCCCTCATTCACTCTGACGCACCGGCACGCTCTGACATGGTGTTTTCGCAGATGGGCGCTGGGCGCCCAGTCTTCCTCGCAAATCGCCAACTTGCCTGAGAGAGTGACGAGTTCCGACCACCAACATGACCACGCATGCTTCATGCTTCAGCCCGACCTTAAACCATCGTGGTAGCGCTCTTCGTTGGCCAAGGTTCTTGGCTACAAGTTGCGCCAATTCAGACACCTTTTGGGTTGCAACTCACGTTGGAGAACAGGGAAATATAGTCGAAGTTTGTAACGTACACTTGGCGGGTGATACAAGCCTTGTTATCCTTCCAAGCTGGGAAGCGACCGAACGCCTCTGCTTGGTCTGCATCTCCCAAACGAAGCCCAAGTGAGACTGGAATCCTGGACATCGGCACCAACAGATGCGCGCAATGGCAGAGGACGAAACGGAAAAAAAAAACCCCCAAACTAAACGAAGCAGCAGAGGGATTGAGTTAGACACCCACGATGACCTCAGCTATCTATCAGTGTATGGGCGGGGGAATGTCGGGTTGCAGAGGTGGGAGAGCCCCTCTTTGTCAACTCTACCCCTCAGAAAAGTGTCAAAGCTTTTCGACAGAGTGCCGTGGAGGCTCCAAGTCTCCAACAAGACGAGACATCCACCGGAGAGTCGCCGGCGGCGGCGCTGGAGGAGAGGAGAGCGGACTCTGGAGGAGCGGTACCAGCGCCCAGCATAACGGCCAAGAACCGCCAAGTTGCCCGTCATTCCTTGGCTGGCAGACTGACCTACCAAAGAATGAACCCGTTCCATTCGCAGTCCACCTCGCGTGTCCGCCTCGGGGCGGCCAAGACGTCCGCCATCCAATACCATCAGCTCACCGGTGTCTCCTGCGACACCGAATGGAGAAAGGCGAAGAGGCATGCTGCAAGACTGTGGCAAAGACCCTGCTCCGAGTATTCCGCAAACATGCACCGACATGATAAGCGGGAAGGCGTGGATGTAGCTGGAAATGCCGAGTTATCCACGGTCTTGTCCCCTTATGCCCAGAGAAACGTCGGCCTATCTGAGGGTCTCACGACATCTTTCGACAAATTTCGATGCGTCTCCAGCTCAGGCTCCTACACTTTTCGCCCAGTACCTGGGCGTCTCACTCGGGGTGGCTGTGTTTCTGGGCAGACCCGTTCCCCCCGCCCGTGTTGCGCCCGGAGCGTCGTGAGTCGGTGATACTGGGTCGGGATCCCAGTTTTTGTTCGACCTCTCCAGGTTTCCCGCAGCGGCAATTTGAGTGAACTCTGGGCAGGCGTTCTCTTGCGCGGGGTCCAAAGCAAGCCAGATGGGGAGGGGTTAGGAGGGATGGTGAGGGCAGGACTGGGACTGATACTGAGCGGTGCCGACATGGTGTGACTTGAAGATGGCGTCCGGAGTGACGGAGGTTTGGAGCCCGCCGACATGATTCGATTATCGACGGTTGGGAGAGCTGGGAGATCAGCCGGAGAAATCGGGGCCTTTGCTACTTTGATGGTGTCGGTGTCTGACCATCGGCGCCGAAGACGTTCGGCTAAACACCCGTCCACTTGCTGCGACCCGGACAACAGACGGCGCTTTATAGTTCTGTGAGCCACCAGAGGCCTCCTGGCCAAGTGGTGCGGCCGTCGTAAGGTGTGTGCGTCACCTGCTCGCGCCCGTTGCTGACAGCTCCAGATCTGGCGTGCCTGGGATCTGCTATGAAGGAGCCGGAAGAGCAGGACGAGCAAGTTCGGCCCCGCGCAGCCGGTAGAGCGGGTGGGGGAGGCGGGAAACCTGGCGCCGGGCCTCTCATCGCGAACCCCCTCAATCAAACACGAGTCTTGAAGGGTTTTCCAACCGCACTACCCAGGATATAACTGCTCGGCATTTTCTTGGACGTGCAAACCCACCTGCGACAGCCGTCATCACCACACGGCGGCGTCTCTCTTCTCTATGTTGCATGTACTGTCTGGCGTGTTGCTGCACCCAGGTACCCCAGGACACCCGCGGAGTCGACTCGGTGACAATCAGACTCGGCCTTGCCGCAAGCCCATGCCGGCGTCACCCTAAAAAACTGCCAACCTACAGTCCAAACCTTGAGGTGATGTACAACATGAGACCAACCACAGTTTACCATGTTGGCACTATAAAGACACACTACTGCAAACATGACAGCACCCCTGCAACTAGCAACCTTCTAGAAGGAGGATATCCCCACAATAGATGTTTCTTGGAAGACAGAGAGATGTCTAACTGGCCGTGGCGCAGTGGAGAAGGCAGAAACTCTCGCCTTCTATCTCTCTGGGCGCCAGCCCAGTCCATCACCGAAAGCATCAGTCACTCATCCCTCATCCCCATCCACCCCCTCCTCTGTCGTCTTGTCTCTGGCGGGCCCAATAGACTTCTCCATTCTGATGCCCAGGACCGCTCTCAGCCTCTTGAGTGAGCGGGCTGCCCAGAATGAGGCCCGCTGCCCAGAGTCTCGGCGGCTCAACATGGCAGGCGGGAGAGTCAAGATCTCCACCGAGATCTGGATTGCGTGCAATTGAACCGCTCGCGTGTCCACGACCGATTTTCGGTCGAACGTCTTCAGATTGCCCCAACACCTTGGAAAGCCTGTGGGTCTCCTGGGCAGAGCCCGGTGCAGAGCTGCCAAGGCTGAAGGAACACACCCATGACACCCACGAAGACGCTTGTCATGGGCCATGAGGAGAGTGATAGAGTTGGGCGCGATAGATGTTGGCGTTTGAACCCCCTCACCCCCTTCTCGTACTGCCCGTCTATCTTGTCATGAAGTCATAACGCCCAGACGCGTTTGCCCGTCCCGGCTCACCAAGTACATGTATACATCTTCTCCCACGTTCCCCCTTCGAACTTTGGCTTTTTGTTCCACATCTCTCTCTTTATACATTCAGGGAACGTCTCACACTAGTATTACCAGTCTTACCGGGACTCTTTGTCATTATCTCACCTTTCCTATCCATGCTTGACTGTTCTCTTGATCTAAAGGGGGTAGAAGTGCTTGAACCTGGATAAGAGCAGAGAACTCACACTTTTGCCCATTCCAACTCGTATCTGTCCAAAGACTTACATTTTCCTCCGATTTGGGGCCGACGACCGCTCTTGGCACCGCCCCGAGAGATTCCACTGCAGAGCATTGTACATCGTCGCCTGTGTCTCTCGCTTTTAGCACTCGGTCCAAATTCTTTCACTGGGCAAAAACTTGCCAACATGGGAAAGAAAGATCCCGAAGCCGAGGCGATGGCCAACCATGTCTCTGGACAGTCCAACAAGCCCATGTCTCGGCCGGCACACGCTATGGCTACCGAGCAAGTTGTGCAGGAGCTCAGGGCCAATCCTGACGATGGCTTGAGCCCCGAGGACGCCAAGACTCGCCTTGAAGAGTATGGCCGCAACGAATTCGGTGCCGATAAGGGCGTTCAGCCGGTCAAGATCTTTATTGGACAGATTGCTAATGCCATGACCTTGGTATGACTTCTTCGCCTTGTCCACAGCTTTTCCTGGAGAACGAACGGTAGACTGATATTCAGCTGAAAATAGGTCCTGATCCTGGCTATGGGTGCTTCTTTTGGTATCAAGTCTTGGATTGAAGGAGGTGTCGTTGCAGGCGTTATCTTTCTCAACATCACTGTCGGCTTCCATCAAGAGTTCAAGGCTGCCAAGACGATGGATTCTCTTCGATCACTTAGCTCGCCCACTGCTCAGGCCGTACGCGAAGGCCGGAACATTACCGTCCCCACCGTCGAGATCGTCCCTGGCGACATGGTCGAGCTCAAGACCGGTGACACCATTCCCGCCGATGTTCGCATCATTGAGGCCGTCAACTTCGAAACAAATGAAGCCTTGCTCACGGGAGAGTCTCTCCCCATCCGCAAGGAGGCTGCTCAGACTTTTGACGACGAGACGGGACCTGGTGACCGCCTGAACGTCGCCTATAGCTCTTCAACCGTCACAAAGGGACGTGCCCGTGGCATCGTCTTTGCTACTGGTATGTATACCGAGATTGGCCAGATTGCTGCCGCCCTTCGGGGCAAGAACTCCCGCCGCCGAGAGGTCAAGCGTAAGGAGGATGGCTCCGCCACTTTTGCTCGCTACCTTCAGGCATGGACCTTGACTCTCTCTGATGCTGTCGGCCATTTCTTGGGCATCAATGTTGGAACGCCTCTACAAAGAAAGCTGTCCAAGCTGGCCATCCTCCTCTTCGGCACTGCTGTTGTTTGCGCCCTGATTGTTTTGGGAGCAAACGAGTTCAACACCACGCAGGAAGTAGTCATTTACGCCGTTGCTACTGGCCTTGCCATGATTCCTGCCTCACTGGTTGTCGTCTTGACTATTACCATGGCTGCTGGCACGAAGCGTATGGTCCAGCGCCACGTTATTGTTCGGCAGTTGAAGAGCTTGGAAGCTCTCGGTGGTGTCACGAGTATGTTTCCACCACACCCATCACCAATGACAGATACTGACCTGTTTATAGATATTTGCTCTGACAAGACGGGCACTCTCACCCAAGGCAAGATGGCAGTTCGCAAGGCCTGGATTCCAGGCAAGGGCACCTTCTCTGTCAGCAACACGAATGAGCCCTTCAATCCTACGGTCGGAGATCTTGGCCACAGCTCCGATCAGCCCAAGGACATCAACTTCAGCACCAAGGAAGGTGACGGTGAGCCGTTCTCCAACTCTGACGCCGAGGCCCGTGTCAAGGAAAGCACCGTTCTCACAGACTACTTCAATGTCGCATCCCTTGCCAACTTGGCCAATGTCCACAAGACCCCCGAGGGAGAGTGGCACGCCCGTGGTGACCCCACCGAGATTGCCATCCAGGTTTTCGCATCTCGCTTCCACTGGAACAGACTGCGTCTCGCTGGCGAGTCAAATCGCTGGAATCAGATTGCAGAGTTCCCCTTTGATTCCGATGTCAAGAAGATGTCGGTAATCTTCGAGGACACCGAGACCATGGCAGCGTCGGGGAACAAGACCTGGCTCTTTACCAAAGGTGCCGTCGAGCGTGTCATCTCTTCTTGCCCTACCATTCAAATGGGTGACGACGTCGTCGAGCTTACCAATGACATTGAGCAAGACATTCTGTCCAATATGGAGGCCCTTGCCCGCCTCGGACTCCGTGTCTTGGCGTTTGCGAGCAAGTCCGACATTGGTGCCGTTGACAACCATGAGAACCTCGATCGCGTCAATTTTGAAAAGGACCTGACTTTCCGCGGCCTGATCGGTCTTTACGACCCTCCCAGACCCGAATCCGGCCCTTCCGTCAAGAAATTCCACGAGGCCGGTGTCAGCGTTCATATGCTGACCGGTGACCATCCCGAGACTGCCCGTGCCATAGCCCTTGAGGTTGGCATTCTGCCCACACGCATGAATGAGATTTCAGCGAGCGTCGCGAACACGATGGTCATGGCTGCCCACGACTTTGACAAGCTCACAGACGACGAAATTGATAAGCTGCCCAACCTCCCCCTGGTCGTCGCTCGCTGTGCGCCCCAAACCAAGGTTCGCATGATCGAGGCCCTTCACCGACGTGAGCGCTTTGTAGCCATGACAGGCGACGGTGTCAACGACTCTCCCAGTTTGAAGCGCGCTGACGTCGGTATCGCCATGGGTGAAAGCGGCTCTGATGTTGCTAAGGAGGCGTCCGATATTATTCTGACCGACGATAACTTTGCATCCATTCTCAATGCCGTCGAGGAAGGCCGTCGCATGTTTGACAACATCCAGAAATTCGTCCTGCACGTGTTGGCATGTAACGTCGCCCAAGCCCTGACGCTTCTCATCGGCTTGGTCTTTAAGGATGACAGCGGTCTTTCCGTGTTCCCCCTTGCTCCTGTCGAGGTCATGTGGATCATCATGATTACCTCTGGTCTTCCTGATATGGCGCTCGGTTTCGAGGTCGCTGCTCCGGACATCATGGACCGACCACCCCAAGATGTAAGTTTTCCCTTTACCATTCGTCCCATGCCTAGAGCCAAATACTGACCAAATGTAGATGAAAATTGGTGTCTTCACCTGGGAACTCATGCTCGACATGCTGGTCTACGGTGTCTGGACTGCTGCGCTCTGCCTTGCCTCTTTTGTCCTCGTCATGTTCGGCTGGGGCAATGGCCAGTTTGGCAGTAACTGCAACAACACCTACTCGGAAGAGTGCGATACCGTGTTCCGCGCCCGCGCAACCTGCTTCGCAAGCTTGACCTGGTTCGCCCTCTTCCTCGCCTGGGAGATGGTCAACATGCGCCGCTCCTTTTTCCGCATGCAGCCAAAGAGCACAAAGTACTTTACCCAGTGGTTCTGGGATACCTGGCGCAATAAGCTCCTCTTCTTCGCCATCCTCGTCGGTTTCATCACCATTTTCCCTCTGACCTACATTCCCGTCCTCAACACCAAGGTGTTCAAGCATGCACCTATTACATGGGAGTGGGGCATCGTCTTCGTCGGTGCCGTGCTCTTCTTCATGGGCGTGGAGGCGTGGAAGTGGGCGAAGCGCGTCTACTTCCGCCGCGTGGCGCACAAGGCCCACGGCGGCACCAAGGACCTTGAGAGCCGCGTGTTTGGCCACTACTATACCATTGGCGGCGTTGCGCTTGATTCCTCGCCTACACTCGGCAGCCGGACGATTACGAACGAGAAGGAGATGCGAGAGCAGGGTGGCAACGGGTACTCCAGTGGGGGTAGCCGATGATTGTAAAGAGAAGATGAGTTTTTCTAGTCATAGTGGCGGGATCAAAAATGGGAGAAGGAAGTATTGGGCACAGAGGAGGATTCACGATCAAAATGAGGTCTCTTCAACCTTGCGTTTCACTATATAAAGACATGGGGTTGACAACAACCAAGAATGAAAAGTCGGTTTTCAAAGGAGGAGTTGCTGCGAAGGGCGGAAGCACGCAAGTGCGTGCCCAAGTTGTTTACGAGACGGGAGTTTCTAATCATAAAATTACTATCAGACTATTAAAACTTTTTGAATACTAGTATGCCTAGGCCACTCTCCAACTCTCTGTCATTTCTCGCCGGAACAAAACTTTTCGTGCCATGCCCATGATCTTACTGGAAGTGACTACATGACTGTCAGGAACACAACCTGAACACCGACCCACAACGCGGCCATGGACCAGATAATGGCATTGTTCGAGCCATTGGAGAGTGCGGTCTTGATGGCCGGCGCCCAGGTAGTGGTCAAGTTCGCGGCCAGGATTTGGTTCTTGACCGTGGATTGACGAGCGGTCGGGGTGGGGATGGTGCTGTTACCAGGGGCCTTTGTAGTCAAGGCCTTTGCGGACCCCGTGCACTTGGCGACGAGATTCTCGACGGTAACCGTGACCGAACTTGCAACGTTGTCGGACTTGGGAGTGTCGAGGACAATGGCGAAGGAGGAGGCCTTTGCGGCGAGGGCGGAAGCCTCTGCCTGGAGTGAAGACGACAGGGCGGCTTGGATCTTTGAGTATCAGGGGATTCTGCGGGTGAGGGTGCACAGGGGGTCGTAGCCTGAGATCTCCTTGGGCTTGCAGGGCCTGGTAGATGTGTTTGAGATCTGGATACCTCTTGAGGTAGGGGCCGGTGCCGCGGTGATCTCGGGCTCGGAAACCGGCTCAAGACGGGGAGAGAGCACATTGGCGGCGGTCTCCTCGGCAAAAAGGCTCGAGACAGTCTCCGCGGTCTCGATCTCACAAGTGGTGGAAGCCGCGAATGCAGCACGAGGAGGAGGAAGCAGAATGGTGGGATCCAGGTCGTGGCCCGTGATGAACTTGTGGATGGCGTTCTTGGAAGTCTGCTTCTTTTTCCACTCCTCGTAGGTGGGGAGATGGTCGCAGGTGATTTGACACTTGCCCCAGAGGCTGATGGGCTGTCCGACTTTTTCGCATGCCTCGCGGTAGCGGTCGATATCGAAGCCGCGGTCTCTGCACAAGTTCTTCTTGCCTCCGGCGAGGGCGAGAGGTGTGAGGCTAAGGAGGGCCAGGAGGATGGTGGTGGGGCCTTTCATGTTTGCTGTTGTTTTGAGGTTCTTTCGAGGTGATGAGGTCTGGTTGTTCAGGAGACCCTGGTATAATTGGGCAGAATGTGTAAAATTTCAGAGTGAGTGAGTGAGTGAGAGGAAGTTGTGATCAAGAGGCAGAGGAGGATGTTTGGGGGGTTTAAATGCAACAGCTCTTGCAATGTCCTTCACCCATGTTGCCTTGATGGCTCTCTCCCGCGTGTGGTTCTCACAGGAATGGACTATGGTGCGGGAGTTGACTTTTAGTCGCAAGCGACTAGCTTTTCTCAAGGTAACTGAGCTTCCCACAAAGAAGGTTTTGGGCTGCTACCTTCACCTTGATATATTCATGGTCTCTCCGAGGTGTACGGCTGCTGGGGATGAGTTTGATTTAAATTCCTCGGTGAAGAGCTTAACCTCCAGTTGGGACCAGAGGACTAGTCGACGTGGCGTAATGTGGCTCATCGCAGATACCTTTTGCAGCTCCGTGGTGCACTTATCAATGTCTCCCGTTCCGCCAAGAATTTTAACTAAGGTATCTTGTTACAACGGAATGGCTTCGCTGTTCACCTCAGAGGACTCTTGTTAATGTTGGTCGGACAGGGTTATCGCACAGAACGGACTCTTGGCCACAGCTCCTCTGCAACCAAGGACCAACCAGGACTTTAGCCGGTTCCCAAAGGGGCATGTGGGCTATCGCATCAGCCGTGGGCCCTCGCGGTAGAGTCCGCACAGGGATCCGTACATGTACAAATAACCCCAGTCAATTTACTCTTTCCCGCAACCCTGGGTCACTCATGACTGCTCTCAGCTTCTCAGGGTTCTTCGTCTCTAGTCGGGGCTCTGAAACCCTGGTCCTACCAGAGGCGTAGAGCCTCTGCCTTTCCATAGGTACTTTGCAACCGTACAGGTGATAAGCTTGATATCTCATTGCTCTTACTGTTCATAACCGTGTCTTTGTTTTTCGGTGTATTCGTTTGCATCATCACATGCCATTCATAGTTACTCTTCATAAAACGGAAAGTGACGACTATGAAAAGAGAAGAGGCAGAGAGTCTAGTCCCATTAGCATGACCGGATTTCGTCAATCTAGTGAATCTAGTGGAAATTTTTCCCACTCTTCAAATCCGCTTTCGAGTACCTTGTCATGTTAGAAATCCACTCGGTCGTAAAAACGGCTCCCAAATCTCCCCGAGGCGCCGTTCGTCACCCACCAAACCCACCGAACTCACCACGATCTTCCACTTTGATGCGACTCCGAGGGCTCCCTCATTATCAGTCACATCCGATATGGTGTAGTGGCCAACATGATGCCCTCTCATTGTGTGAGAGGCCAGGCATAGCCCCGAGTTCGATTCTCGGTTTCGGAAAACATAATTTCTTTTTTGATTTTTCACGTCCTTGTCAGCTGCCGGCACTGAGGAACAGCTAGGCCGCCCGCCCTCTGTTTGCTTCACCTTATTATACTTTCATTGTAGTAATTACGAAGCTATCCTAGATTTTCCGCGTCTTACGGACTCTGAGCACTGAGTAAGACGTGGCCGAGACTCAGATCCATTGATCTACTAATAGTTCACATTGGCTTGCATTGACGTTATCGAATTAGCGTTAGTCAAGACAACTTGAATAAGCCGAGGTTTGGAGAACTGCGGACTTGGAGAAAACCGTCGACCTCGGTGGGATCCGGATTGCTCCGCACGCGTGACGTACCTATGAAGTTCTGAGACACCTCCACACTAGCAACCCTGAACGCTATGGAGCGGATTTGGCATGGGTCCCGAGCACATCTCCGCGTTCACATCACGGTCTTTCACCCTCCCAGCTTCAATTATTTCAAGCCCGTGAGCCCGAGATTTGGTTCCATTCGTCACTAAATTCTTGGAGACCTGGAGGTATCCACACCAGACATCTGTCTTTGATTTGCTATAAATCTTGCGTCTAAACCGAGTCAATAGATTGCTCGTCATACCTTACTCCAACTCCGGGCCGTCCGAATCACCAGTAAATCAACATGGCTGCGTTGATGCCCATCTTGGTGGCTGGCCTAGCCATCTTCGGGGGCTACAATTATGCGCCCGCAGTCAAGAGGACAGTTACCCTTATCGGACTTGGACGAGAGAAACTGAATACCCCCGTGTTGCAAGCAGGGGACTTGATCTTCATTGACGACACGATTCATTGCGAAGATATCCATCACCACCTTCCCAGTGGTCTCCTCTTCACTGCCTGCGAAGACAATGAAGAGACCCGTGCCAAATGGTTCCCTGCTCTAGGTACCCTCGGTGACCCAATCATCGGAAGCAAACAAAAGGGCTCTCTTCACGTCATTGATCCCAAGGTAGGAGCACGAGTTACTAAATGATCAACAATGTTTTGACTTACTTGCTTAGGACATGACCCAAAGACGGCTCAAGTTTGAGAATTTTGACACCACCTATGTCACTCACGGCATCGATGTCATCTCAGACCCCAAGCAGCCCGAGGCCGTCTACATCTTCGCCGTCAATCATGTACCACACCCAGACTGGTTAGCGACCAAGCTGGGAGGCCAGAGTTCTCAAAAAGTCACCCAGAAATCTCAATCACGCGTTGAAATCTTCCATCATATTCTCGGATCATCTACTGTCAGGCACCTACGCACCGTCATTCACCCGCTTTTGAAGACCCCGAACGACATCTTTATCAAAGATCCGTACTCGTTCTACGTGACCAACGATCATTATCACCCCAATGGTATCGGAAGAATCATCGAGGATTTGTGGCCTGGAACCTCTTGGACCGACACCATTCACGTTCACATTGACGAGATGTCTGCAACGGTCCCTACGGAAGGCATCAAGGCCGAAGTTGCTCTTTCAGGGATGCGTAACAACAACGGCTTGGGTCACGGCCGCAAGGCCGAGGAAATCCTTGTCGTCAACTGCGCCGGTGGCGAGATGTTCATCGGGCAGCTCTCCTCGGACTCCAAGAATACCAGCATCAACGTCGACGAGTCCATCCAGACGGATTCATACATTGACAATCCCAGCTACTTTGAGGACCCGTACAAAAGCGAAGCTCTTGACGCGAGCGGCTTTGTGCTTGCCGGTCTTTCGCGACCAGTGGACTTACCTAAGCAGGTACACAATACTTCGTCGGACATTGCGTCGATGGTCTGGTACGTCAGGCCGGCTGCGGGCAGCAATGGAAGCTATGAGAAGCGGTTGTTGTTCGAGGACGATGGAACTAGAACCCGGTCGGCGGCGACTGCTGTCTTGGTCGCCATTGACCCAGCTCAGGAGAAGGGTGAGAGGAAAGCATGGCTCTTCGTCACCGGCTTCATGGCTGGCAGTGTTGTTGCTGTCAAGGTGAACCTTTGAGGGCGCGACGGCTGCTGAGAGGGCAGCTGATCTTCAGCAGGAAGCGAGGACGAAGCGGCGAGATTGCTTTTGGGATTTGAAAACTGAAACAGCGTCGTGGAGATCAGATGCTTGGATTGTCATGGCTGAGAAGCCGCGAAGAGCGTGATGCCAAGTTTGGCATATGGTAGTGCATCACAGGTGACTTTTTTTTTGGTGCTATGTTCAGCCTCCATTTCATACCCTACTACTTTTTGTATGTACCAAATATGAACATTTGTTTTGGCATGAGTTGCTTCGCTGTCGATATTCTCTCATGAGAGCGATCAATGCCGCCTCATCGAGTAGGATTCGCCGGCTCGGTAGACCTCCTGAATGAAACGGTCCACATCACTGATGATCCGGATCGCCTGGTTCACGCTCGGGGATGTAGGCTCGCCCATCATACTCTGCCAGCCTTGCAGAAGCTGCCTCAAATGGTCTCCAGCTCGCAGAACTTCGGGGCCAATCATATCTTTCAAGGCCGGGATGCGACAGGCAGCAAGTAGAACAAGCATTGCGCCAGCCATACTGTTGATCATATGTTAGTCACGATGTCTCAATGCATGGCGGTCACGACTTACGAGAGAGAACATATCCACGTGTCAACCATGACTGTCTGCCCAAAGCCCCTCAAGTTGAGAATATGAAGCAGACAAGCGTCCAGACACGCCTTGCAGTTCTTTAGCGCATCTTGGCTGACCAGCAGCTCAGAGCTGGCCCCGTTCCCACCAGCCATGCCGCTCAGCATCCACATCAGGTACGGTCTGTAAATCACACTTCTGCAGGTCAGGTATCTCTGCCGCAGAAACCCTCCGTGCTCCGTCGCGATGCTTTGGCTGTTGCCTACCTCTTTGAATCCGACACTGAAGGCGAAAGCCGGGGGGAGCACATCGCGCCACTCGTCGAGCTGATGGTTGAGCTCGGCGACGACGTAGGGGAAGCGGGCGTGGTCGAGAGCAGCGCCGGTTCCGCGAGCGTATAGAAGCTGATGGACGCGGTTGAGGAGGCGGCGCATGGAAATGCAGGCAAGGAAGTAGAGGGAGGATTGCTCTTCAACTTGAGAGTCTTGGTGGGTGCTGTACTCTCCCGGAAGAGGAGTTGTTGACTCGATGCGGGCGACGCCCGACTGTGGAAGCCCGGAAAGCTCCGCGAGATAGTCGCTTCATATGCGTTAGTTTGGCCGTATAGTACATGTAAGTGTGTTGCAGGTCCCGGCTATTACCTCTCGAGGATGTAGCAAGACCAGAAAATTCTTCGAATCCGTTCCTGGTCCTCCACGGACTCGGACTCTGGCGGATAGGACAAGAGCAGGAGGCATTTTGCCGATGCCGCATTGATGTATTCCCAAGCTTGCAGGGGCCGACGGAGGAAGGCGAAATACATTCTGAAGACCAAATCAGCGACTGTTTCCAGGTCAGGTTGGTATATAAAGCTCCTTGCTCACGCCGTGAAGAATAGGCAGTGGGTTGCCGTGCTTCCTACGTTAGTATGCACAACGTGCAGCTTCTTGAGCACGCTGTCAAAGTACATGTCACCCATGGCTCTCTTAGCAGCCCTGCGTTTGCGTTCCTCGTCGGTCAAAGTCGACGTGCTCGCTAATCCCGTTGTCACTTGACCGGCACACCCCAACGCCATTGTCAGCAGCGCCAGACAAACAAGAATGCTGTCCTCCTCGGGAATGCCATCCGAGATCAGATTGCGGACCTGCTCAAGTTGTCCGCGAGACATGGTCGGATACCAGAAGTTGATGGTGTGCTCGAAAGATTCGATGATGCCCTCAATGTCCTCCGCGGTCACGTACGGGTACATTGTGGTTGCGCGCGTCTTCACTGCGGGCCGCGACTGCTCCAGATGGAAGATGGGGACATATCCATCCCTCATGTTCGGAAAGGCGTCAAAATGAGGCCATTGCAGGACAGACTCCGTGGTACTCGTATGCATGGAGTCAAGGACGGCATTCTCAAAGTTGTTCTGATACAGTGGCTCCGAGATGGGTGTCCGCTGAGGGTGATGGATCTCGTTCAGCGGCGAACCCGAAAAGGAGCCCCGAGACGCCGAACGGAGTGCCGGGGAGACCACGGACGGACGGTGTTCGGCAAACGGCACCGCTCCCTTGAACGCACCATCGTGAGATGGATTTGGCGAGAAGTGGAACGTGGAGGAGACGGGACTGACGATGGTGGCCTTCATCTCATGAAGAAACTTCTCCACGCGAAGCACACTCTCTAAAATGAGGTCGCTTTTCCCGCGCCTGCATCACGTGATGGTCAGATTTAGACTCGCGGCAGAAAAGCTTCCTCTCTAGACTCCTCCGGGCGCCCGCAAGTCGGTGTTCCCGCCGGGGATCACGGCGCCGGGGCAGTGAATGGCTGTTCTACAGTGTACGGATAGATGGCCCAACTTACGAATTAGCTTCGGACCCATATGTGCATTCCTGGTGCGACGCAGAGCAGGATGCGCATGGCGTGCTGCCATTGCATCTGTGTAGTGAGGTCTCGTTAATCTTGATACTGTCCCGAGAGAGTGGTTCAACCTGGACCTGGTTGTTTAGCCGACTTGTCCCACTTACCTGATCTTCCTCGCGCGGCATGTGTCACACTGGAGGATGTGATGCGTTGTCAGCGAGTTCCTGGGGTCTCGGCAGAGTAGCCGCACAGAGTATCTGGTGAGCAAAGAAGTGAGGCGCGGAGAGATGCTACTCCACTAGGTGAAGATCTTCGCGATAGTGAAATGGAAGTAATTAAGTGCGGTGTGTCCTAGGTGGCACTAGTGTTCGTGCAGAACTCTTGCGACGGTGGGGAGTATACTGAGATGATAGTTGAGTGTGGCAGATGATGCCAACTCCTTCATCTTGGATTGCCTCAATACCACACAGAAAGGGGGAGAAATTGCTGGTCAAGGCGAAGAGAAGTCCAAGAAGATGTAATTCACATACCGCATGGCTTGTCCTCAACCTCTTTCTCAATGGCTCATTGATCGTGTCATTATCCAGTGGCTCCATCGCAGCTGCTTGGTGGCATGGTGTAGCCGTACAGCAACAGCCTGGTTCCGCAGCGAAGGGGACTCTCGATCCGAAGCGGGCCGAGTTGCGGCAGAGTTTGGGGGCAGGTGGACTGTGGGAAAAAAAGAATGGACGGCACAAGGGGGTTCAAAGGAAGAATCCCGGCAGCAGGACATGCATATATGCGCCCACGTGTGGTGCGGGGGAGGAGGTTGATGTGGAGAAGGGGGTGGATTCATGGGAAGAATTGGAGAAATAGAAACCGGGGCTTGGCTCCGAAGGGGAAAAGCTTGTGGGATCATGGGACGGTGATGGAAATCGAACCGAGCCTAGCATCTCTAAAGCATCCATGCCTCGCTCCGTGCAGCCCCAGGACGTCTATGAGGGTGCCCCAGGCGGGGGATATCACCATCGCTTGGGACTTGGACGGGCATATGTCCCGTCACGGCATGCGTCTCTTACGAGTTGGAGAAGCACATGTGACAAGTGGCCCTTGTCTAGTCCGTGTTGCCGGTTTTCCATGTAATATGTCATGAAGCTTTTCTCTTCAGACTTGAGCAAGGCATGTAGACTAGAACTGTTGGTTGGATTGGCCTGATGTACTCAGTAGAACATGGGATCATTAGCCCATTTTCTAAGAATGGTACCGCTCCAATCACAGCGATGAATCCCCTTTTCGGAGTCGCTCTGTTGACAGACACTGATGGATTGACTGCCTTTCTGATTTTGACATTGCACTTGGTGACTGTGGTAACATTTGATTGCTATCCAAATTTTGCCAAAAAGGTTATCAACAACGACTCGATTGATTGATTGTATCTAAACAGAGAGATAGACGGCAAATGCAGGTGAACCCAGGCGCTGACCCGGCGTCCGGACCGGTATCGCCCCACAATTGCCGCCAAAGCCCGGCCCGATCAAGATATCTACTAGACATACGCCTCCTTTTCGTCCAGTCCGACCTGCATAGTCTTCAAGACAGTCTCGGCTGACCGAGGCTCCAAGCTCTTCTTGACAGGGTTCGGGGCGCTGAAGACCTCCTCCAACTCCTCGAGTGTGCGATCCTTCGTTTCGGGGAAGTAGAAGTACTAGTGCGGTGTCAGCAAAACTTTGATACACCAGTGGAGAATAAGTCGAACTTACAATGAAGACTGCTTCGAAGAGGTCCCAGAAGATGAAGACAATGTAGAAGTAGTACTTGATGTTGAGGAAAGCTGGTCCACTGGCATACTGAATGACGGTGCTTCCAACAGCACTGGCAAAGTTGCCGACGGCAGTACCCTTGGCGCGGGTGGCTGTGCTGAGGGTCTCAGCGATGTACATGCTCTGAAGAGGAGTCCAGCCGAAGCTAAAGACGATGCCAAAGATGTAGATAAAGGCAATGGTGGTATTGGCAGCAGCAACATTGCTGGGATCATCCGTTGCCAACTTGGAGGTCCCGGTGATGACGGCAAAACAGCAGGAGCAGAAGATGATGGAGTAGATCAAAAGTGGTCGACGACCAACAACGTCTGTCATACGGGCTCCGAAAAGAGCGGCGCCCAAGCACAAAATGGGGTTGATCGCGTTCAACGCCAAGACGCGCTTCTCGTCTGTGATGCCGGCGTTCTCAAGCACAGCGGTCAAGTAGTACGAGCTGAGCGAGTTGCCGGAAATCTGTCCAAAGAAAGCCATGCCCAGCACACAGATGAGGCGGCGACGGGCGGAGTGGGTTTTCCAGAGTTCGCTATAGTCCCACCACGACTTGTCTGATGCATCTGTACTGATTTGAATGGCCATTTCCTTCAGTTGAAGCTGGACGATGGGGTGATCAATTGAGCCCTCGCCGTGGTATTTGGCAAGGACCTTCGCGGCTTCTTCGTGTTTGTCGTTCGCCATGAGCCATCGCGGGGATTCGGGAATGAAGAAGACTCCGACACAAACGATACCAGAGGTCACCCTATTACGAGGGGTTTATTAGTCACGAGAACTAAATGGGACAGCATTTTGTTGGGAATTCGAGACTTACATCTGAAGCCAGATTGGCAACCGCCAAGCACTGGTGCCGTCGATGTAGGAGCATCCATAGATAACCCATGAGGCTATGATTGACCCTGTGCGTAGTGATTAGACCTGGCATCCGAAAATATCAAGGCGAGATAGCCAAACTTACCAACGTACCAGGTGCAGTTGTAAACGCCTGTAATGGTTCCTCGCCATGTTGGGTGTGCCATCTCAGAGACCTGAAAACGCGGCGTGTTAATTGATGTCAAGGATGAGGAATTCGAAGGAGCTTACATAGGTCGGAGCTGAAACACAGCAGAAACTGACACCAAATCCAAGAACGAATCGTCCAGCAAGGAATTGGCCAGAGCTACCAATCATGAGCGACTGACATGCGACTATTCAGAGAGAAGGTCCCTACGTTTTGGTTGTGGCCTGAATACAAGTGCCGATGATAACAATGGCAGCTCCAATGAACATACCCCATCGGCGACCGAGGTAATCGTTTGCAGGTCCGGTGAAAAAGACGGCGGCGACACTCCCAATGTTGTACATGGCGAAGATGATCCCGGTGCTCTCGTCCACGGTCTCTCTGTTAGACATACGTTAGTCTTGTGAGGCCTGACTAGTTTGCTTTTTTCCAGTCACTCACTTGTGGAAGTAGTTCAAGTACGATTTCATTCCATTCAGGCCACCCATCTTTGAGAGTGATTCATTAGAGAATGTTGTTGCCCATATGTCGGGATTACTTACAAGGGACCCATCGTAACCATTGAGCGCTCCATTGAGGTAGGCTGTGACATTCGTTAGCAAACCATCGCTGATATTACACAACAAATCACACACCAATGAACAAGACGGCGTATAGTCGAAACATGTGCGGTGTCCAGGGCGAATAAGTGCCATCTTGCGTCTGGTGAGCAATATGGACGGCTGCGTCGACTTCCGGAGCGTCAACATGGCGCTCTTCGGCGTGACCCCCGACCGCGACGTCGGACTTCTCGGCGGACATGGTGGAAGATGAACTGCAGGAAAGCAATACAACTCGGCAGAAGTGGACCAAGGATACAGGAACAGTGGAACGGTGGAGGGATCCAAGTCTTGGAAGGGCATCATCGATGGAGACGAAAGACTGGAGAGGCGATAACGCGGCCCTCTTAAATGTTCTGGCCGCAGAGTCACTAGCCCATCAGAAGAAGAAATATCTCCCCGCATTCGGGCCATCATACCATTCGACTGAACGACACAGCATGCAGAAAACACGACAGAACCTGGGGTGAGACGACGGATCACCAGCCATGAGCCAACAACACAGGCGCGCTTGCAGTTTTCAGCCATCACTAGCCGGGGTCTAGCCAATGTGAATCCGGGGTAACAGAAGCACACAACTTTCCGTCCATCCAAGAGATGGGGGAGCAAGGCAAAATGGCTAGCAGGGCTGTCAGACGTTGCACCGGCTTGTATCCGGATGGAGGTGCGGGGCCGGCCCCGACTTCCCCGGACCCAATCAGAAGCACACGGGGGCTGGGGGAGACTATACCTCTTCCGTCCACATAGTGCGGAGTTACGTTACTCTTTCAAAGAAGTTGAAGAAGCACCAGGATCATGGATGACCTACCTCGGGGTCGTGCTACACCGACACCCCCTGACTCGGAGCTACCCCGAAACTTCTCCATTCTTTTGCCCCACGCTCGCTCGTCATACGGCGGGACGAAACTCAGCTTCACGAGCGATACGGGTGGTTGCTGATTGTGTTTTTGGCGGTTCCCTCGGCCTTGGGTCCGACGCGTTACTTTGCGTGGAGAAGTGAGGACGAATAAATAACAAGTGGACCTGACAAGCTGGCTGGTTGCTTCTCTTATTCCTCCCTCTTCACATTCCCTCTCTCCCCTCCACCCCAATCTGTGTCTCAGTCCATCGTTACCCCTCATCCAAACCGCCACGATGGCCTCTCAAAGCTTGTCTCTCCAGGCGAAGGAGGGAGTTCACGACTATGAGAACCCCTCTGTGTTCAGACGCAACACCCTTCCCCCTCGCGCATACTTCATTCCAGAGACGTCTATCCTTCTCAATGGCGTTTGGGACTTCCACATGGCCGGCACTCCCGAGGAGGCGCCTTTGCCAGAAGACAAGGAGGACGAATGGGGCACAATCAACGTCCCCGGCCATTGGCAACTCCAGGGACACGGCTACCCGTGGTACACCAACACTCAATTCCCCATCCCAGTTAACCCGCCATATGTGCCCAGCGAGAACCCCACGGGCACGTACAGACGGACATTCCACGTCCCTTCCACCTGGGATGAGAAGTCGCAACTGCGCCTCAGATTTGACGGCGTCGATTCCGGATACCACATCTGGGTCAATGGAACGCTCATTGGCTTCGCCCAGGGCTCGCGGAACGCGTCAGAGTTTGATGTCACAAGCATGCTCAAGAGGGATGGACCCAATGAGCTGTTTGTGAGAGTTTACCAATGGTCCGATGCAACTTACATCGAAGACCAGGATCAATGGTGGCTTTCGGGTGAGTAGCCACTCCATCACCGGCCAGCTTGGGCATCCACCCAACCTAACAAACTGATGACAGGTATCTTCCGCGATGTCACTCTCCTCGCCGTACCCGAGCAAACAAGAATTGAGGACTGGTTCCTTCGCACTGATCTAGACGACAAGTATGAAGATGCCACTCTCCTGGTGACGGTCGACGTGAAGACCGCCAAGAAGGGGACCGTAAAGCTCACTCTCAGCGAGCTGGGCAAGAACGGCGGTGCTGTCATCGCTACCCAGGAGGCAGAGGTCACTGCCGACGACACCAAGGTCGACATTAGCATTCCCGTCACCAACCCCAAGAAATGGACTGCCGAGACACCTTACCTCTACCGAGTCGACATCACCCTCGGCTCACACGCCGTCTACCAAAATATCGGTTTCCGCAAAGTCGAGCTGAAGAACGGTCTGATTTCAGTCAACGGCACCCCCATCCGCATCAGAGGTGTCAACAGACACGAACACCACAACAAGTTCGGCCGAGCCGTCCCCATCGAGTATGCCAAGCGCGACCTCCTCATCATGAAGAATCACAACATCAACTCTCTGCGATGCTCACACTACCCACCCGACCCACGAGTCTTCCAGCTGGCCGACGAGCTCGGCTTGTGGGTCATGGACGAGGCCGATCTCGAGTGCCACGGCTTCTACGACGCCGTTGCTCGTCCTCAGGACGTCGACGAGGCGGCAGACTACGAGGAGCGCAAGGCCATAACTTTCCCTCTTGCCGGCAAGTACACCAGCGAGAACCCCGAGTGGCGCGAGGCCTACCTCGACCGCATGGTCCAACTGGTTCAGCGCGACAAAAACCACACCAGTATCATCATGTGGTCGCTTGGTAACGAAGCTTTCTACGGAGAGAACCACAAAGCTATGTACGAGTACGCAAAGAAGTTCGATTCTGGCCGACCGGTTCACTACGAAGGCGATGTCAAGGCCGAAACTGCGGATATGTACTCGTACATGTACCCTCCCATCGACCGTTTGACCAAGCTGGTCGAGACCGAGGGAGTCAAGGAAGACGGCAGCTTCGAAAAGCCCGTTGTTCTCTGCGAGTACGGCCACGCCATGGGCAACGGTCCTGGCGGTCTTGATGACTATATTGAGGTCTTTGAGAAGTTCCCTCGTCTTCAGGGTGGCTACATCTGGGAATGGGCCAACCATGGTATCTGGAAGGAAGATGCTGATGGCAAGGGCTACTATGCCTATGGAGGAGACTTTGGCGAGCGTCCCCACGACGGCACTTTTGTCATGGACGGTCTTCTTCACAGCACCCACGACCCCACTCCGGGTTTGATCGAGCTAAAGAAGGCCTACCAACCCCTTGAGCTGTCGGTTGATGGTAGCCAGCTTGTCATCAAGAACAGGTACGATTTCGTTGGCGTTGAACACCTCTCCTCCACTTACAAGGTTGAGGAGCTTGGCGAAAAGTGAGTCACTCTGCAGAACTATTGATCTGAAGAACCAAGGCAGCTAATAATGTGCATCATAGCTCTGCCATCATTGCTGCTGGAAACCTCGAGATCCCCAAGATCGCGGCCGGCGAGACCGTCAAGGTCGACCTTCCTTCGAGCATTGCAAACATCAAGTCTGACAAGGAGGTCTACATCACCGTGACCTTCAGTCTCAAGGACTCCACCAACTGGGCCGAGCCCGCACACGAGATCGCCTGGATCCAGCACAAGCTTTCCGGCGATGCGGTGGCCCCCAAGCTGGCCAACAGCACGCTCAGCCACAAGCTGCAGGTTCAAAAGTCTCGCGCCAAGGCCACCGTCTCGGGCTCCGATTTTGCCATTACCTTCGATACTGCCCGCGGATACATCACCTCTTGGACTGCCGCAGGTGTACCTCTTCTCGAGAAGGACAGCTCAACCGGCGCCGCCATTATTCCCAACTTCTGGCGTGCTCCTACGGACAACGACAACCCCAACGACGCCCCCTACTGGGTTCGTTTCGGCGTCGATGCTCTTGATAGCCAACTTCGGTCTCTCAAGATCAACGAGTCGACCGACAAAGTTGAGATCATCACATCAACCTACCTTTCCCCTCGCGTTCTTGACTGGGGCTGGGAGACCACGACTACCTACACTATCGACGCGATCGGCCGCCTGACCGTCGCCGTTGACCTGAAGCCTCGCGGCATCAAGCCCACTCACGTCCCCCGCGTGGGCCTGAATCTGCGGCTGCCCAAGTCGCTCAACAACGTCAAGTACCTCGCTCTCGGGCCCGGCGAGTCCTACCCGGACAAGAAGTCTAGCCAGCACCTCGGTGTCTTCAGCGCCACCGTGTCAGAGTTGCACCAGCACTACGAGGTGCCTCAAGAAGGCGGCAACCACTTGGAGACCCGCTACGTCAAGCTCACCGAGGACCACGGCCGGGGTCTTAGAGCTACGCCGGCCAACGCTGCTGTCTGGTCCGAGGAGGAGTGGCGTCAGTTTAGCTTCCAGGTCAGTCACTATACTTCCGAGACGGTGCACAAGGCCGCGCACCCGTGCGATCTTGTCGAAGAGGATGCGACGCTTCTGCGTCTTGACGCCCGCGTTGCTGGTGTTGGCACTGCCGCTTGCGGTCCCAATGTCAGGGAGGACTTGAAGGTACATGTCGGAGAGTTTAAGTTTGGATTTGTTTTGGAAAGAGTCGGATTCTAGAGACAGTGTGATGATTTTGGGTATGATGAAATGATTACAAAGAAAGGTGTCTCCAGGCCTAGATAAATGTCACCGACAGCTAGAGCTAGCAGTGGAAGGAATGATTATAACTCTTCAGTCGCTCTTGATCCTGAACATTCAAAACTCTCGAACGGCGGTTATTATCCGATGATGGCGAGAATCTGACTGCCTTCAAAGTTGAGAATACAATCCGGAGAGTTTTCAATCTCCCCACATGGAGGGTTCCGCTTCATTGACATTGGTGGAGCCAACTAGAAAACCTGCTCCAAATATATTTACAGTTTCAAGGCAAAAAATTCACAAACGGCCGGTTGGCCCAATGGCAAGGCGTCTGACTACGACTGCGTGTGTTATCAGGAGATTCTGGGTTCGACCCCCAGGCTGGTCACATCTTTTGCCCTTTGCCTCACCTCGATGTCTCGCACAAATATGTGAACATCATTTTTTTCTAGACCCTTCGCAGAATTCGAAAGGTTTAGTGTGATCTGAGATATCCCTATCCAACAGCCAACAAACAAGGCCTCGTTCTGAGAAAAAGTCTACACATTTGTCGTCGCCTAACTCTTCATGGCGCTCCCGACAATCTCCAATACGGATTCGGCAGCCGGCTGTTTTCGTTGACTGACCTAGCAATCATCCAACAGTAGAGTGACTACATCTGAAGTATCGAGATTTTCATTTGCATCAAGATCGTGAGCCTACATAACGTTGTGCAAGTCATATCGAAGCCAAACTCTGCATTATTCCGCTGTTCGTTCGTCTGCTCGTCTTCGACTAAGCAGCAGGAATATTGCGACGCTGACCGGCGATCGACAATACTGCAGACGACGTTCGACTTACGTTTCTAGACTCAACATGCCATTTGTGAACTCCTCGTCCGAGGCCAAGTAGGGATCCTAGTCAGATGCACTTGAAGGCTGTGCCAAGTAAGCTAGGACTCTTTTCTACAACGTCGGATGCATCCCCCGCCTCTGCGATACGACATAACTGGGCCGTTCCGCCTCGGCGTCTTCCAGACATGGATGTTCATAGAACTTAAGCGGATTACGCTGTGCTGATCTTTTGCCTTCCAAAGCGGACTTCTTCATCAATACCACCGACAGCGGCGAGTCTTTTTCACACCCAAGCATCATAGTACTAATATCTCTTGAGCCACCACTCAGCCAGTGAGTTGCAGTCGACTTTTGTTCTCTTTGTTCCACAGACAGTGGAGTTGGTTTCATCTGATAGACTCAAAGCCTTGTTCGCCATGAGACTGAGCAAACTGCAAAAGGCCTATTTAGGCGTACTGGCAATGGCGACAGGTTGTGTAGGGCTGTACACTGAACTTCCTACCAACCTCACAGAGGTGGACGTCATAATTGCCGGAGGTAAGTCTGGCCTGGGCAGTTCCTATTTGTCAAAGCCTCACTCTGAATATAGGAGGCACCGCTGGCAGCATCGTTGCCTCACGGCTCGCCGAAGCAGACCCAACCCTATCGATTCTTGTCATTGAGCAGGGCCAAGACAGCTTCAACGTGACAAACGTCATCTTCCCAGCGCTTTTCGAACGAAACACCATGCCCGATTCTGATACTGCCCTGTTTTGGAAGGCCAACAAGTCACCACAGTTGGCGGATCGCGAGCCCATTGTTGAGACAGGCGGTATTCTTGGAGGAGGGTCAGCCATCAACTGGATGGTATACACCCGCGGGCAGTGGGATGATTTCAACTCCTGGAACACATCGGGTTGGTCTACGGAAGAACTGTTGCCACTCCTGCGAAAGGTCCGCCTGCATTTCGTCAAAATCCGCTTCTGCTGGCTGACGCACATTCCAGGTGGAAACGTACCACGGCGCAACTACCAATGAATCCACTCACGGTTATAACGGACCAATCCATGTGTCGAAGGGAACGCACCAAGCGCCTCGAGCTGAAAGAAGTTGGATTAAGGGGGCTGTCGAAACAGGCTGGTTTGAAATGGAAGACCTCCAAGCGCTTCACTCTAACAATGGCTCCGGGCCTTGGTATCGATATGTCTCACCTACTGACGGTCGTCGTCAAGATGTCGCTCATCGTTACTTACATCCACTCCTACAAAGTGGCGAGTATCCTAATCTGCATGTATTGGTTGAGACTCAGGTCCTCCATATCCTGTTCGAGGGAGAGGATAATCGCGCCGTTGGAGTGGAAATTCGACCGAACCCAGCATTCGCGCAGGATGCTCGAGACAATAGCACGATAAGTGTCAAGGCAAGAAAGCTAGTGGTTGCCTCTGCTGGGTCTTTTGGAACTCCGCTACTTCTCGAAAGGTCTGGAGTTGGCGACCCTGCAGTACTGGGAAAGGCAGGTATACCGACTATCGAAAGTCTTGATGGAGTGGGAAATGGCTTCCAAGGTAAGTCTGGATTCGCTATATGTCAATTGCCAGAGCTTTGATTGGCTAGTGACGATTCATAGATCACCATTTCGTCGGATACGTCTATCGGACGAATCTTGAACAAAATGAGACAATCAATGGCATTGCCCGGAATGATAGGGGGCGAGATGTGGACGCCATGATTGCTGTCGACGACAAGCAACTTGGGTGGAACGGCCACGATGCTTCGAGCAAGTTAAGACCTTCTCCTGCTGATATTGCAGGTCTTGGACCCGAGTTCCAAGCGGCTTGGGACAGGGACTTCAAGGACTCGCCCAACCGCCCTCTCATGATCATGGGACTTTTTAACGCCTACTTTGGTAATCCAGATGCCCTTCCTGACGATGCTGAATACGTTACTACTGCACCCTGGGTTACTTACCCATATGCAAGGGGTCATATTCATGTCACCGGGCCCAATATTGACGATCCGTACGATTTCAACACTGGCTGGCTTCTTGATGAGAACGACATTGACTTGAAGAGCCATATCTGGGGGTACAAGACACAGCGAGCCATTGCTCGTCGCATGGACATCTTCAGAGGCGAACTCGCATCACGACATCCTCAATTTGCCAATTCAGCGAGTGCCGCCGTTATTGAGACGGCTGAAGGGCCGGTCGCTGATGCTATCAATTATTCTGTCGATGACGATGCTGCTATCGTACAGTATATACGCGAGAACATCGGAACGTCGAGACACCCTCTAGGTACCTGCAAAATGGCGCCACGGGAGGAGAAAGGGGTTGGTAAGTAGCTCTTTCAAGCTCCAAAAGTATGTTTTCTGCTGATGATGATGATGCTGCAGTTGACCATAAGTTGGATGTGTATGGTGTATCAGGGTTGAAGATTGCGGATCTCAGTGTGCCAGCCCAACAAGTGGCTGCCAACACTTATAATGTCGCGCTGTTGATGGGCGAGAAGGCTGCACAGATTATTATTGGCGAATTCAGACATTGAAACATATCCATGAAGCTTCAGCTCATCAAGCAATGTGAAAATAGTGAAAATAAAGAGCGCAGGTGGAGATTAAACAAGTCTCACCATCAAGTCTAGAGTATGTAAGACAACTGGTAGATGCTCAGATGAAGCCAGTCCCATAATTACGCAAGTTTTGCAACAGTATGTGCTTACTCACACTGGGTGTTGCAATCCAGGCATCGACTGAACTTTCAAATTGTCTGAGTGAGATGCAGAAATTGTTGCCTGAACCCCGCGTAAGCGGTGACGAGTCGAGCTCAGGCACCGACTATCTGCTTCCTATTAAAAAGAAGCGAATTATCATGGGATCATCCAGAATTTTAGCAGCCTCGGCATCGTTTATCACCTCTTCATCTTCAACCCAACCCAAGATTATTTACGCCACATGTCTTCCCCAATGATCGTCACCGAACTTGGACCGATGGGTGTCAAGCCGGGCCTCGATATCATGGACGAGTCCACCCCAGAAGGTCAGATTTTCTTGGGAGTCTACCGCAAGATCATCGCAGCACCTGGTGCTCCTCACCGACTCTATCTGGGACTCGAGTTAGAGGATCCATCCCTCGTCTGGGGATTCTTCGATTGGGACTCTGTTGAGGACCACAAAAAATTTGCCAAAGAGTGAGTCAACACTACCCAGAACATTTTATATTAGGGTGTGAAAATAATTCTGACCGACACTACATGTAGGTATGGCGAGGAATTAACCAAAGATCTGTCTAAAGTCTTGGCCTATGGCGAATTCGGCAGGCATGTCACTGCCACGCCAACCTTTTCAGATGCGTTGAAGTCTTCTGTGACGGATGTCTTCATTATTTACTACCCTTCGGACATCACCGCTGAGTCAAAGATGACGGCGACCACACGCCTTCAGGAGATTCTCGAAGAAGCCTTCGGGCAAGTCCCTGATGTGTCATTCACTAGCTATGGCTGGTCAATTGAAAATGATGTTCCTGTGAAGGGAGGGGATCCCATCCAGACTGGCACTATCCTGTCAGCATTCATTGGCTGGTCTACTCTCGAGGCCAACAACACCTTTCGGCAGTCAGAGGCCTACAGGCAAATCGAAAGCAAGCTTGAGAATATGGATGGAGCGATCAAGCTGAGACCTTTTCGTCTTAGCTGCACTGTACTTGAGAAAACGGCACAGTAGATGAAGCAAACAGATGGGAAGGCAACGAAGGATTGAGAAAGACGGCAGCCAAAGCTGGGCTTAACAGTCACTACTGATCTGCGAATCATGACTTTCTTTGTGTACAAGTCCACGCTCATTTTTTTGAGGTTTACAAAAGGGCACTCCCCTTAACCTACTTCCAAGTTTGCTAGTCATTGGTGAAAATCATTTACGGTGTTGTACTTGTCTTTTAGTAGCCTCAAATGTCGGATCTCAGATTTTCGCCTAGCAGTCGTCACTGGTAGTCGACTATTAGTACCTCGCATCAAAATTTTATTCCTGAATTATAAAATCTTTTTAATGGCACAGGCACTATGTACGGCGAGCGTGCGGAAAGGAGGATCTGGCGAAGGTTCAATTTGAATCCGGGAGGATTTAGAGCATCAGTTTAATTGACCCATTCCTGACTACCTATGTGCTTCATCCATGAATAAATGAAAGAGCTCTCCCCGCCGTACTATTTGCTACCGTCCTGCAATCCCCGTAAGTTACTTAATATCGTCAAGCAGAGGGAGTTGCCTTTGCAGGAGCTACCACATCGGCAAGTGGCGCCGCCGTTCTCTTCATGCCACTCGGCCCACATGTGCTAACCTTCAAGCCGGCATGAATGGACGAATAAGCTGCCGGGAGAAGCTCGTCTGGGCGTCCTGCTGGGATGGTTCCGACGTAAGGGTTGAAATTGTAAATACCGCAGGGACACTGATCCAAAATCTGCATGCCCGCAGTTTCGGAATGAATGGAAGATCCTCCGCGAGCCAGATTGAAAGCGACCGTGCCCGGCTTCATGTCGACGGAGAATTTGGCAGCGCCAGCAGGAGCTTGGAAAGTTATACTGTTGCCGGCAACATTGACCATTAAAGACGCGGCCTCCTTGAGTAGCGTCACGATGTATACCTTGTCCTCCATGGTCTGCCAGCCGTCCGGCCTGCCCTTGAAGTAGTTGCCAGAAGAGTTGCTGGCATCGCTCATCGTGGTATCTGTCGCATCGCAGTTGATACCCCTGAGAGTTGGACGGAACCAGTAGACGACCTTGTCCTCTGTGATGTATGGCTTGGGGTCACTAGCGCCGGCACGGAACGCCTTGATGAACGGCTGTGCCATATCGAGCCACCCGTTGTGGGGGAATCCGTAGACCCATTTGGAGTTGCCGTCATCACCGTGCGGGCTGTCAAGACGTCCGACGTAATGACTCTCGCCGTAATCATTCCATGTGACGATCTCAAGAAAGCGCGGCTGAAGGGAAAGAATCTGCTGCCACCGGTCGTACCAGAGAGTGTCGGAGGGAAACACCCAGTTCTTGGAGTATGGAACCTCGGGACCAAAGTGCGTGGAGAACCACGGTGATACTGGGGCAATATACGGCTTGCCTCTGAGAGCCGCAATGTATGTTGCATCGCCCTGTTGGACTGAAACGTTGCCTCGCGCGTCGGGAGCCTTATTGTTTCCGTTATTGGGCCAGCCGAGCCAGTTGAGCGCACCGTCAAGAACGCTGAAGTCTGTGCCAGATTCGGGATGGAAATTGGGTGCCCAGAAGACGGGAATACCGGCAGCACTGCGCATGGCTCCCACATCCAGTCCGTCTCCTGCAAACGAAGACGCAAACGCCTTGCCGTCGACCATGAGCTGTGCGGGACGAGAGCCATACTTGGCGATCATCTGGCCGACACGAGTTGCCTCACCAGTGCCGTACCAGTTGAAGTCGAAGGAAATGAAGACCTTCATGCCGTTGTTGGCAGCGGACTGGTAAGCCAAGTCGAGCTGAGCATCGGAATAAGGGTCGACGCCAATATTGAGAGCAAAGGCGTCGATGCCAGCTGCCTTGGCGTTCTGCATGTCCGCATCATACTCGCTGGGCGAGCTTCTCGCACCAACAATGCCGATCTGCCAGTAGTATCAGCCAGAAGTTGCGAAGGTAGAGGCATTGAGTATAACCAACCATGAAGTGACAAAAGACAAGCTTCTCACCACTATCCTGGCGAAGGTTGAGGGTATCGCCATGTATAGATGGAACCGTCAGGCTGGCGACCGAGATAAACATCGCCGCGGCCAGAAAGGCCCTGAAAAAATGAGTGAAAATCATTCTTGGGTAGTTGCGTTGTCTGGGCCTACTAGTCACAGAGAAAGCAAGCAAAACGTCGAGATGGCCCTCTTTATAATATAAGCTCATTTGACCCCTTCCCAAACGCTTTGGCTCTCGCTTTGGCTCTTTCCTCGTCTGTTCTCCCGTCGACCCTGCTCTTTCCAATCCGCTGACAAGCCTGGCATCACACACTGGCACCCTGCATGATCTTCAGAAAAGGACCTTTGCATGGTCAAGTTGGTTCCCGAGATGCTTCGCAGATCTGTTACCTCACTTCAAAAAAAGAAGGTCCGAATCCTGCATCTGCCGTATGTCTGATGATGCCACATTTCTAAACATCGGCAACCCTCTTATTCCTGCTAATTGCTCATGGGATGCCAGCAGTCTGCATGATCAGGAAGAGAGCCTTTCTGCGGTCAACTGCAACAAAGGGACCATTGGCATTAAAAATCTTATGTTACGTTACAGTAATGTCCTTACTTTGGTAGAAGTAGCCCCGAAGGATATCCTTCTTCTCGGAGAAAAGGGATCAAGTTAGGGTGATAGTCCGCTGATGGGATTTTAAGGAACAAACAGAAGTGTTTGCTATTTCCATGCAGCATCCCTAATAAGCGACAGATCATGGGCAACTGCATATGTCACAGGGCCTTAAACACCGGTCATAGAATCTTCAGAGTCATGCTTCTTGTCTCCTTTGAACGCTGAATGGACCGTTTGGGGTCCATGTCATTCGGGCCGCGCTCACTGCTGGTCTCCAAATACAACCCTCCCAACAACCTGACTGGTCCTTTGGTCAAAGTCATTTTTCTGGGGTACATATGCAAAGGGTGGAAGCTTGTATCCAAACCGTGCCAGATGTCAATAAGCACCACATGACGAATGTCTCGGAGGCTTGCCACATGGTTGGTGTCAACACCCGGCATTGCGGAGCAGTCGAGGCAAATCACAACCCCATAACATGAACGGCCCTCCAATCAACGCAAGAATCAAACCCTAGTGCGGCAGTGAAATAATACGGGCATCCCTGTAGGTGGTATTTTCCAGATGCCAAATACTACTTAGATTGGATAATTGCAACGGAGAAATTGGGGTTTCCTTAAACCGACGTCAACTGTTCGTGTTCTCGGGCTGACCTTCTAGCAGAGAGGACCGCAACGGTAGTTCAAAAACACTTTAGAGATATTGTCCCATCAGCCAAGAGCAAACAGCTGTGAACAGCCTAAGTTGATGACGAAACACCGTGATCATTTGCAAGACTATGCCCACTTGTCATTTCAAGAAATGCTACGATCTTGCAGCAATTTGATAGGTAAGTGCATGGCATGCAAATCTGTGATCACAGTGAGTCGGTCAGGACTGTTCACTTCTTGACTGATCATCTTGAAATTTGGAACTTTCGTAGAGGTGGTGCCCTTGAGATGTAACCCTCTTTCTCTACATTTTGTGACCACTATCAGGTCGCTCAAAATATCGAAGAGAACCCTTCCCAACCTCTTCAACTGTGTCCCCCCGCTCATGTTCTCAATCATTCTTTCCAAGCATCCGTATACACCTTGGGAAAAAGGCAGTGATCTTTGGGGAAGGTCTTATCGCGCAGTCATTTGTAAAATCTCAACCAATCGCGAGGTTAATGATTGCCCCCTTGACCCCAGGCAGTTCCACGCACACAACCCAGCCAGCAGAAGAATTTGGCATATTTCGGCCCTTCTTTTGGCTTAAGGCTGATGTTTTACTTTCAAAATCATTAATTTAGTCGCATTTGAGCTTCTCATGAGATCGTATCGTGTCAGGCGGCCTGTGTATCTCTCCATCAAGAGCAACCCAACAGCGAGGTCTACATTTCATTGAATCATTCCCCCAATAATGGGCATGACCCTGGAGGTTTTGGCAGTGTCTGATGAACCTAGCACCTCGGTACTTCAACTCTTGGTTGCATATGCTACCTCTGCAAAGATCATCCTGTTTGCGCCGTGACCGCCCCGGACCTCCGCCGTCCATGCAGGTGGTAAGACTCAGGGGCTGCACCTTCACACTCTATACGTAATGTCATGTTGTCTCAACATCGAGTCTCAACATCGAATTCGGTCTGAAAGTTTGCTGAGCGTTGGTCTTCGACTCAACTAAGTTGCATCTTGGCTCCTGGGACTTTGTCGGACAGCAAAGCTAGAGACTTCAGTTGATATAAGTCCATCTGGGCGTGGGGAAGGATGCAAAGAAGGCCTAATCCAACCCAGCACAACTTGCAAAGACTCTTTAACTTCTTTGAATAATTACTGGTTGAAAATTCAGCGAAATGGCGCGAACATTCCGGATTTGTTCATCTCTGCTAGTGCTGGCCTTGATGCTCTTGCGGGTGTCGGGACAGGCAACGAAGCCAGTGTATGCGCATTTCATGGTAAGAACATCGTCAAACGACCTCAACCTCACGAAATATCCTGGTTGATACAATGAATAGCTCGGAATCGTGGAAAACTACACCACGTCAGACTGGAGACTCGACATGACCCAAGCTCAAGAAATCGGCATCGACGGCTTCGCCCTGAACTGCGCTCCAGCCCGCGTCGACAGCTACACCCCAAAACAGCTCGCAAACGCCTACCAAGCAGCCAGTGACCTCAACTTCACCGTCTTCATCTCCTTTGATTTCGCGTACTGGTCTACAGGCGACACCGCAGAGATCACGTCCATCGTCGGCAACTACAGCGCGCACCCGGCCCAGGCAAGATTTGACGGCGGCGCCATCGTGAGCACCTTTGTAGGCGACAACATGAACTGGACCGCTGTAAAGAAAGGGTTGCCGCCGGGCCAGAAGATCACCGCTCTTCCGATGATTCAGGATCCCGCTGGGCTTTCTGTCGCGGATACGGGGCTCGACGGGGCGTTTTCCTGGTACGCATGGCCGACAGACGGGGGCAACAGCATCATCTCCGGCCCGATGACGACCATCTGGGACGATCGATTTCTAGCCAATCTGGGAAGTCGTCCGTACATGGCTCGTAAGCAACCATGTTATCACCTCTCTTACTGCAAACAGTGTACTGACAAGATTTACTAAAAAAAAGCCGTTTCACCCTGGTTCTCTACTCACTTCAACACCAAGAATTGGGTCTTCATCACCGAAGAGCAACCCGCCATTCGCTGGAAACAGATGCTTGCTATGAAGCCTGCCCTTATTGAGATTATTAGCTGGAATGGTGAGTTCCATTGCGTCTAGGCCCTTGACACATGGCTTAAACATCCTTCCATAGATTTCGGCGAAAGCCACTACATCTCGTAAGCGGACCCCACGGCTATTACTCCAAACACGAAAACCAAAATGCTTACATCTTGAAGGGGCTCACAACCAAATCACACCGACGACGGATCCTCCGCCTGGGCCACTAGTTTCCCCCACGACGCCTGGCGCAACTTAATGAAGCCATACATAGCAGCCTACAAGTCCGGAGCCGACAAGCCCACAGTCGTCAGCGATGAGCTGGTATACTGGTACCGCCCGACACCTAAGAACTCGGTATGCACAAACGACACCCTCGGCGCGCCAAACGGGACCCAGTACCTCGCCGACGTGGTCTTCGTGGCCACGATGCTCACGCAGCCCGCCGAGCTGACCGTAACTAGCGGAGGTCAGGCGCCTGCCACGGTGCCTGTCAGCGCGGGGATCCAAACCACAAACTTCACCATGGGTGCCGGTGCCCAGAAGTTCTTGCTATCGCGAGACGGTGTCGCGATTCTCGGGGGCACGAGCAGCAAGGAGATTGAAGGATCTTGTGAGAAATATAATTACAATGCCTTTGTAGGCTCTTTCAAGGCCTAGGCTGGATGGCGTTCAAGAGGATGATATGCTTTTATTGGGACACTTTTTCGTCTGGTCCATGACAAGCATATTTGGCCAATGTAGACGTAACTCTGAGTAACAACCTATCGCCCAAGGTTGATGTGAATATTGAAACCATGTGCCAGGGAATCGTGAACCGAAGGCTTCAAGTTGCTGTCTAGAATCAACAAGCTACCATACGGACAGCCCACTGGCGAAACTTTGCGCCTAAATAGTTGAGCCTTATTTAATTTGGCTGCATAGCCATGAACCATATTCGCTTAATTCAACACGCCCCTTGGAACTCCAGACGAAGTCTAGACCACGCGTTCGCGGTTCTCTTGTACTACCTAGGCAGTGCCCTCATAGTGCTCCCATCTCGCGGCAATTACTCGTTGACATCGCCACCGGAATCCCCCATGAGATGAAGCAAGCTTTGATAACCAGCATTTCAGAAACAATTCTACTCATCCCATGGCAGCAAGTTGGTCTCCCAAGCCTGTAAGCATGAACACCTCGTACTTCGGTTCTGAAAGACGCCGCCAAGGTGTGTACAACCCACTGAGTCTGATGACTGAGAACAGATGGAAATAGAGTCCCGGATTCTGAAGAGCCTTTCTGTGTTCCGAGGTTGGGATAGATTATTTAGACGGTTTTCAAAGGCTTCTCGTAGACAGAAGAGGTCGAGGAACAATGCTCGAGAGGGCTGTCAGACGGGGCTTTGGGGAAAACGCAGCCCCTCAGCCCTGTCACAGGCCTAGACAGGGGAAGGTTAAAAAGCATGACTACGCGGAAATACCCTTCAATCGCCTGGTCCGTCCGGGACATCAATGCACTCCCCCGGATTCCGTGCACTCGTCCAGGTTTTACCACCAATCCCCGCCTCGGGGAAGACTCCCGGAGGTCAGTCTCGAAAGATTTCCCATCGCCGTATTCGTGATTCTCAGGTGTCAATTCCTTCGTGGCATGCTGCGGCGTAGGGTTTCGGTCTGCACGTTGCCCCCCCCCCCGACTCTGCCGCGTGCCGAGATCATCAGATGATGTTTGACCTGCAAGGAGGGAACACGTTTGACGGCACGAAGCGTCCCGGCAGGCTTTCGAAGTTTGTCTCGTCGTAATTCGAGCGACTGAGAAGGCTATTGCAACCATACGCATGTTCAAACAGAAAGACCATGCGGAAATCCAGCTTGACCTCATCACGGATGCCAATTTATACGAAGGGGCAGATGTTGAAAAATGTTCATATTCTTGGCACATAGATCGGCTTTGATTTATGCAAGTATTGCGCAAAAGCTCTGTACGCAGTGAATCCAAGCTTGAAACTCAGTGCAAATACGAAGACGCCCCAGGGCGATTTCGACCGTCCCATGAATACCGCAAGACAAAAAAGGACATGTAGAAGAACTGTGCAACAAAGATGAACTGCCAAATGAACAAGATTCATAGCGTGCTCGACAAAATGAGGAAAATCTCCGTGGTGGATGTGTTTGTAGTAGCAGGTAGTTGTAGAAGGAGGATGTAATGTGGTAAACTGGAAGAGTAGCAGTAGTAGTAGTAGTAGTAGTAGTAATAGGTGTAATGAGGGTGTCCTCTGTTTGGTATCATTGTTGTGAGTCTTGCGTCTGCCGCGGCAGCGCATTTTCATCCTCGTTTTTCTCTGGTTTTTCTTTTTCCATATTCCATTTCTGCGCCGTTCAAATCACCCACTAGGTGTTTTTTGGGAAGGGATTAAAAGCGACCAAAAACAAAATTGAAAGGTAAACCGCCCCGCCTTGTCATCTGTGATTCTTGAACCAACATCATACGGAATCGTTGCTCATTCAAACAAGAGCGATCTTGACGTCGCCCTCTTGGGGTTGGGATTGGGGCAGGACCGCCTCGCGTTGATCCCGCTTCTTTTTTCCAAGCCTCTCACACCACTCCTCGGCACTTACGATGGTACCATCGAGAACGCCACTGACTTGCGACATCATGTCGAGACCCTCCTTGGCGAGAACAAGCACACGGTGCGCACCCTCGCGCATCGCCTCCTGGTCGCCAACCTTCTCGCCTTGTTGTTGTTCGACCATGCTTGCATAGCGAAAGCGCTGGGGGAGAGTAGTCAGATGACGGCGAACGAGTAGACGAGCATTTTCAGGTAGAGCCCCGCCAGCATATCTTGAGACAGTCACGATGACGTTCTGCAGTGTTTTGAGAACGTCTCCTTTGAGCGACGCGATCTTGGCCGCCAGCATTGTGCGTTCCTGCTCAGACATTGGCTCAGGCTGGCTGTCAACCATCACATGGTCTCCATCATTCGCAACAGCCGTCGGCTCTTCTTGTTGAGGTTGACCCGGCTTCTCGAATTGTTCAAGTGTGGTCTTGAGATTGTTGATGACCCCACCAATGTGCTCATTCGCCCAACGCAACCATCGAAGACAGTACTTTAGGCTCCTGAGACTCTCATCGCTCATAGCAACACTCAGGCCGGAAGTTGACATGATTAGGCGAGATTGCCAAGCCGCATTTGATGAGGTGGGTCGCTCAGCCTTTTCATTTTCACTATAGGCCGGGGAGCGGTAATCGTCATATGCTGGCAGAGTATCAATGGTGCTAGCCCTCGAAAGTCGCCGGTCGTGCTTGAACACATAAGGGTCACGAGGAGAGTCGACATCAGGCATGACATTGCTCTGCGCATCGATCATGAGCCTAGCCAGGTCTTCGCCCGTATCAACCTTGCGCCGCTTGTGGGACCCTCCCTCGGCGGCCTCGATGTCATTAGATTGATGCCGTCGACCAGCGCCCAAAAACCAGCGTACACCACCCTCGACGCCGGTTTTCCGTCCAACCGTGCCGACAGTGTTGGCGATTGGCGTCAAGTAACCCTCCACATATTCGGCGCTGGACTTGAACCGGGGGGAGAAGTTTTTGGAGTTGTTGTAAGCTGATGTGGCACCCTCGATGGTTGTCGCGAGCAAAGGGTGGGATGTTGTCAGGAGTGAAAATAGAGGCTCTTCAGACTTGGCTTGCGGATTTGAGGTGATTGATAGGGCCGGCGAGGCTCTCGGCAGAGGAGTATGGCGGGCGGGAGGTGAATTGATGAAGTCTATACATGTTAGCTTTCGACATCAGGAAACGAGGGAATCGTAGAGGACGGACCGGCTCGCAGGTCTCCCAGGGCTTCAGCTGCCATGCGCACATCGGGATCATCTAGGCTGACACTGGCAGCGCGTCCCTCGTAGAAACCGTCTGGAGATGCTGCGCTCATGGCACTATTACTAATTATGTCGAGGTCCATTCTCGCAGGCGAGTCGGCGGACTGGGCATGACTAGGTGTATAGTACGTCGTAAGAGGGTTGAGGCTCGGCCAGTGTGTGAGGGGCACTGTCGTCGTCGATGACCGCTTCAGGGAGGATGTGGTTGATTGAGGTTGTGGCTGTTGGTGTTGCTGCTGGTGTTGCTGCGTTTCAGTGGATTGTGATGGGGTAAGGATGGAAGCGAATCGCGGGGGCGAAGGGCCTGTCACGGACGAGAGAGATGGCAAGTTGTGACCAATGTTGTCATTGTGTTTGGCGGCGGGAAGGATGGGTGCAAGTTCGGTAGTCGGGACGTCGGGAAACCTCAGCAGGTTAGGATCGTGGGATTGGGCATGCGCATAGCTCGGGGGAGCATATGAAGGCAGCTGGGACGGGAGGTGTGTCGGATTAAAGCGAGCGTGGGAGAGGACGTGCTTGTTGGGTTTAGAGATGGTGGAAGTAGAAGTGGAAGCAGACGCAGATGCAGAAGCAGGTGGGAGAATGTGGTGCGTGTGTGCGAGGGACGATGAGGATGGCGGCAGCTGGCGGTCTTCAGGAGCAGGCCCGTGCAGCATGTGATTTTGGGTCTGGCTCATGCTCTGGCTCATGTCCATCTCGCAAAGTATATTCGGACGGCGGCTCGAGACTTCGCGGGGAGGGGGTCGGCGGAGGAGCAGGAAGAGAGGGAGGAGCGAGACCGGCACGGCTGTCTCAGCGGTCAACTCTTGACTGGCATGAGTGGAGATATGACTCTCGACCCGCGGCCGTTTGGTTTCTGATTTTTCGCGGGTTTTCCCAGTCGTCGAAGTCGGGGAATGTCGTAGTCTGCGACGTGCAGCAGGGTGCAGACGCGCGGGTCACAACGAGCGTGAGGAAGAGCAGACGAGAAGGTAAAAGTGGCTGCGGGCGGCGCGAGAGAGGTTCATGTAGTACGGTTTGGGCGAAAGTGGCGAAGGACAAGCAGAACGACGGCGCAGATTTCGAAGTCAACGAACGAACAAGGGAGGCGAGGCGGCAGGAGACGTGGTTTCGGGGGACGACCGAGTGGAGGGCGGACCTGGAGAAGCGAGGGAGGGAGGGAGGGAGGGATGATGATGGTACTCGTAGCCGTAGCGTGTGGTGGGATGAGTCCGGTCCGTGTATCTTGTAGAGTAGCGCGGGGCGTAGCGCTGGAGGGAGAGCTGGTGTGTGTACCCTTTCGAGGGCACGGCTATCACTACACAATAAGTATATTACCTCGATCGTGAGGAGAGGATTGCGTGTGTTGGATACGTGTGTGTGTGTGAGTGAATGAGTGAATGCGTGGAAGAGTGGGCGGTGGGCGGGAGACCAGGAACTGTGGCAGATGTTGAGGGGGAGGGGACAAGAGGTATGCCGGGGTGGTGATGTTCCGTTGATTTGCTTGACGGGTGACTGATGGATTGACGGATTGATGAATTACCTGATTTGACTGATGGGGGTGGAAGAGGTTGTGGAGGTGGTGATGGTGGTGGTGGATGAGGCCGCACCAGAGCGCACCCAGGATGGACGGACGGGATGGGCGACGATGGGGGACGATGGGGGCGAGGGACGTCGAGGACTCGGGACAGGAAGGGGCCACCCTCACAACCTGAATGCGAGGAACGAGCCAGTCCAAAGCGAAAGAGAGGCAGGCGGCGCCGGGGCGACAACAACACCGCGGCTGGCAGGCACGATGCCACACCCATTGCGGCGGGAAGGAGACGGGGTCACTGGCTCATGTGGTGGGCTTGGGTGCTTTGAGGTAGAGGTAGAGGTACCTTGTCTATACAAGTACCCCGACACGTTGTTTACCATGCAGATTGCACGCATTCCGGGAACGACAGATACTTGCTTGCGGTACCCGGAAATGTACCTCCATCAGTCTATGTATCGGCAATAGGGGCCAAAGGGATCACAACGGCCTGGGTCTCGTCGATGCTGTCCCAAGGCACAAGCAAGTAGCTTGGGCAGCCAACCTCTGTTCAGTGAAAGACTGTTGTTGGCGGGAGATCACCTTGTGTGAAAGCCAATGGAACCAGCTATTCAAGCGAATAATACAATGCGTCTCCCGCATACCAGAGTTCCTCAATTCTAATAAACTACAAGCTTTCCGTGGGGGAGCAAATACATCAGACGGACACTTTCCCATGTCCGTCGGCCGTACGCATACGGAGGAGACAAGACAGGCGGCTAAATTTCTCAGACTCTCCCGTTCATTTCTCAAGTTCCCGCCCTCTTTTGCAGTGTCAATGGATGCTCCGACCTCGAGGATTTCTCCATGTGAAGGCCTACTATGATGCCGTATGTATGGTCCTATTTTCTGCCCGCCCATCTCGTCTGCCCAGCGACTTGACTCCCGTGTCTCTGTCGCTTGAGTCGTTCCGCTGGGGGAGGGCTGACCGAAAGAAAACTTCTCGGCACCGTGGTGTGACGAGCGACTTGATCTGATTTGAGCGGGCAGATCGCACTCCATTTCACCAAACCATGCGTGAGGAGAGAGAAACAACGGGGAACCCACATTCCAGAGGCCGAGCATGGCATGAGCACCTTCGTTGTATGGTTGTGTGTGTCTCTCCTCCGTCCTCCTCGCTGACGGCAAATATCCGTACAATGCTTCGTATAGCATGAGGCGCGACGAGCAGGGGGCAAGACGGCAGACGCAAGACCCAATCACTGTCCACATGCGAGTCCCACGTTCCCGTTCGGGACAGGTCAGGCGGCACCATCTGCGGTCCATCTCGCTGGAAGTCTGCAGGGTCCGAGGCACTGATCCGTACTGGCAGCCGCTAAACTCGAGACAGAGATACCGGCCAACGCTACGGATATTGCTGACATCTGTCAGTAGTCCACAAGTATTGTGTAGTGTACAGAGTAGGTGCGGATACGTACTCTGCAGCCTCGCGCAAGGTAGCTTATCGCACCCATGGCCAAGCGAGGTGGTATTGGGTATGCTTCGCCCGGGCCAGGAGCAGAATATAGCCGACGACGATGGGTGGGAGTCGGGTACAGAAACAGACGCGAATCTTAGCACTTTCAAGGTCAGGCTCTGCAGGACTGCCGAGCCAGAAATGGGATTTAGGGAGTGAGAGAGTACAATTACCACAATTAACATCGGGGTACTTACACTGTACAGGAGTACACCCGTCGACGTTGTCAGGGTTGTGCTCATTTTGTCTGGCGATGCGCCGCTGGCTGGCCTGACGTCTGCAGACCGCATTTTGGGTTTGTCGACCAACTGACCTCGTTGTCGCATGGGATATTAATTTCTTTTTTTTTTCTTTTTTTTTCCCCTGGGTCACCACTAGGACTTCATGACAACAATTGGAATGCGCCGAGTGCTAGACTTCCTTCTAACTGAGACCTGGCCGCCAGCTGCATCCAGACCGCCTGTGAAAAAGCGAGGATGACCGTTTCGTTGATGGTCTAAATCTTCCTGGCTGTGGTCGTACTGTCCGAAAGAGAGGTACGGATACCACAGCCTGTGCTTTTGTCACCAGGGGGCAAGCCTGGGGAGGGACTTGAGGACTTGAGGGGGAACAGGACGGGAGATCAAGGCCAAAGTTGGGGAAGCACGTGTCAGAGTTGTTGGGGCCCGTCATCACATGCATCTGGCTAGGCTGGACGGGATGAACAAGCAACTTAGCATGTGCAGAGTGGGCTCTGTTAGAGTTAGGCGGTATCACCCATTAAGAGACCTAACAATTTGGACTTTGGGGGTATCACAAGGCATCATTGGGCGGTGGCCGGGTCGCCCAGCCGGCATTCGGCCCCAGGCACAAGCGAGCCCTGCTCCATGTTTGATTGGTCTGCCTCCCACGACCTGCTACGTCACCCCGGGCACGGACTCAGTCTTTCCATGTGAAAGCGAAAATTCTGGATGGAGGGGAGGAACCCACGGCTCAAGAGCCTTCCGCAAGTCGGGGATTCCCAGCCCAGACTTGAGACGCGTTTTCGGTCACCTGTCTGTCCAGAAAGGCATCCGGCCCTACGGACGGAGGAGTTGTCCTGACCCAACCTCTCAACATCACCTTCACTACTCGAACCACCTTTGAGGCAAGCCAAAGAGGATGTCCAAACCCTAGTTCATTATCCCACGGCCACTGGCTGAAAGGGCTCAGAATCACGTGCCATTTTCTGCAACGCTGCTGACTCTTGGCTCTTGGAGGGGAATCGGTGGGACTTTGCAGAATTGGTTGCCAGATGACCATGGCAATTTTCTCGAGATCCGCCCAAGGGTCCAGTTGTTCCCGCTAACGTTCCTCTCTCTGACGCCGTTTCCATGGATATACCATGCCTAATGTTTTTTTTTCTTCTCCATCATCCAAGATTCCGCCATCGCCGCTTGCACACCTAACGCCGCCAAGGCTCAAATGTCAAGTGCGAGGCCGTTATGGAGTACAGTCTCTCCGATTTGCTTTGCAGGATTAACAGCCGGCGACCAGTTTTTGGAGATTGGATTGCAAACTCCAATCTACACGAATCTTGCGAAACCGACACCCAATCACACCCATCAAGTTCAAAGGAAGCCTCTCCATCGTCGCCCATATGGGCGGTCACCCTTATCAATCATCACTAAATATCAGGGTGCCATGCAGGTTCTTGAGCTAATTTCCAAATTCGAGACGGCGCATCTTGTTTGAACACCATTCCGAGGCCTTCTTCCCAGTTGCTGCTCGCCTACTCGCTGGACCGTAGGCTGTCCGCCCTGCACCCCGCGACTCAGTCACATCTGTTACCCGCCCATCCTAACAAGTTTTTTGGCACAAAAGTTGTCCATGTGATGGCATCTCAGACCCGAGCAAGTGGATCGGCCGCGTTTCCACGGCCCCTGAAGCTCAAGCAGCCAGCTGGCCATGTCGAGCACTCATCAAGCGTTCCTCGTACCTTTTGTCCAGCAGCAAACTTTCTGCAACCCCCCGAATTGGAAGACACTGACCATCTGAGTTCGGGACATCTGAGTTTGGGAGGCGTTTGTGCTTTTTGACGGGGTTCTATCTAGACCTGACAATGAGCTGGCCGGTCGTGCATCGCAACCTTTCCCTTGCCGTAGAGGCTGTCAGGAGGACATTGCATGAGGCTTCCTAACTCAAAAAGGACCCTTGGCTTGAAACAAGCGTGTGAGCACCTGTCAAGACTTGTTGGGCTATGTGGCAGGAGCCTCGGCGATTTCTTCTGTGAGGAACACTCAATACACATTCCACGCATGGAAGCTTGCTTGTGAAAGTGTCTCCCCAGATTTCGGCCTCTGCAGAGTCCCCCCCGAACCTGGCCAACCGTCGCTAAATGGTCGGTTTGTCCGGCGCCTGGAATCGTCGAGCAAATCACAGTATTACACAAAGTATCAATTTGTTGATGGTTTGTATGGCACCTCTGACGCCGCCCTGGCAACGGTGCCCTTCACTTGAAAGCGAAGAGCGGTGCTTGGGCAGCTCTTATGGAACCGGAAGGCTTCCTCTGCGCGTCACGAAATCGCAATTCACATCAACGACGACACGAATGAGCCCAGCAGAATGCCAGGTCAAATGTGGTTGTAATAATGCGCTGCACTGTCTAAAAGGACGCGGTAGTGAGGAAAAGAAGAAAGGACGATGATCATGCTGAAAAATTTGGCGCGATGTAAGCAAACTGGAGACCCACTCAGAGGAGTTGCAGGTCATGTGACTTACCACATGGAAAGCTCCTTACGTAAAATGCCTTGAGGTTGCAGGCGCCACAATTCCAGCCACATTGTAGCTGGACGTGCCAATAGCTTGTTCTGCATGCTTTCCCACGCCGTCAGGCTGTCATTGCACTGGTCCGTGCTTCTGTCGACACCAAGGAGACATCGTGGTTTCAATGTCGCCAGCTATCTGACAGCGCGTCTCATCAACTACACGAACCGCGAATAATGACAGCTTTCACCTCCAACTGTTGAGCTTCTGAAATCACCACAAGCTGCCCGGTTGGACAAATTGCATGCCACGATCTCCATCACTGCCATAATTCCTCTGGCCAGCGTGCCAATTGACTCCCACCGCCTCTACGTCTGCCCCTCGATCCCCGCCTTGGCAACCAGCTCATCATGGCCTCCGCCGTGTTTTTCCTCGACTTGAAGGGCAAGGTGCGCATCGCGAAACTGAACTTGCCGCCGTTGTACTCGAGAATGCTGATGATGATGGCCTGCGGCAGACCCTTCTTGCCAGAAACTACCGCGGTGACATTCCCATGTCAGCTGTCGAAAAGTTCCCCGTCCTCCTCAGCGAAGCAGAAGAAGAATCATCTGCTGTTCCTCCGTGCTTCTCGCACGAGGGCATCAACGTACGTGCTGGCTTGCGGCCTTCTGCGCCAGTGCCGCGCAAGGCACCCTGACTGACGAGATGCGGCCCCAGTACCTTTATATCCGACACAACAACCTATACCTCCTCGCCCTGACGAAACGAAACACCAACGCCGCCGAAATCCTCCTATTCCTTCACAAAATTGTCGAAGTCTTCACCGAGTATTTCAAGGCCCTCGAGGAAGAGTCCATCCGCGACAACTTTGTCATCATCTACGAGCTCCTCGACGAGATGATGGACTTTGGCTACCCCCAGACCACTGAGTCCAAGATCCTACAGGAGTACATCACCCAAGAATCCCACAAACTTGAAATACAGGCTCGCCCGCCCATCGCCGTAACAAACGCCGTCTCGTGGCGTTCTGAGGGCATCCGCTACCGCAAGAACGAAGTCTTCCTCGACGTCGTCGAGAGCCTCAACCTCCTCGTCAGCGCCAACGGCAACGTCCTGCGAAGCGAGATCCTCGGCGCCATCAAGATGAAGTGCTACCTCAGCGGAATGCCCGAGCTCCGCCTGGGCCTGAACGACAAGGTCATGTTCGAGACAACAGGCCGGACGACGCGCGGCAAGGCCATTGAGATGGAGGACGTCAAATTCCATCAGTGTGTGCGGTTGTCGCGCTTCGAGAACGACAGGACCATCTCCTTCATCCCTCCGGACGGCGAGTTCGAGCTCATGAGCTACCGCCTCAACACCCAGGTCAAACCCCTGATCTGGGTCGAATGTGTCGTCGAGAGTCACAGCGGGTCGCGCGTAGAGTATATGCTCAAAGCCAGATCGCAATTCAAGCGGAGGAGTACGGCGAATAACGTCGAGATTATCGTGCCTGTCCCCGACGACGCCGACACCCCGCGCTTCCGTACCAACATTGGCGCCGTTCACTACGCCCCTGAGCAGAGCGCCATTGTGTGGAAGATTAAGCAGTTTGGAGGCAACAAGGAGTTTTTGATGAGGGCGGAGCTTGGGTTGCCTTCGGTACGGGGCGACGACGAGCACGGTGGCGGTATGACTGGTGGTTTCGGTGGTAGTATGGGCGGCGTCGGCGCGCCTGGCAAGGGCGCCAAGAGACCAATCCAGGTCAAGTTTGAGATCCCCTATTTCACAACGAGTGGTATCCAAGTGCGGTACCTCAAGATTACAGAGCCAAAGGTAAGCCATTCCCCCAGACGTGTCTGAAGGATCACCATTCGCTAACGTCTGACAGTTGCAATATCCCTCATTGCCTTGGGTCAGATACATCACCCAATCAGGAGATATAGCTGTGAGACTGCCTGACGCGGTATGAGGCGGGCAGGCATTGGCATAGTTGTAACGCAATATGATCCTGCAAGGGGTTTATTTCATCGACGCACTACTCCTTTACTGAGCGAAAAGTGAATTAAGATTACACAAAATACACATCGGCTGGTGGTCATAGACACACATCCGGGGGGTAGGAAGATGCGTCAATGCTTCGGGGCTCTCAAGAGCCGCTAGATGAGTGCTGGACAATGTAGACAAGCTACATTTACTAGGGAAGAAGGAGTCTTTGAAAGATGATGTGAAGTTCCAACATTACAGAATTCTGTGTGCTGTAAGAAAGTTCTCCTTCCACGCGACTGACCCTGAAAAGGCATCACCTTCATCTCCAACCCTAAGTCGTTTTGTCAACCACAAGCAACAGGATGTTGCCTTAGCCTTGATGGCAATACACTGGATAACCGAAGTATTCGTCACAGCTCCAAAAGCAAGATAGCATCCTCAAACATCCATCCAAATTTCAACTCCATAATGTTATGGTCAGCCGACGATGGCTCTTTCCCGCTCTTCAAAGTCCATGATCGCGTCAATGGTTGAATTGTAATTGTAGCTATCACAGCAGACCTGAACCATCACACCCCGCGGAGGACCAATGGGGTCGGGATCTTTTGTCCTCACAACTTAGAACTAGTGCGCCACGAAAGCCAGCAGATTTTTTACTCACCTGCATGAGGAGACCGGCGGCCGCCAAATCGATTCATGTCCCATTGCCTGCTCTGGAACACGTCGTCTGTGCACCCCGGTTGTTTTGTCAGAGCTAAGAGGGCGATGATAATGGGCAAGTTGCCGCCGAGGCCTGTGGATTGGGGAGCTGAGGAACTCGGTGTGGCGAAAGTGCGTGGTAGAAGATGGGGTATCCAAGACGGATTGCTTCCAGAAGCATGTCTTTGTGGTCCGCCGGGATAGAGGATACGAGTAAAACCCGGGTCCTGTGGATCTGGTGGTAAGAATGTAAGACTGTGCCACCCATCTGGAGGTTCTCCGTCAATAGTAGATACGTCAACATCGGTACACCAGCATGGGAGGAAGCGCCAGCAGTTAAAGACGCTGTACGTCTTATATTCCTGCATCTGACCCAAGTAGGACTCTCCGGTCTGGCTGCCATCCGGGATTGGTCCACAGATCCTCCCGGGCAATCCCATCTCTGGGCGGTACCAGTAGAACTCGTTTCCGGCCGGAGCGACAACCCCGTTCGTATACCGCCACACCCGGCCGATAAGCTCTCGGCTATAGCCGTCAGCGGAAACGGGCGGCAGCTCATTGCCGTACCGATCAGAATGGGGTTCGATATTGTGTCCTTCGTCATCGAATTCGCGTATCTGGAACTCGTTGACGATGAAGAGAAAGCTGAAGTGCGTGAGAGGTGCCTCTTGCTTGCGGCTGGATTCCTTGGACTTGTGGTCTTTGTCCTTCTTCTCGCCTCTTCTCACGTGTTTATGGCTCGCACTCCGCTAGTTTTTTCAGCCATCTAACTGTTCCAAGGCAGAGGAGGGATGTACACATACGCTCGATTGAGAATACATCTCCTGTTTCTGAAAAAGGTTCGGCAGGTTTCGATTTAGAAGACTGGCCCTGGGGGTTGAAAACAAAACCCAGGATATCTATCTGTCCTGGCCGGAAGGCAGTCGCTACTGTCACGCAAGATTTGAGTGATCTCGTCAGAAATGACAGAGATGAAGGATTGTCGGATATTTTGCGAACATTGTACCTGGATCTGACGATGGTGTTGACTCTGCTCAAGATGGTGGTCTGATATTCTTCAGTCTGTGGTCCTCCGGGTATGCAGCCCCTGGCCAGACTGGCAGCCCTGCCTATTTACGAGGTACCAGGCCTGATTGGGGCAGGCCATTCATTGAAGTTCATCTGAGCCCAATCCAAAGTTGTCGGCGCCTTACAGACGGAGATGGACACGCGTGAGACGGAAACGCAAAGTTCTGATCTACCTCGCATTCCCTGATCGTGACGGAGGCGTTAGTCCCGTGGTCACATGCCGTTTGGCCTGCAATCAGCCACGTTGCGTCGGTAAAGAATGACTGCATGGCGCACTCCAAAGACATAACTATGCGATTCCAAGGTGAGAGGACATGGGAATCTCGAGAATGTGGGTTTCGATCAAATGTGTCCTCAGCTCTGTCTGCCTTTGAGCCGCTGCAACCCAACGAATAGAAGTTGGCTGAGCTGTGTGCCGCCAGCTGCTCATTGGAGCACGTCTTTCCTGCAGAAGCACGAGTGCTTGCTCGCTGTCGGGTTGAAATCCAGGTCCAAGACGACCACGCCTTCCTGCAACTCCTCATCCAACGTGATTGCGGGAGCCATAGCTTCCCTGCTGGGTTGTGCTGGCTTCGATGATAGACCAGGTGTGCAAGGTTGTCACCCTTGAGGTGGAATTTGGATGACGTGCATGATGCTAAACCAATCAGATCCATGTTTGTGATTGGATTGCTTGAATCTCGAGCCAATGAGTTTCTCGATGATTTCGCTTCTTTGACCCATGCTCGGAAGCACGGTTTTAGTAGTTGATGCTGGAGAGGTTCGGCTAGAGTCCGACTTCTGGTGGGTGCTGCGACGAATCGTGGCTGTCGACCCGACGGCCTTATCGATGGACAGCTTTCAGGTCTGTCATGGATCCCTGGTCTAAGAAAACATAAGACTCTCTCCGCTGGTTGTGGCCTGGCCAGAGTCGAGTGGTCAATATCCGCCATCACTGCAAGAGAGCGCTGCGTTATTCGTTAAGACTCCCATCAGATCATGAAGCCCAACGAAGCCCAGTTACTCGTGACGCCAAATGCAACCTTGGGCAGCTTGGTCGATTAAACGTTTCGTTTGAAGTGAAGACTCGACGTGGCATCTCTGCAAAAATGCCGAAGACTCAATGTGGGCAATGTGACACGTGCAGGGAACGAACAGCGGCGGCAGGCAAGACTGGGTATCATTCGATGCCAGGCTTTCTAGAAGCTGCAACGAGACTCCTGTTGGTTATCGCCTTTCTCGTAGTCGGGACTTGTGGTCGGTAAAAAGGAGGTCAGAGTTTGTGCCAGACGCCGCTCTATATGTAGCGCGTTATGAACTGGTTTTATTTCCTCACGGTCTTCGATAGGCGTAGATTGATCTGACGCGTTCATCATTGCATTCTTCCAAGACCAAGAGAGTGAATGCATTGGCTGTGCGCGATTTGTGTGATCCCGGGGAGGCTTTCCGTTGTGGCAGGCCGCTGTGGGGAAGAGGTGGCACGAAGCCGCCAAGGGCTCAGCCTTTACGATTTAAAGACTTTTCTCGAGTGAGCGCCATCAGTGCTCTGTATTCCTATCATACGTTCGTGTATTCGTGACACGGGGTGCGACAAGTTGGCCCCAACTGGCAGGCCAACAGTATCCCACTTCTTCGTATGCTTTCGTCATCGACTGCAGTCTGTCGATATTGGGCGACTACAAGAACCTATCGGAGGGGGAAAATCCGCAATGGACCGAGGGACCTGTCAGCTCAAGTGCGGGGGTTGTTTTGGAGTGAAGCGAACTTGTTTCGCTGGCCGATAGCGAAGTATGGCGAACCAACGCCATGTTGGATGGGCTGCAGTTGGGTGGGCGTATCTTTTGCTGTAGCCAAGGGTTGGATCGGCCGGGTTTCCCAACCATTCCGGTAAACTGACCTTCCCAACTGCTGCGCATATTCCGTTACCCATCATAAAGCAGGATTGAGCGGAGAAAGGGACCAAAACGTGTTTGATCGGGGGCAGAACTGCACATCATGAAGCGGTGTAAGTGGGATGTTTTGTGTAACATTGAATTTGGCAGTTTCCAGCTAGGCACCTCAAGGCCATCTGAATGCGAGGCGGTTCCAATATTTTCCTACCGTCGTTTCGTATTTCGTACCTATGAAAGAAGCCTAATGTCTCACCCTCTTGGAAGCCCTCTCGGCCTCGTCCTCGCCAGCCGCTTCCTCCACAACACTACCGGTACCCACTACCTGAAGGGCCTCCTTAAGAAGTCGCTTTTCGCCAAGTCTTACCTCAACAGCCATCTTCTGGCGCGATGTCAGGCTGCCTGATGCCAGCAAAGTCTCGTCCTCCTCGGCCGTTGTCGGGTACTGACTCAGCAGCTTTCGTAAAGTCGACACAACGACGTGCTGGTAGATCTCGTCACGTTTCCGCTTGTCAGGGATGAGATCAGCGTTCATCTTCTTGAGTAGCTTCAAAATTCCCTTCAATTGCTCCTCAAGCTCGGCAGAAACCTCTTGGACCCTTGCAGGGGTTGTGAGTCGGCCCTCCGAGTTGGGCTCGCCCGATTCACGCTCGAGGACAAAGACGTCCTCGAGATCTTCGGGGTCCACATACTCGCCCTATTTTGACATCAATACGGTTGTCTTTTTCCAGCATTCAAATATCAGGCACATACCACTTTCTTCCAGACCTCATCAGTGAGCTTCAACTGTTCATTGAGCACAGACTGCACAAGATCCCACGGGATTTCTACAACGTCGTAGCGAGAATGCTTGGGAGTGATGTAGCCGTATCTTCTGAGCAACTCAGAATTCGGGTGGGGGCCATAATAGTTCAGTATCTCCTCTCCTGCGCGAATGGGTCGGAGAGCCGTGACGCTGAGGTCATCCTCACCGTGATTGACGTGAGCCTATCACAATGTCAGCAAGTCCGCACCAAAAAATAGACGTGACGATTCACTCACGTTGAACTCTGCGTCAGCGTTCAGGATATCAGCCAGTGGCACCATACCCAGCATGGACTTGCCATCGCGGTCTTCAACCCACTCCTCTTCCTCTTCTTCAGGCTCTTCTTCATTCTCCAAGTCAAAGGCGTAAGCCATGATGATGCTACCCATGCGGTGAGCTAAATGCAGGAGCTCTGCTTCGGTCAATTGAGATGCGCCAGCAGGGTAAAACAGGGCTGGGTTGGCTGCGATGACTGACAGGATCCGTGAACGGAACATGTCGTCGGCTTCAGCCTTGCCAATTTTTGACAAAACAGCACTTCCCTTGAGGTATTCCAGCTCGGAAGACTCCCAGAACATGAGCGTGTCAAACTTCTCAGGAAGGACCTCAAAATATGGCTTCCAAGGCGAAGCATCGCCCTGCAGATACTCATAGATCATCACTAGAATAAGAGAGCCCCACGAATCAAGGGGTTCATTTTCCATGTCCTCGTCGTCTCCATCATTTCCGGTAAAGACTTGAGGAATCTTCTTTGGAAGCTCAGATGTCTCGACATTGATGATGCTTCTTCTCGGGATGGTGAAGAGGACTGTATCAGCTGCGATATCCTTGGTGGCCACTGGGACTCTGTCAGCTAAAAGTGTCACCTGAAAATTGAGATTGCCTACCGATTCCTCGTCCGGCGTTTTGGCCCCTCAAGTCGACGATCTGGATATCATTGTGGAAAGTAGCGCCCGGCAACGATTTGAACCAAGAGAGAAACTTTTGCGACGTTGTCTGAAAATCACCGCCTGCTGCCATGGTGTCGTATTCAATGAGTACACCGGACTACCTGAGGTGCGTCAAGTTGGGCGTGGCTGAGATATCTCGTTGTTCTGCTTGTTGCAATGATTTTCTATTGCTCCTAGGAGGTCTTATTGTCTGGGATCTGAGGACCAGAATTTTCACTGCGACAGGCGTACTGTGCGCAAAACAATCATTGCCACGCACACCGTGTTCGATAAGACCCGCTTTTTGGCTCTCAATGCCTCGGCCGCTGTTACCTGATTGATGCCATCAACGGGTTTCGTTATTAGAACGTTCTAGCTGGCAATTGGTATGGAAGAGCAGATGAGGTTAGAGAAGACACTTGAATACACCACGGAAACAGACCAAGAAAGAAATTGTGCAACTATTTGGTGGATTTTTGGAAAAATGGCAAAAGAATAGTGTTGCATAAGGCTCGCTGCCAGACGTCGATTCAGGTGATAGCGGTGGTAGAGACCAACACGGCTTGAGCTTCCCTTTTCTTTGCGTATATTGAAGAGGGAATCAAAAAAGCTGTGACCAAGCTTCTCCTGTATTGGTTTAATATGTCGGCAATGGAACGGATTATCTTGTTAAGTAAGGCTTCGATCAAAAGCGGCTTATGTTACTGTTGGTTTACGTAATCACAGGGTGATTTGTTCGATCGAACCGTGGTGACGAAGGGTTAATTACTCTTGTATTGATCTCTGCGTGAAGTGGAAAAGAGAGGTTTTAATCGTTAATTAGATCGCCGGTTAAACGCTGATATAGAGACCTTTAAATAGCCCCTACGCTAGCGTTAATTTAAAATCGAATTAGGCTTTTAATCTGATATTAATTATCTCTCTATTATTATTAAACTTATACGATTAAAAAAGTAATTTAACGATCTTATAATAATATATAATATATCGATAAAAGTAATATTTATAGTTCTTTTTCCGTTTTTTTTTTAAACCCTTTTTGTATAACTTATTTTTTTATACGTATTATAATCGTTCCGTTATTAATAAATCGTTTTAAGCCTAGGTTTAGGTTTTATTTAATAAAAGCGTTTATTAAATTATTTTTATTATTAATTTAACGGATTTTAAGAATTTTATATCGCTCGTACGATTATTATAAAATTATAATATTTATTATTAGCCTTTTCTTTTTAATAATGCTTAATTTAATAAAGTATTTATATAGTAAATAAGAATCCGTATAAACGATTATTAATATTATAAGTAAGGTTAATTGATTCGTAATTTATTTAAATATATATTACGACTTAACATACATAACAGACTAAGGACTTACCCCGCTACTCTACGGCGGCTATTTTATTATATATATAATTAAATAATAAGAATATATATATTATTTTAACGAATTAAAAGAACTATAAGGAAGTTATATAATAATAAAAAGGACCGACGGACGATAAGCGGTTTTTAAATATAAACTAATAAAATAAAAATCGGTCTATTTTTAAAAAACCGACTTTATAATATCGGTTTTAGATATAAAGGAATTATTTAATAATATATAAGATTTATATATAATATAGATTTAAGTTAAGCTTACGTTTATAACTTCTATAGCTTTTTTAATAATTAATTTTATATTAGATTTTATAATTATTTTTAGTTATTTTTATTAAGAATTTATTTAATAAAGACTATAATTAATTACCAAAGCTTTATTTACTTTATAATTTATAAATAATAACTTTATTAAAAGTTATTTTTATAACAATTATTATTTATAAATATTATAGCCCCGATTTTTGTTAATATAAACTTTATTATAACTAATTAGCTATAATATTTTAATTATTTTTATTTAGTAAGTCGACTTTACGAAAACTTATTAAATAGTATAAATAATATTTATCGAATCTTTTTTTAATAAAGGTAAGAAACCTTAGGTTTTAAATGTTAAATTAGTTTAAACCGAAGGAGACGTAAAAATACCCGACGTTAAGTATAATTTTAATAGGGATACGGTTTTTAATAAGATAATATATATTTAAATACGTTACGTTATTAATTAAAATATTTAACGTAATAAGGAATTAACGGACCTTTTCAATATTATTATTATTTAATTAATAAAAATTTAAATTAAAAACGATCGTGATATTGCCGAGATATAAGGAATATTTAATATTATATTTAAAAGATTTGAGAACGAATATTAAAAGGTTTTAAACTTCACCGATTAAATAAATATATTCTAAAATACTATTAATATTATTATTACCTTTTTTAATAAAGGACGATAAAAATTTAAACTTAATATATTTATTATTTTTAATAAAACCTTTAGAATTTTAAAAGGATTTTTAATTTAAATTAAGAATTTTTAGAACTTTTATTAAAGAGATTTTAATAACGAAATTAAAAAGGTTATATACGCTATTAACTTTTTTAAAAAACGAGTTTTTAAATAATTTAAACTTTTTTAAAAAAAGTATTTTAAAAAAAAGACTTTTAATAAATATTTTACCGAAATATAAGATATTTATTATAATTTTAATAAGTTTAAAAAAGTTTTTAAATCGCTTTTTTAAAATTTAAATAAAAAACGATAAGCCGAGTGCGATATATTATAATTTTAATAGACTAAATTAATAAAAGATTACTTAACCGAGTTTAAACGCCTTAATACTTAACTTAATTTTATTAACGATATTAAAATTTTTATATTTTATTAAGGATTAAAGGATAAAGTTAAGGACGAACTTATTAAAATTAACGAACTAGACGATTTCTTTTAATATATTAAATTCGTAATTAAAATTAATAACCGCTTTTATAAAAGAAAAAAAGAAAAAAATAATAATAATAAAAACCTAAATTAAGACGTAAATATTAATAATAACTTTAATATAATTTTAATTAAAAACACCGTTATAACGAAAATAATAACCCTTAATAAATTATTATTTATAAATAATATAGCGGACTTATAAATTTTAATATAGCAAAACGAGACTAATTTTATTAAAAAAAAAATTTAAATATTATAACTACGATAAATTAAAATATATAGCTAAAGATTATAAATAGTTTAAATAAATTTAATAATAACCTATCCTTAAGAAATAAATTAATATTATTTTTAAAAAAATACTTTATAAATTACTTTTTTAAATTATATATTACGACGATAACTACCTTATTTACTAAAATAGTAAAAAATAATTAAAATAGTATTCTAAGAAACTTTTTAATAAAACTTTTATTATAGTAAGTAAATAAAAATATTTTAAGATTATCGAAGATTATAATAAAAAGTATATCTAAATATTATCGATAGTATATAAAATAGTTAAGGTATAACTTATTAGCTTTTTTAAATAAGCGTAAACCCTTACGATAATAAAAAGTAGATTAAAAAATAAGATAGTAATTAAAACTAAAGACGATTTATTTTAATTAAAAAATAAAATCTTAATTCGTAAAATACGAATTTTAAATAAATCTATTTATATAATACGACGAGTATTTAATAAAATAATTTAATATTATAAATATTACTTTTTGATAATAAAAGATTATAATAAAGATTATATTTGTATATTAATTAGTTATTATAAAGCCGGCCGATTATTAAAGAAAAAACGATTAGACGTAAAGGTAATGCTCGCTTTATTTTAATAATAATTTTAAAAACGACTGGAGGTTAAGACGAAAAAAGACTTCCTCCGGCTAAAGGACGAGATCGATAAGGAAATAAATTTAGTTTACGGACTTTAGACGTTAGAAGAACGTTATAAGTAACGTATCGAGGAATTAAACAAAGCCTATTATACGGTAAATACTTATATTCCTCGATACTTAATTATAAAAATAATTTTTATTATCTTACGATAATAAATAAATAAATAATTTAAAATAATAATAAAGGACGATATGCTTTGTTTAAAATAAAAAATTTTTATGTTTAAAGAAAATATTAAATTAGGTAATTTAAGTAAGGAAATTATTGACGATATATTAACGGAATTAAGTACTGAGGGAATAGATTACGACCTTTTTTTAGATAATATTAATATATTAAATTACGAATAGCTTATAGGCTAATAATCGCTTTATGACTCGGACGAACCTCGCGACGTCGCTTGACGACGTGCTTAGTTAGAAATCGATTATAATATTATAATTAGTTAGTCGTAATAAAGTTTATATTAATAAAAGTCGGGGCTGCGATATTTATAAATAGTAATCGTTATAGGAATAGCTTTAGGGAAGCTATTATTTATAAGTTATAAAGTAAATAAGGCTTTGGTAATTAGTTATAGTTTTATTAATAAGTTCTTAATAAAAATAGTTAAAAATAATTATAAAATTTAATATAAAGTTGATTACTAAAGAAGCTATAAGAGTCTATTTTCGAGTTTAGCTCGGGCTATCTTATATATAAGTCCTAATTATAAATATGTCCTTTATTCTTTTAGATTATTTTAAATTATTTTAATTTAAAATAATTACTTAGCCCTTAAGTCGTATTAAATTATATTAATTTAGAATAATCGTTATTTTATTTTTATATAATTTATATTATAGTTCTTTTGGTCCGTGAGGGTAATATATATATTTTTATTATTTGATTATATATATAGCGAGGTAGTCGCTGTAGGCCTGTGGGGTAGGTCTTTGGTCTTGTTATATATGTTAGGTCGTAACATTAAGTCTCTTTTCTAAAGATCTAGTCCTATAGACCTATAAGTAAATAGTCGTGGCTTAGGTTAGGGTCCGTTAAGTTTATTTTTTTTTTATAATGTGTTAATATAATATTAGGTCGAATTTAAAAATCTGATTTTTGTGAAAGTCGTCGTAATTGAATTAAGCGGAATCGTTAGGCTTTTAGTATTTTAGTGGAATATAAGGGATACGATATAATGCCGTGTTCTCTTTGTTTTTAGTATAACTGTGTGTATAAAATAGATTTTGTAAATTCTAAGCGCTGTAGCGAGTGTATTATTTGTAGTTTGATAAACTGTGATGGCGGTGATATAGCGAATGCTTATGAGTTTTTCTTTTTATATTGAATTGTTTTTTCGTTAGTGTTGATTATTTTGTAGTAAATCGTTATTTTAAAGAGTAGAAAAAGGTAGAGTGTGAGGAGTAAGAAGCCGAGGAGGTTTTAAAGGTTTTATAGACTTAGCTAGCGACCGCCTTAGGTCGTTTATTTCGTTTAAGGAAGTAGAAACGGTTTTTGAAGGAACGTAGTTCGGATTTTATTCGGTATAGAATGAAGTTTATTAAAAAGTGGGAGGCTAAAGAGGAAGCCTTGGAGGCATAGGAGCTGTGCGTTATGGAAGATTTGGCTGCTTAGGGTGCTCCGAATGAGTTTGACTAGTCTTTTTTTAGTATTGGGTTCGTAGATAAGGGTACCTTGGTTACGAACGAGCCTTCCGGGGCCTAGCCGTTTTCTTATAGTTGTTAAGAAGTTGTTAGGCGTTCTGGAGGTTTATGATAGGTTTTTATATATTATCTTTATATCCATAGTCTTTTTATTTAATAAGGTATTTTTATTATCTTTTTTAGGTTCGGTGGTCGATAATTTGTTCGATTTTATATTTTAGTTCGTTAGGTTTAATAATAATACGGTCTTTTATATATAAGCTTTTAGGTACTAATTTAAAGAATAAAATATAAAAAACTAAATAATATTGTATCGTATTTAAGAGTTTAAGTTTAAAATTAATTAATGAAATTTTTTTAATAATTTTAAAAGGTTTAAGTTTTTTATAGTTTAATTTATTATTTAGTCGTTTTGTTTTAATATTATAGCGAAAAAGATATATACTATCTCTTTTTTTTAAAATTAATTTATTAATTTTTAATCTATTAACGTATTTTTTTATACGTTACTATATAAACTTAAGGTCTAAAGAGGCTTCTTTTTAAATTTTCTTAAATTTATTTACGTTAACTACGGCTTTTATAGCTTATAATCCTTTACGTACTTCTCTATATATAATTAATTAAAATCCGTAGTTAAAATAGAAAAAGGATTCTTTTATATTTTCGCTAATTACGTTATTATATATAAACTAAGCTATTAATAATAGTATTATTTAATTATTTTAATTATAATTTATATAATAACGGAGGTATATTTTAAAATTTTAATTGATTTTTTTTATTTATTTATCGGTTTATAAGTAGAAAAAAGTTAATAATTTATAATTTATATTAAGTTACGAGATTAAAAATCTTTAAAATTTAACGATAAATAGCTTATTTTTATTAGAAACTATTTTTTTAAGTAAATCGTAGTTAATAATAACTATTTTAAAGAAGGTATATATTAATTCTTTAATATTACTTATTTTTTTATATAATATAAAATAGGTAAATTTAATAAGTCGGTCGATAATAATTAAAATATTATCGTATTATATATTTATTAATAATTCTTTAGATTTTAATAGTTTAATAATAAAATCTTAAGAAATTAAATATTATACTTTTAAAAGTATTAATAATAGTTATAATTTTATATAAAGCTTATAAAAACTATTTTTACTTTTTTTATAAATATTATAATTTTTAATAACTTTAATAACTTTTATTTTTATAACGGTTTTATTATAATATTAATAAATCCGTTTTTATATTTTTGTAATATTTTAATAATTATATACTCGAGTATTATAAACTTTTATAATAAATTTAGAAATTATTTTTTTAAACAAGTTAATATTAACTTTTTTAATTATTATAAAGAGTTTTATAATAAGTATAAGATTATTATTATCATCGTATTTAAAAATTATTTATATTTTTTTAAAGACTATAATTTTATAATTAAATTATTTATTAAGAGCGTTTATTTTACTATTTTTTAAACTTTTTTAGTAAATAATTCAAAAATTAAATTTTAATAAGAATTCGTTTTATTTAATTTATTATTTATTTAGATTTTTATTTATTATAAAGTTCATAAAGTTCTTATAATTTATATAAATAATAATTTCGTATTTAATTTTTAAAAGCTATATTTTTATTTTTTAAAGGTTTTAATTATAATTATTTATTTTTTATTATAAATTTATTAATTTAGTTTTGTTTTATAAAATATTTTAAAATAAAATAAGTAAAAATAGAATATTTTTTATTAATTTTATTATTTTAAAACGGCTTTTATAACGAAGTTTAAAATATTAACTTTAATTTTAAATAGTTTTTTTAAATTTAAAATTATAATTATTAATTTTAAAATAATTAAATTTTTAACTTTATTAAAAGCTTTTTTATATTTTTTATTTTAAATAAAGGTTATATTTTTTTTTATTAAGTTATTAAAAAGTCTAATAATATTAATATAATCCTTAAGGAATTATTAATAAAAATTAATAAATTTTAAAATTAATTATACGTTTTTAATGTTAATAAATATAAACTAGTCTTTAACTATTATTATTTTAAATATTTATATATAAATTTATTTTAATATAATTATATAACTAAAGAAATTTATTTTTTATATATAAAATTCGTATTTATTAAGCTTAATAAAAAGCTTTATATTTTAAAGTTTTTAAAATATTATATAAACGTGTTTTTTATATATTTTAAAATTAAAAAAGAAAATAAAAATATCGTCGAAATAAATAATTATAAAAATATTAACGTATTTTTTAAATACGTAATTAATTATTATTTAAAATATAGTGGGTATATTAATAAGTCCGAAAAGTATAATTAAGTATTTATAAAATCTTTTATATATTTAAAATACCGTTTTTTATTTATTTTTTTTTTTAATTTTAATTTAGTTAAATACTTTTTTAAAGTTTATTACGGTAAATTATTAAGCTTTATATAATATTTCTTTAAGTTTTATAATAAAAGGTAATAAATAATAATTTTTTTTAATAATTTTATTAAGTTTTTTATAATTAATTATAGGTCTAAACTTCTTTTTATTTTTTTTAAATATAAAGAAAATTAGTGTTCTTATTAAAAAAGATAATAGTTTAATATAATTTTTTTTAAGTCTATTATTAATATATTTATTAAGTTTATTATATTTAAATTAATTTATAAAGTATAATAAATAGAATTTAAGTTATATTCTTTTTTTTAATTCGATTTTTATATCTTAATTATTATATTTTAATACTTTTGTTTTTTTTTTAAGGCGAATAGTTTTATATAAATCCGGTATTTTTTAAATATAATTTAAAATAGGTCTAATCCTCGATTATCCGTATTAAATACGAATATTTTAATAGGTTTTATTATTTTAATAAAAGCGATATATTTAGTTTGTTTTTATTTATTAAGTATTATATAAGACTCGTTTAAACCTTTTTTTTTAAGTTATTTAGTAATTAAATTTATTTAATAAAGTTAGCCGGTTTTTTAATTTATTTATAGATTATACTTTCGTAACTACGAGATTTTTAAAATAATATTAATATTTCTAATCTTTATAATAATTTATATTTATTTATTATTTTTAATAAGATAAAGACTTTTTAAACGCTACTATTAATAATAGCGTTTATATCGTATTTATTTATTTAGAATTTAAATTATAAATATTTTTTAATAAAGAGTATTATAAAATATAAAAATTTATTTATTTTAGCCGTTTTTTATTATTTTTTTATAATTAGCGTATTTAGTTTTTTAATATTTTAAAAGTTAATACCCGTCTTTTTTTTACGAGCCGTTTATAATTAATTATTAAATCGGGACGCTTTTATTTTTTAATAAGTAAATATAATACGTTCATAATATTATAAATGTCGTTTATTTTTTTATTAATAGGTTTTCTCTTTTTAAAAAATAATTTATAGTTTTTAAATATTTTAATATTAGATTATATATTTAGAATATATCGGTTATATAAGTAGTTTTTTAGGTCTTTAGTAAGTTAATTTAATTCTTTTTAAAAACTTGTAAATTTTTGTTATTTTAGCTATTTATTTAAATCGGTTTCTTTTTTAATAATAAATTTGTTAATATTAGGTAGTATTTTATAATCGATTTCTAACTAAATATATTATTAAATAACGTCGCGAGGTTTATCTAAGTTATAAAATAATTATTAACTTATTAGCTATTCGTAATTTAATATATTAATATTATTTAAGAGGGGGTCGTAGTTTAGTCTTTTAATATTAAATTCCGTAAATATATTATCAGTAATTCTTTTATTTAAATTATTTAATTTAGTATTTTCTTTAAACGTAAAAAAGTTTTATTTTAAATAAAATATATCGTCCTTTATCGTTATTTTAAATTATTTATATAATTATTATTATAAAATAATAAGGACTATTTTTATAATTAAATGTTAAAGAATATAAGCGTTTACTATATAATAGGCCTCGTTTAGTTTTTTAATACGTTATTAATAACGTTTTTTTAACATCTAAGGTTTATATATTAAATATATAATATTTATTTTTTTATCGATTTTATATTTTAATTAAAAGAGGTTTTTTTTCGTTTTAACTTTTAGTCGTTTTTAAAATCGTTATTAAAATAAAGCGAATATTATTTTTATATTTAGTCGTTTTTTCCTTAGTAATCGATTAGTTTTATAATAATTAATTAAAATATGGATATAGTTTTTATTATAATCTTTTATTATTAAAAAGTAATATTCGTAATATTAAATTATCTTATTAAATACTCGTCGTATTATATAAATAGATTTATTTAAAATCCGTATTTTATAAGCTAAGATCTTATTTTTTAATTATAATAAGTCGTTTTTAGTTTTAACTATTATTTTTTTTTTAATTTATTTCTTATTATTATAAAAGTTTACGTTTATTTAAAAAAGTCAATAGGTTATACCTTAACTATTTCGTATATTATTAAAAGTATTTAGATATATTTTTTATTATAGTTTTTAATAGTTTTAAAGCGTTAAGTTATTTTTTATTTATTTATTATAATAAGGGTTTTATTAAAGGGTTTTTTAGGGTATTATTTTAATTATTTTTTATTATTTTAATAGGTAAGGTAGTTATTATTATAATATATAATTTAAGAGAGTGATTTATAAAGTACTTTTTTAGAGGCGATATTAATTTATTTTTTAAAAATAGGTCGTTACTAAATTTATTTAGGTTATTTATAGTTTTTAGCTATATATTTTAGTTTATTATAATTATAATATTTAAATTCTTTTTTTTAATAAGATTAGTCTCGATTTATTATATTAAGATTTATAAGTCCGTTATATTATTTATAAATAGTAGTTTATTAAAGATTATTATTTTTATTATAGCGGTTTTTTTAATTAAAGTTATATTAAAATTATTATTAATATTTATATCTTAAGTTAGGTTTTTATCGTTATTTTCTTTTTTTTTTTTTTTTTTTATTTTTTTTTTTTTTTTTTTTTTTTTTTTTTTTTTTTTTATTTTTTTTTTTATTTTTTTTTTTTTTTTTTTTTTTTTTTTTTTTTTTTTTTTATAAAGGCAATTATTAATTTTAATTACGAGTTTAGTATATTAAAAGAAATTTTTTAGCCTATTAAGTTTAATAATTTCGTTTTTAATTTCGTTTTTTAATTTTTAATAGAATATAAAAACTTTAATATTATTAATAAAATTAAGTTAAGCGCTAAGTTATTTAAACTTAACTAAATAGTTTTTTATTAATTTAGTTTATTAAAATTATAATATATCGCGCTCGGCTTATCGTTTTTTATTTAGGTTTTAAAAAAGCAATTTAAAAGCTTTTTTAAATTTTTTAAAATTATAATAAATATCTTATATTTTAGTAAAGCATTTATTAAAAGTTTCTTTTTTAAAATATTCTTTTTAAAAAAGTTTAAATTATTTAAAAGCTCGTTTTTTAAAAAAGTTAATAACGTATATAACTTTTTTAATTTCGTTATTAAAGTCTTTTTAATTAAAATTCTAAAAGTTTTTAATTTAAATTAAAAATCTTTTTAAAGTTCTAAAAATATTATTAAAAATAATAAATATATTAAGTTTAAGCTTTTATTATTTTTTAGTAAAAAGGGTAATAATAATATTAATAATATTTTAAAACGTATTTATTTAATTAGCGAAGTTTAAAACTTTTTAATATTCGCTTTTAAGTTTTTTAAATATAACGTTAAATATTTTTTATATTTTAATAATATTATAATCGTTTTTAATTTAAGCTTTTATTAATTAAATAGTATTAATATTAAAATGTTTATTTAGTTTTTTATTATATTTAACGTTTTTTTTAACAGCCTTATATATCTAAATATATATTATTTAATTAAGGACTACGTTTTTATCGGAGTTAAATTTAATATCGGGTATTTTTAAATCTTTTTTAGTTTATAAAAGTTTAGTATTTTAAACTTAGGGCTATTTATTTTTATAAAATAAAGATTAAATAGATATCGTTCGTATTATTTAATAAGTTTTTATAAAGTCGACTTATTAAATAAAAGTAATTAAAATATTACGATCGGTTAATCGTAATAAGGTTTATATTAATAAAAGTCGGGGCTATGATATTTATAAATAATAATCGTTATAAAAATAGTTTTAAAGAAGTTTTTATTTATAAATCGTAAGGTAAATAAGGCTTTAGTAATTAATCGTAGTCTTATTAATAAATTCTTAGTAAAGATAGTTAAAAGTAATCGTAAGATTTAATATAAAATTAATTATTAAAAAAGTTATAAAAGTCTATTTTTAAGTCTAGCTCGGGCTATTCTATATATAAATTTTAATTATAAATATATTTTTTATTTTTTTAGATTATTTTAAATTATTTTAATTTAAAATAATTACTTAGCTTTTAAATCGTATTAAATTAAATTAATTTAAAATAATTATTATTTTATTTTTATATAATTTATATTATAGTTTTTTTAGTCCGTGAGGGTGATATATATATTTTTATTATTCGATTATATATATAGTGAGGTAGCCGCCGTAGGCCTACGGGGTAGGTCCTTAGTTTTGTTATATATATTAAGTCGTAATATATAAGATACTGCTCGATATTAACGATTTTATTACTAAAAAGGAAGCCGATTTAAATAGGTAATTAGAATAATAAGAATCTAAAAGCTTTTAGGGAGAACTAAATTAGCTTATTAAGAATCTAAAAAACTACCTATATAACCGATATATCTTAAATACATAATCTAATATTAAAATATTTAGAAATTACGAATTATTTCTTAGGGGGAAAGAACCTATTAATAAAAAAATAAATAATATTTATAATATTATGAACGTATTATATTTATTTATTAAAAAATAAAAACGCCCCGATTTAATAACTAATTATAAATAGCTCGTAAAAGAAGGATAGGTATTAGCTTTTAAAATATTAAAAAACTAAACGTACTAATTATAAAAGAATAACGAAAAACGGTTAAAATAAATAAGTTTTTATATTTTATAATACTTTTTAATAAAGAATATTTATAAATTAAATTTTAAATAGACGGATATAATATAAACGTTATTATTAATAATAGCGCTTAAGGAATTTTTATTTTATTAAAAACGGTAAATAAATATAACCTATTATAAATACGGAAATTAAACTTATATATTTTATAAATAATAAAAAAAAATAAGTTAATTATAATAATAGATATATTAATTAAGAGACTATATACCTTACGATATATATTAATAATTAATTAAAATAACTAAAATACGATATTATAAAGATTAAAAATACCGACGTTATTTTAAAAATTTCGTAATTATAAAAGTATAATTTATAAATAGATTAAAAAACCGGTTAACTTTATTAAATAAATTTAATTATTAAACAATTTAAAAAAAAAGGTTTAAATAAATTTTATATAATACTTAACGAACGAAAATAAATTAAATATATCGCTTTTATTAAAACGATAGAACTTATTAAAATATTCGTACTCAATACGGATAATTAAAAATCGGATTTATTTTAAATTATACTTAAAGAGTATTAAATTTATATAAAACTATTCGTTTTAAAAAAAGAAATAAAATTATTAAAATATAATAATTAAAATATAAAAATCGAATTAAAAAAAGGAATATAACTTAAATTTTATTTATTACATTTTATAAATTAATTTAAATGCAACGAACTTAATAAGTATATCGATAATAAATTTAAAAAGGGTTATATTAAACTATTATTTTTTTTAATAAGAATATTAATTTTTTTTATATTTAAAAAAAATAAAAAAAAGTTTAGATTTATAATCGATTATAAAAAACTTAACGAAATTATTAAAAAGAATTATTATTTATTACCTTTTATTATAGAATTTAAAGAAATATTATATAGAGCTTAATAATTTATTATAATAAACTTTAAAAGAGTATTTAATTAAATTAAAATTAAAAAAGGAGATAAATAAAAAACGGTATTTTAAATTTATAAAGGATTTTATAAATACTTAATTATACTTTTTAAATTTATTAACGTATTTATTATATTTTAAATAATAATTAATTACGTATTTAGGAAATACGTTAATATTTTCGTAATCGTTTATTTTAACGATATTTTTATTTTTTTTTTTAATTTTGAGACGTATAAAAAATATATTTATATAGTATTTTAAAAACTTTAAAACGTAAAGCTCTTTATTAAGCTCGATAAGTACGAATTTTATATATAAAAGGTGGATTTCCTTAACTATATAATTATATTAAAATAAATTTATATATAAATATTTAAAATAATAATAATTAAAAACTAGCTTATATTTATTAATATTAAAGACGTATAGTTATTTTTAAGATTTATTAATTTTTATTAACGATTCTTTAAAAACTATATTAATATTATTAGACTTTTTAATAACTTAATAAAAAAAAATATAACTTTTATTTAAAATAAAAAATATAAGAATGTTTTTAATAAAGTTAAGGATTTAATTATTTTAAAATTAATAATTATAATTTTAAACTTAAAGAAATTATTTAAAGTCGAGACCGACGCTTCGGATTTCGTTATAAGAGCTATTTTAAAATAACGAAATTAATAAGGAGTATTTTATTTTTATATTTTTTATTTTAAAGCGTTTTATAAAATAGAATTAAATTAATAAATTTATAATAAAAAATTAATAATTATAATTAAAGTTTTTAAAAAATAAAAACTATAGCTTTTAAGAATTAAATATAAAGTTATTATTTATATAAATTATAAAAATTTTACAAACTTTATAATAAATAAGAATTTAAATAAACGATAAATTAAATAGAGCGAATTTTTATTTAAATTTAATTTCCGAATTATTTATTAAAAAAGTTTAGAAAATAGTAAAGTAAATGTTTTTAATAGACGATTTAATTACGAAATTACGGTCCCTAAAGAAATATAAGTAATTTTTAAATACGACGATAATAGTAATTTTATACTTATTATAAAACTCTTTATAATAGCTAAAAGAGTTAATATTAGCCCGTTTAGAAAAATAATTCTTAAGCTTATTATAAAGGTTTATAATACTCGAGTATATAGTCATTAAGGTATTATAAAGATATAGAAACGGATTTATTAATATTACGATAAATTTATTATAAAAATAAAAGTCGTTAAAATTATTAAAGACTACGATATTTATAAGAAAAGTAAAAATAGCCTTTATAAAGCTTATAAAGAGCTGTAATTATTATTAGTATTATTAAAAGTATAGTATTTAATTTTTTAGGATTTTATTATTAAATTATTAAAGTTAAAAGAATTATTTACGAATATATAATACGATAATATCTTAATTATCGTCGATCGACTTATTAAGTTCGCTTATTTTATACTATATAAAAAAATAAATAATATTAAAAAAATAATATATACCTTTTTTAAAATAATTATTATTAACTACGGTTTACTTAAAGAAATAGTTTTTAATAAAAATAAGTTATTTACCGTTAAGTTTTAAAGATTTTTAATTTTATAACTTAATATAAATTATAAATTATCGACCTTTTTTTATTTATAAACCGATAAATAAACGGAAAAAATTAATTAGATTTTTAAGATATACCTCCGCTATTATATAAATTATAATTAAAATAATTAAGTTGTTAGAATAACAACAACTAGGACTAAACGTACGGCATATTAAGAATAACTAAACCTCTATTCAGTTATATAAATATTCCGACACGTAACTAGCTCTAGTCGCGTACGAAAACATATTCTAAAACACTTTCCTTATTATATAAATTTAAAAAAAGCATTATAAAATAAAATTACTTTTTTAATTATTAACTTATTACCGGGATCTATATATATATCCCCTTTAGTCCGTCTAATACTAATTAATAAATTATATCGAATAATTTATAAATTAATTAATACAAAAAAACAAAACTTAAGCTTATAAATTAAGCCGTGCGAGCTTTTTATATTTTATCTTTAAATTAAAATTATATTACTTTATTAATAAAACTAAATAAAAAAAGTTTAGGACGACTTTTAATTTTAATTTTTATATAAAAAGAACTCTCTATTATCGCCTTAAAATAAAACTGAATAAAGAATTATTTTTATATAATTAATAAAATTAATAATATACGCTATTATATAATAAATTTAATAAAATATCGTACGATTCGATACGATTATTATTTATTAAAACTATATTAGTATTATTTTTAGACCCCTAATTATTAAAAAAGAAAAAAATAAAACTAGCTTAACTAGAGATTAGAATTAATACTTTAATAAACGAATTTTTAATTAAATTAAATTCTAAACTATAAATAATATAAACGTATAAAAACATTAACGACAGGAGTATAATCCTTTTAAAAAACTAGATTAATATTATTAATTTAATATTTTAAGATAACCCCGTCGACCTTTATATAAACCTATTAAACTTATAAATAACTACCCATTTCGCACGAGCTTTAATAAACATTATCTAATTTAATTTAATAAAAAATTATTATGAACTTCGCTTTTTAAAAATTTTAAAGAATAAATAAAAGATTATTTTTTTTAAATAAATTATATTTTTTTAAAAGAATTTATACGAATCTTTAAAGATAATAATCTTTTTATATTAATAAGTAGGAACTATATTAATCGATTTATATAACTTATAAATACCCTTAAAAAAAAGCTAAAAGAAGCTTTATAATAATAAAATATATAAAGATTAATCTCTTATATATCGACAATCCCTATACCTACTCCTCTACCGCCACAAACTATAATTTAAAAAAAAACCGAATAGATATATAAATTAAAACCTATTAAATTAAATACGATTAATTAATTAACCCCGAGCGAGTTTCTTAAATAAGTCGTACGACAAACCTTACTAAGAGTAAAGTTTTTTTAAAAAGTCGAAACTTTTTTATAAATACTTTATTATATAACCTTAAATTAAAAAGAACCTATATTTATATATAACTTTTTATCAAGACGATTAATTTAAAATAGCTTATATAATCTTATTATAATTACTTTATTTTAAAAAAAAAAAAAAAAAAAAAAAAAAATAAAAAAAATTATAAAATAAATTAATATTTAAAAAAAAAAAATAAATTAAAAAAAAATATAAAAATATTTAATAATTTATATTAAAAAAAAAAAAAAAAAAAAAAAAAGAACTATATTAAAAAACCGTACGATATTTTTTATAATAAGGTTTAGGTATTTATTAACTTTTACCGTCGTTTTAAAATTATAAAGGATTAATACTATACAGTTTTCCTAAATATATTTACCGATCGTATAAAAAAGTTCTATTTATATTATATTAAACTAAATAAAAAATAAGATTAGATTTATAATATACTAAACAGCCACTTTAATATTAATATTAATTATAATCTTTATTAAACCGATTAAATAATATTTATATTCGTATAAGTAAAAAAAGAAAACTTAAATAAAATACTTATTAAGGTCTTAAAAATACTTTTAAATAAACTTTAAATTATATAACGTACCCTAAGAAAAGGATATTAAAAAAAAGTTATATTTTATATAATAATAATTAAAATATATCGCGGTATTTTAAAACTAAAATTAACGATAATTTTCTAAAAGCTAATATATAAAACGCTTTTTTTAAATTTATAAATATCTATTTAAATAGTTATAAATAAGACTTTTATATCGCACAATATTAACTATATCGACCGCCGTTATATTTTAAATTTTCGTCGCTTTTAAAAGCTATTATATAATTATTTAAAATTACTTTTTTTAAAAAAGCTATTTTAAAAATTAAAAAATAATACGAAACTTTTTATACGATTATTTAGCCTAACGCCCTAATACTAAAAGTTCCTAAATAAAAAATATTTTATATATAAAAAAGTAAGGTATTAATTTTAAAACTATCCTATAAAGAAACGTAACTAAATTAAAAAATAATTCTTTTAAAACTATTTATAAATATAATAAAATATGTATAACGAGTTCGAAATATACTTATTAAAATATAAAGGCTAACTAAAAGACGCCTCGTATAATAAAAAAAAAATAACAATAAATCTATTTTAATATACTTTACGATATTAATATTTTTATATCGTACGACGGGATAAAATATATTTATTATTTTTAAAATTACCGATACTTAACTCTTTTTATTATATAATATATATTTTACGATATATTAAAAAAAATTATAAAATATAAAAATAGCTAAGTTTTTAATAATAAAGAAACTTTAGTTTTAAATATATTTAAAAGAGTACCCCCGTACGAAAGTTAATTAGAATTTAGGATTTATAAACGTATAATTTAGTATAATTAAAAGTATAACGTTTATAAAGTCGGTTAAAATTAAGAACCCTATCGGACGAGTTATTTATTATATTTTAAAAACTTTAACGCCCTTCCTATTTTTATTATAAAATATAGATCGTCTAAAAGCGTATTTTAATAATATAAATAATATTATTATATAATAAGACGGTACGATAATCCTAATCCTAAGGAAATAAAGATATTTATTTTTTAACCTTAATCGTATAGAAATAAGTATATTTTTTATAAAAGGTTAGCTTTAAAAATTATATTAACGTTTTAAATACTTTCATACGGATCGATTATACCGACTTTTAAAAGATATTAAGTATAATAATATAAACAAATTAATCTTCTAAAAGATTTAAACCTTTTATTATTATTATTAATTATACGACCTAACGCTAAAAAAATTTAAGTTTTTTTTAAAGGATAACTATCATTTTAATTACGAAATTATTATAAATATCGTATAATTAAAAGATAAAAATATCCTATATATTATTAATACTAAAACTAACTTCTAAAAAACAACATTTTTAAAATCACTTTTCGTATAAAATATTTAGAATATACTATATAAATACTAAATTTATATATATATAAAACTATTAAACTATATTTCGTACGACCCTAAAACGAACTTTACGTTAATAAAGTTTAGGGTATAAGTAAAAATTATAAGTATATCGTGCGAAAAGATATTAATCGAAATATATTAAGTAATAAGAAAAGTAAAAAGGGTATATATACCTTTACGACGAGCGTACGAAAACTTATTTAAAGAACTTAGTTATAATATAAATAAAGAAACGATTCTTTAAATAGTAATTAAAGCCTTAAACGATATTACTAGACTTAATAAAATTATATTAACCTTATTAGTTTTTAAAATATACCTAAGGATTAACTTCGACTCACTACCCTTATTAAATATCGTATAATAAGTAAAAATAATTTAAAAAGCTATAAAAATATTTAAAATAATTAAAATAGATATTAAAATTAATCGTATAATTAATACCTAAAATAGACCTAATATTTAAAAAATCCTTTTATTATTTTTTTAAAACGACGTTTTTGTTTAAAAAAAAAATTAAAAATAAATAGGACTTTATAAGGTTATAAATATTAATTATACGATAATTACGGTAAATATAGTTAATAGCCCTACCTAGTTTTGTATAATATATATTAAGCTATACTATTAAAAAAAGGCTATATATAAAGATTAGGACCTAAACTAAAAAAAAATTTAACTACTATAGTTATTAACTTAACTAAGGCTAAGAGGGAAGCCGAAAAAGAAAATAATACGATAAAGCCCCGTATAATAATTAATATAACTCTACTTAATTTAAAAAAAAAATAACTATAACTTAACTATTAAGTTACGATAAGATAATATTATTACGACTTTTAAAAGACCGTATAAAGAATCTAACGCTACTAAAATTAATACCCTTATTACTTAAAAAGTCTTTACCTTCGTACGATACGACTAAAAATAATATAAATTTTTCTATATCTATAAGACTAGAATAATACGAAAAATTAAAAATAAATCTATAAAACTAATTAAAAAATCGAAATTAATTATTTAAGAGTATAAAGATAAAGAAAAAGAAAATATCTTTACGTAAATACTTACCGTTTAAAAAATAAGCTAAAAATTAATTTTAACTTTTAATTTTACCTTTATATAAAAGTTTAAGGCGCAAAACGAATTATAAAATATTACCTAAGCCTATACGTAATTATATAACAAACTCAACAGGACCATCGTCGCCTAACTCCCTAAGGAACTCTAAAATAAATACCTTAAGGGAACGCTATTATATATCCTTAAACCCCTATACGAATTAATAAAGTTAAGGCTATATTAATATAAAACTTATTACGCTTATTATATTAATAATCTCGATATAATATAATTATTATATAACCTATACTTACTTTACACGATAAAAAACCTAAAAGATTTTAAATTTATAATAATATAAATTAATAATACTTTTAGCTTTATTACCGTACGATTTTTAAAAAAGGAAAAGAAATAATTTAAACTTTATAACTTTTATATAAAATTTAAAATAATTTTAATTAAGGATTAACCGATCGAATTTAATAAAGGCCGTATTTTAATCTTAAATAAAAATATTTTATTTAACTAAAAAAAATAAATTAAATAGTTTTATACGATCGACGGGACAATATTTAATACTTTATAATAATACGTTATATAGCGAGCAAAAAGGGTATATATATCCTCTATATATTAGCCTAAAGCTATATATGACCTCTTAATAACGGCCTAATCTAAAGAACTAATATCGGAAAATATAAACGATTTAAACATACGATTATAATAATAAATTAATAACTTAAACCGAGGGTTAAAATATATACTACTAGATATATCTCGTACGAATATTTATATCTTTACTAATAAATTATTTACTAATAATTCTAACTTCTCTTCTTAATTTAAATTTCTAATTATTCTTAATAAAGAAACTTCTCGTATAATAATAAAATTTAAAATTAAAAAGAATATTATTTATTAAAGCTCTATAAAATATAAATATATTATATAAAGCGTTTTAATAAATAAGTTTTATAGAATAGTAACTAGGTTCGATAATACTATTACTATTCGTACGACTTTAAATAATATCTTAAATACCTTTATATATCTTAAGATTCCCTTTATTATCTATTTTAACTCTCGGTCGCTATACGAATACCTAGTTAAACTAAATACTATAAATAAAAAAAAACTTATAATTAATATAATATTATTAAAAAAATCGTACGAAAAAAAAAAATCTCAAAAATAAAATAGATTAATAAGAAAAATAATCTGTTAAACGCTTTTATAAAGAAGTCTCTAAATATAACACTTAAATAACTTATTTTAATTAACTACTTAAAAGTTAAAATTAAAATATATATAAATAAGTTAGAAAAAGAAGAAGAATACACCACTAGTCGTACAATATAACTAATATACATAGAAATTAAAATTATTTTAATTAAAATTGTTTTATTATTTATATTATATACCTAAGTATATATTTATTTTATTAATCCTTTTATATTATTTCCTTATTATACGAACTAAATTAAAAAAACCTTAGATCCCTTACTTTAATATAATAGGATACTTTTTAATAACTCTAGCACCTTTAATCGTAAAACGACCCTTAATCGTATTATAAAAACGATGATTACTAAACCGACCTCTATTAAACCGACTTTTACTAGACCGATCTCCACTAAAACGACCTTTATTAAGACCGCCACTTCTATTATTATTATTATTTTTATACGAACTATAATTAATATACTCGCAACGAGTATTATAAAATTACTAAACGTATTCGGCATAAGCTCTATTTTAATAATTATAAATTTATATATATTTATAAAACCGAATATTAAATTATTAATATTTCTAAATATAACTTTATATAATAAAGCCACGGGACTAAACTAAAATAGTTTAAAAATAACCTTTACGACGGATAATATAAGTAAATAGGAAATAAAAATTTTTATTAATAAAAAAACGTATTTAAATATTATGTAAGGGTATCTAAACAACCTAACGCTTTTAATCCTAAAAAGATATTAATATAAATTAAAAAATAATAAAAAAAAGACTATACGAATATTAATATAAAAAAAAATTAAAAAGTTACGATTCGGACTAGACCCGGTAAGTAAAGTAATATAATAAATACCTTAAAGATTTATACGAACTTTAATAACTCTTATCAAGATAATAAACCGAGCATTTTAATTACTAAGAACGAGCTAATTAATAAAAATAAAAGACATATTGATTTATATAAAGTTAATATAGAAAGTTATTATTAATATATAATAGAAAAGGCTTTATTATTTAGGTTATTTATAAAATTAATATAAAAATAAGAAAACAAAAGGCTAAAAGGGGGGCAGAGGCTACTCTTATATACCCTCTTATATAAATACTTAAATAAGTATTTATAAAAGTAGTAAATTAATATAAAAGGTCCGTATAGGTAATTTACTATAGCTACTTCGGATTAAATAAATTAATACGATAATCATATATATAATTTATTAATAAATTTAATCTTAATATCGACTTATCCGTTAGTTAATAAATAACTATTTTATTTTTATTTAATTAGATAACGGATTATTATTATATTTATTTAGGTTAAGAGCGTAAGAATTTAGTTTATTATTTTAAAAAATAAGTAATTATCGTCGTATAATAACTTATTTATTTAATTTATTAACTAACTTTATAAAACGATAATTAATTTAACCTAGTTATTAACCTAAGGGATAGTATACGTTTATTAATAAAAAAAAAAGTTTCTAATATTAAAATAACAACAACTAAGACTAAACGTACGATATATTAAAAATAACTAAACCTCTATTTAATTACGTAAATATTCCGATATATAACTAGCTCTAGTCGCGTACAAAAACACATTCTAAAACACTTTCCCTATTATACAAATTAAAAAAAAGTATTATAGAATAGAATCATTTCTTTAATTACTAACTTATTACCGGGATCTATATATATATCCCCCCTAGTCCGTCTAACACTACGGATATTTATTTATAAGTTTATAAAACTAAACTTTTAGAAAAGAGACTTAATATTATAATTTAATATATATAATAAATTAAAGACCTACCCCGCTGCTTTACGGCGGCTATTTTATTATATATATAATTAAATAATAAGAATATATATATTATTTTAACGGATTAAAAGAATTATAAAAAAGTTATATAATAATAAAAAGGATCGACGGACGATAAGCAGTTTTTAAATATAGACTAATAAAATAAAAATCGGTCTATTTTTAAAAGACTGATTTTATAATATTAATCTTAAATATAAAGGAACTATTTAACGATATATAAGATTTATATATAATATAGACTTAAGCTAAGTTTATGTTTATAACTTTTATAGCTCTTTTAATAATTAACTTTATATTAAATCTTATAATTACTTTTAGTTATCTTTATTAAGAATTTATTTAATAAAGATTATAATTAATTACCGAAGCTTTACTTATTTTATAATTTAAAATAATAGTTTTATTAGAAGCTATTTTTATAATAATTATTATTTATAAGTATCGTAGCCCCGACTTTTATTAATATAAACCTCACTACGACTAGCTGGCCGTAATAATATAGTAAAGATCGCATAAGCGAGGTTAACGTTATTAACTATCCCATAGATTTTAAAGGCTAGAACGCTTTTAATTACTTTTTTATTTTTAATTAATAAATAATAAACGATATTATTATAAATTATAAATTAGTCGTTTTTTATAGCCTTATTTATTAAGATAATAATATATCCGAATTAAAAAGTTAAATCTATATTATTTACGAACGATTTATTAATAAAAACGTAGAGCTTAATAAAAGTTAAATTTAGTAAATAATAAGTTAGCTTACGATTTAGGTTTATTACTTATTAACTTAGCCGTTTATTTAGCATAGTAACGTTTTTTTTAATTAGATCTATAATTTACGCTATTTTTATAATATCGAACGTTATTTTTAGTTAATAAATATTAATAATATATAAACCTTTTACTTATTTTGCTTAATATCTTTTTTATTAGTTATATAATATAGAGTTAACGAAGGTAATTTTTTTTTTATTTTTTTTAATAAAAAACGACGGTATCGCTTTTAATTATAAAGATCTTATTATTAAACGTTAATAAGTAGTTAATAATAAAGATCTTTTTTAATTTAATAATAAATCCGGCCTTTTTAAACTTTTTATTTTTTTTTATATAAATTCGATATTAAATACGCTTAGCGTATCGTCGGTTTATATATTAATAATCCTATAAGGTCTTTTTAAATAATTAAAGATTAATAAGTATAAATCGTAAGTTAACGTAATTATACTTAGTTATTTAATATAGAAATCGTAATAAGTGGCTTATTAATAAGTTCTCGATTTTATTAGTTTATATAATAGTTTAAGTATTTCGATAATCGTGCCCTTTAGATATTTATTAATTATTTTTTTTAAAAGGTAAGTAAGGATTTTTTATATTAAATTAATAGCGGATTGCGTATATATTTATATAATATCCTTATTTTATATATAATATCTGTTTTTAATAAAAGAAAAGATTAAAGCTAATATTAATTATTAGCTACTTTTTTAAACCGTCGGCGATTACGTAAGTAATTTTACTTTCTTAATATCGCTATATTTTTAAATTATATAATAAGATTTTTTATATAGCGCGTTAATTCTTTTATTTTTAATCTTTTAAACTATACGTAATTTAAAAATTTATAAATTAGCGTATTTATTTAAATTATATAAAACGAAGCGATATACGCTTTAAGTTTATAAAGTTTTTATTTTAACAATATTTAAAGCCTTATAAGGCTTACCCTCTATAGTAATAATCTTTTTTTTTCGTAATTTAAAAATCAATTTAAAGTTTTTTTTTTTTTTTAACTAAATAGAAAATATTAATATAATTATTAATCAATCCGCTATGGTTAAAAAGTTATAGAATTAAGTTTTTTTAAAGCCGACTTTGCCGTTATTACGGCGGATTTAATAATTAATTATTTGATTTATTAGTTATAACGATTTTATTAAGAACGATTTTTAATTAGTCAATTTAATCTTTGCCCTTTTAAATAAAAGGTAATTATTTAACCTTTTTTAATTCTTTTTTTTTTTTTTATAAATTATTTTTTTATTTATTTAATTATATAATCGGATCGCTATTATTATAATTTTAAATAGTTAGTTTTAATTTCTTATAATTATATAAGAGCGTTTATTAATAAAAATTAATTTATACGGTCCGGTTTATTTATTTACGGTATTTTTTTAAATTTATATATTTAAGTTTAATAGGATATTAAGATTTTGTAATATATCGGGCTTATTACGTACCGCTAGGGCTTTATTAACTTATTTTTTTACTTTTAAATTTTATAAAGCTTGTATTATTTTCTTAATCGTTTATATTTTTTAAATAATATTAGGCGACGGTAGCAACGAAATAATAGTTTTAAGGTATGATTTAAATATTAATAACGTTAGAATTAGATTTTATAATCCGGTAGTATTGTTATAATATTTTAATATTATTTATAAATAATCGTTATTTATAAAATTAAGGTTTTTATTTTTAATGATTTTAAACGCTTTTTTTAATTATTAATAAGCTTATTCGATCTTATTAATATTATAATAGGCTTTAATTAATATTATTTTTAATTTAACTTTATATAATTTAATGTTCTTTTTAAATTCGGTAGATTTAAAACTAGTTCCGGTATTAATTTATATATCGTTAAATAGGCTTTAATATATATCGATTTATTATACTTTTAGCGCTATTTAAACCGTTTTTATTTAAAAATTAGTAAAAAATTACCCTATTTAAAAAGAAATAATTAAATCGATTTTATAAAGAATTAGCCGGCTATTTAAATAGAAAACGTTTATTATTATTTTTTAATTAAAGTTAAGCTTATTATAGATTTTAAATTTAAATCGCTACGGGCTTTACGCGTTTATTTAATATTAATAATAAAACTTAATTAAATATTTTATTACTATAATCTTAATATTATTATATAATTATTTAAATAGGGTATAAAGCTTTTAAACCAATAAGTAACTGAACTTTTAATAAAGGCGCCGTAATTTGGTTTTTATAAAGTAATAGATCGATAAAATATCGGTTTTAAGTTTTATAAAAGTATAATTTTATTGTTATTCGACGGTTTTAAACGTTTTATTATTAATAATTTTATTTATAAAGTTTTTAAATATAATATTAAGGCGATTTATATTTATTAAATATAAAAAAAGGGCATATTAATAGGTAATATATAGAAGGTTGTAATACCGAATTAAATCTAAATATTAATTATTCCGATTTTAATAATCTATTCGCTAAGTTTAAATATAATCTTAGCGATACCGGCTTTAGCGGTGTTAAATTTAGTTAAATAGATTTTTTTTAAAGTTTAAAACTACCTTTTTCCTTTTATTAATTATTTTAAAACTCCTGTATTTAAAATAATTTTTTAAAAGGTTTTTAATTTATATTAATTGTTAACGAAATAGGTCTATATAATCTTTTCTATTTAATTAATTAGATTGTATAAAAAAGGTTTTAGTATTATTATTAAGCTTATTTTTTTTTTAAAATTATTTCTTTTTTTATTTATTTAAGGTTAAAAGTGAGAGGTTTTTACCCTGGATTAGACTAGGGAGTCTTAAGGTTAAGTAATCTTTTTATTAATAAATCGTAGCTAGCCGTAGAAAAAAGCCTATTTATTTAGAGCTTTTATGGTTTACTTTTTATTTAACGTTAAATAATTAATTACCGATAAAGTAAAATAAAGCTTTTAAGTTTTATTTAAAACGTTTAGATTTTTATTATTATCGATTAAGTAAACGGTTAAATCTTCCGTTATTTTAAACCTTATAATAAAGTTTATAATTTTAAACGATTTATTTTTATAATCGATAAGGAATTAATTATATTTAGTTAGGTTAGTTTTATTAGCGGTTTTTTTCGCTTTTTTATATTACTTATATACTTTAGTTTTTTTTTTTAAGTAATTATTAAATTAATAGTTTTTTTTTTAATATATATAATATTTTTAAAGTCCGTAGAACTTTATTATAAAAGGCTTTTAAAAGCCGTCTAAAGCTATTTTTTTATTTTAGCTTTACGATCGGGCGTTATATTTAATTTCTTTTTTTTTATTATTATAAATATAGTTAATTTAGTATTATTAATACGGTTTTTTATTAATTTAAAATTATTATTATCTAAGTATTTTAGTTTTAATATTAAACTTAGTTTTAAATTAAGCGTAGAGCGCTTTATAATTGTTAGGCTAGCTCTATAAAGTAAATCTTATTTTATTAACCTATTAAACCGTAGTTAATAAATAATCGATTTTTTATTCGTTAGTTTTTTTTACTAATAGGGTTTTGTTAATCTTATCGATTTATAAAATAAGCTTTTTAAAGATTTTTATTTTCGATTTACCTTTTATTTTTTTTATTATTAATCTAAATAATAAGGTTTTAAATTTAATAAAAAGCTTTTTTTTTTAGTCGTTAGTTTTAAAGCGGTTTTAAAAAGCATTAACGATTATAATAAAGTCGTTTTAATCGATTATTATACGTACGATTTAGTAATAATATTCTTTAGCTTTTTTAATAAGAATAATAATAATCGTTAAGTAATATTAATAATCTTAAATTTTAGTTTTTTTATAATTAGTATAGAATATAGTCAAAATCTTTTATAAAACCTCGTATTTTCCCCCTAAATATTTCTTTTTTTTAAAAAAGATTTTATATAAGTTAGTTAACTACTATACGTTAGCCGCTTTTAAACTTAGATTTTTATAATTTATTCAAAAAAAGGGATTAAAGCCGTATTAATTATAGTTAATTAATTGCGATTTAATATTCGTATTTAGTTAAATAAAGCTAAATAGCCTCGTTTTTACTAACGATCCGTTAGCCGTAATAAAGGTTTATAAAAATAATAATAATTTTATTTTTAATAATATCTTTTTAATTAGCGTAGATTTTAAAACCGAAATAGCTCCGTTTATAATTTTAAATAAAAATTCGGGCTTTTTAGTCCGCTAGGTAAATTATTTAAATTAATTAATTACTTAGTTAATTTGCATTTTAAATTAAATTAGGAAATTAATTACTTAAACCGTTATTATAAAGGTTTTATAAGGCTGCCTTATTAACGTTTAGTTTAGTAAGACCTTATTATTATAAATAAATCTATTAAATTCCTTAATAATCTGTTTATTTACGAATTTAAATTAATCGTTAAGCTAATAACTTAAATTATCGATTATGTAATAAAATAAAGTTCGCTTAATTAAATTCTATTTACGATATATCTCGATTATAAATAGTAGCGCCGTATTAATTTAATTATTTATTACGACCTAACACGCATTACTAAACTAAGGCCCTGCCCTATAAGACCTATAACGGCTATTATATTATATATATAATAATAAGAATTTAAACGGCCTCCCTTAAAACAAAAGAACTATAAATAAATTATATAATTATAATTATATAATAAAATAAAAAACGGACGCTTATAAATAAATAAAATAAGCGATTATAAAAATATAAGATAAACGACCGTTTAATAAACGGTTAAATAATAATAAATAAAATATTATAAAAGATATATTTATAATTAAGATTTATATATAAAATAGCCCGAGCTAAGTTTAAAAATAGATTTTTATAATTTTTTTAATAATTAATTTTTATATTAAATCTAACGATCGTTTTTAATTATTTTTATTAAAAACTTATTTAATAAAACTATAATTAATTACTAAAGCCTTATTTATTTTATAATTTATAGATAATAACTTTATTAAAATTATTTTTATAACGATTATTATTTATAAATATCGTAGCCCCAACTTTTATTAATATAAACCTTATTACGATTAATTAGCTATAATATTTTAATTATTCTTATTTAATAAATCGATTTTATAAAAAGCTTATTAAATAATATAAACGATATTTACTTAATTTCTTTTTAATAAGGGTAAATAGCTTTAGGCTTTAAATACCGAACTCTTTTAAATTAAAAAAGATTCGGAAATATTTAATATTAAATTCGATTTTAATAAAAATATAGTCTTTAATTAAAAAATATACGCTTAAATACGTAAAACCGTTAAAAAAAACGTTAAATATAATAAAAAATTAAATAAATTTTTTAATATTAATATCGTACGATTAATAAAAACCTAAATTAAAAACGACCGCGATATTATTAAAATATAAAAAATACTTAACGTTACGTTTAAAAAACTTAAAAATAAATATTAAAAAGTTTTAAATTTCGCTAACTAAATAAATACGCTTTAAAATATTATTAATATCGTCACTATTTCTTTTAATAAAAAATAATAAAAACTTAAATTTAATATATTTATTATTTTTAATAAGACTTTTAAAACTTTAAAAAAAATTTTAATTTAAATTAAAAACTTTTAAAACTTTTATTAAAAAGACTTTAATAACGAAATTAAAAAGGTTATATACGCCGCTAGTTTTTTTAAAAAATAAGCTTTTAAATAATTTAAGCTTTTTTAAAGAAAATATTTTAATAAAAAAACCTTTAACGAATACTTATCTAAAATACGAGATATTTATTATAACTTTAAAAAATTCGAAACAATATTTAAATTACTTTTCTAAAATTTAAATAAAAAATAATAAGCTGAGTACGATATATTATAATTTTAATAAACTAAATTAATAAAAAACTATTTAACTAAATTTAAACGCCTTAGCGTTTAACTTAATTATATTAATAATATTAAAATCTTTATATTCTATTAAAGATTAAAAAACGAAATTAAAAACGAACTCGTTAAATTTAATAAATTAAATAATTTTTTTTAATATACCGAACTCGTAATTAAAATCGATAACCGTTTTTATAAAAAAAAAAAAAAAAAATAAAAAAAAAAAATAAAATAAAAAAAAAAAAAATAAAAAAAAAATAAAAAAGAAAATAAAAAAAATAAACGTTTTTAAAAAAAAAAAAAAAAAAGATTAATAATAAAAACCTAACTTAAGACGTAAATATTAATAATAACCTTAATATAATTTTAATTAAAAACACCGCTATAATAAAAATAATAATTTTTAATAAACTATTATTTATAAATAATATAATAGATTTATAAACTTTAATATAACGAAACGAGATTAATCTTATTAAAAAAAAAATTTAAATATTATAACTATAATAAACTAAAATATATAACTAAAAATTATAAATAGCCTAAACGAATTTAATAACGACCTATTTTTAAAAAATAAATTAATATTATTTTTAAAAAAGTACCTTATAAATCGGTCTTATAAACTATATATTATAACGATAACTACTTTATTTATCAAAATAGTAAAAAATAATTAAAATAATATTTTAAAAAACCCTTTAATAAAACCCTTATTATAATAAATAAATAAAAAGTAATTTAACATTTTAAGACTATTGAAAACCATAATAAAAAATATATTTAAATACTATTAATAAAATATAAAATAATTAAAATATAACTTATTAATTTTCTTAAATAAACGTAAACCCTTACGATAATAAAAAATAAATTAAAAAAAAAGATAATAGTTAAAAATAAAAATAACTTATTTTAATTAAAAAACGAGATTTTAGATTATAAAATACGGATTTTAAATAAATTTATTTATATAATATAATAAATACCTAATAAAATAATTTAATATTATAAAAAACGCCTTTTAATAATAAAAAATATAATAAAAACTATATTCGTATTTTAATTAACTATTATAAAGCCGGCCGATTATTAAAAAAAAAGCGACTAAATATAAAAGTAATACTTACCTTACTTTAATAACGATTTTAAAAACGATTAAAAACTAAAATAAAAAAAAACCTTTTTTAATTAAAATATAAAATCGATAAAAAAATAAATATTATATATTTAATATACGGACCTTAAACGTTAAAAAAACATTATTATTAATATATTAAAAAACTAAATAAGGCCTATTATATAATAAAAGCTTATTTTTTTTAATATTTAATTATAAAAATAGTCCTTATTATTTTATAATAACGATTATATAAATAATTTAAAATAATAATAAAAAATAATATACTCTATTTAAAATAAAACTTTCTTATATTTAAAAGAAATATTAAGCTAAATAACTTAAATAGAAAAACTATTAATAATATATTTATAGAATTTAATATTAAAAGACTAGATTACGACCCCTTTTTAAATAATATTAATATATTAAATTATAAATAGTTAATAAGTTAATAATCGCTTTAAATTTAAACGAACCTCGCGACGTTACTTAATAATATATTTAATTAAAAATCAATTATAAAATATTACTTAATATTAACGATTTTATTATTAAAAGAAAAGCCGATTTAAATAAATAGTTAAAATAATAAAAATTTATAAGCTTTTAAAGAGAATTAAATTAGTTTACTAAAGACTTAAAAAACTACTTATATAACCGATATATTCTAAATATATAATTTAATATTAAAATATTTAAAAATTATAAATTATTTCTTAAGGGGAGAAAACTTATTAATAAAAAAATAAACAATATTTACGATATTATTAATGTACTATATTTACTTATTAAAAAATAAAAGCGTCCTAATTTAATAATTAATTATAAATAGCTTATAAAAAAAAGACGAGTATTAACTTTTAAAATATTAAAAAACTAAATACGTTAATTATAAAAAAACGATAAAAAGCGGCTAAAATAAATAAGTTTTTATATTTTATAATACTCTTTAATAAAGAATATTTATAATTTAAATTTTAAATAAATAAATATAATATAAATACTATTATCGATAGCGGCGTTTAAAAAATCTTTATTTTATTAAAAACGGTAAATAAATATAAATTATTAAAATATGGAAAACGAACTTATATACTTTACGAATAATAAAAAGAAAATAAGTTAATTATAATAATAAATATATTAATTAAAAGACTATATACTTTACGATATATATTAATAATTAACTAAAATAATTAAAATACGATATTATAAAAATCGGAAACACCGACGTTATTTTAAAAATCTTATAATTATAAAAATATAATCTATAAATAAATTAAAAAACTAACTAACTCTATTAAATAAATTTAATTACTAAACGACTTAAAGAAAAGGGTTTAAATAAGTCTTATATAATACCTAACGAACGAAAATAAACTAAATATATCGTTTTTATTAAAATAATAAAACCTATTAAAATATTTATATTTAGTATAAATAATTAAAAATCGGACCTATTTTAAACTATATTTAAAAAGTACCGGATTTATATAAAACTATTCGCTTTAAAAAAAAAAATAAAACTATTAAAATATAATAACTAAAATATAAAAATCGAATTAAAAAAAAGAATATAACTTAAGTTTTATTTATTATACTTTATAAATTAACTTAAACGTAACGAACTTAATAAATATATTAATAATAAATTTAAAAAAGGTTATATTAAACTATTATTCTTTCTAATAAAAATACTAATCTTTTTTATATTTAAAAAAAATAAAAAAAAGCTTAGATTTATAATTAATTATAAAAGATTTAATAAAATTATTAAAAAAAATTATTATTTATTACCTTTTATCGTAAAACTTAAAGAAATATTATATAAAGCTTAATAATTTACCATAATAAACTTTAAAAAAGTATTTAACTAAATTAAAATTAAAAAAAGAAATAAATAAAAAACGGTATTTTAAATATATAAAAATTTTTATAAATACTTAGTTATACTTTTCGGACTTATTAATATACCCGCTATATTTTAAATAATAATTAATTACGTATTTAAAAAGTACGTTAATATTTTTATAATTATTTATTTCGACGATATTTTTATTTTCTTTTTTAATTTTAAAATATATAAAAAACACGTTTATATAATATTTTAAAAACTTTAAAATATAAAGCTTTTTATTAAGCTTAATAAATACGAATTTTATATATAAAAAATAAATTTCCTTAGTTATATAATTATATTAAAATAAATTTATATATAAATATTTAAAATAATAATAGTTAAAGACTAGTTTATACTTATTAACGTTAAAAACGTATAATTAATTTTAAAATTTATTAATTTTTATTAATAATTCCTTAAGGATTATATTAATATTATTAAACTTTTTAATAACTTAATAAAAAAAAATATAACCTTTATTTAAAATAAAAAATATAAAAAAGCTTTTAATAAAATTAAAAACTTAATTATTTTAAAATTAATAATTATAATTTTAAATTTAAAAAAACCGTTTAAAATCGAGACCGACGCCTTAGACTTCGTTATAAAAACTATTTTAAAATAATAAAACTAATAAAAAATACGGGAATTAATATATAGGCATAAATAATTAATACACGGGCATAACTCTTACACGGGCATAACAGCTACACACTATTATTAACTTAAAAAAATATATAAACTATAAATACTTCGTCCTAAAAACGATAAAGGCTCCCTTATTAATATTTTTTTATCCTAACGTATTCATTTAAATTATTTTATATTAAATTATATTATACTTATTTTTAATTTCTACGCTTTTTATATCCCTTTATTATAATATAAAATAAATAACGAATTAATATTAAATCTTACTAAAGCCTTATTTAAATAATCGCGTCCGTTAAGGGACGGCCTCGTTATTATTATTAATTAATATCTCCTATTCACACTTTTTCTTTTAAATACTCATTTATAATACCCGTTTATTAACTTATATTCCTATAAATTTCCTTATATTAAATTTATTAAATTAATTTTTAATTTAAAACTATAATAAGGCCGTAAATTAGCTATTCTTTTATTACTTTTTTTTTTATGTAAGCCTTACGATAATCGCCTTATTACGGCTTTTTAATAGACGGCCTTATTAAATTATTTTAAAAACTATTAATAACGTTTTCTTACGCTAAGCCCTTAAATTACTATCCTCTTATACGGCTAATCGACTAAAGATAAACTATATTAAGTTCTTTAGTTTATTATAAAAAGATATAATAATCTTAGGATCTAAAATCCGATAATATAAGTTTTTTAAAGACGTTTCTTTTTTTAATAAAAATAAACGTCCTATTTTATAAAAAATATCCCGGTTATAAGCCTTATATAAATTATATAATAATAAAGAATACTTAGCTATATCGAAATAAAATAATCGTTTATATAATTTTTAATAAAAAAGGGCCGTAAATAATTACTAATCGGTAATATTATTTTTATTATTTAATATTACTTTATAATTAACCTTAAATATTTTAAAAAAAATATACCTCGGAGTTTATTTAAGTATTCCGAATTAATTTTAGCGTATTAATAAGTAATTAATACCTTATCCTTTATATAAGACTATATAAACCATAATTTTTAATTTTAAATTATATTTTATATAATATTAACGAGTCGGTATAAATAACTTAGGCTATTAAAGAAATAGTTTTTAATATTATTATTACTAGACTCGGTTTTTAAGGTAACGTAAATACTAAAATTTTAATATTTTTAAATATAATAACGAGCTTATTAAGCTTTAATAAGAAAATATATTTTATAAAAATAACGTAATATTAACTATTAATTATTAAACTCTTTATAAAGATTATTTTATACTTTTTTAAAAATAACCTCGGTCTTAATAAAAATAACGAGCTTTTATATTATAAAGACTCCGTAATATATATAAAGGATTAAATTATTAATAGGTATATAGATATACGCCTAGTCCTCGTCGCTTAATTCTATTATTAATATTCTTAAGGGCTTAATATTGTTTTTATAATCCGAACTACTACCGGCACCCTTTAACCATTTTCCCTTTACTTATTTCTACTTAACCTTAAATATAATATTAAAATTAATATAATAAATACAGAGTTATTACTATATATTAATAAACTCGTAAGCTAAGACGGCCTTTATCTATTTATTATAATTAATAATAATAATATTTAATAAGCGAATCGAATACTAATTAATTAATTAACGAATACTTTTTATAAAAAACCGGAACTTTTTTAATTTCTTATTATTAATAAGGCCGAATATTATATTAAAAATAAATCTAATATATATTTAGTTAGTAATTTAAAATAGCAGAAGCTTAAAACGATTCGTATTATATATATTATTAAAACTAATTACTTCCGGGAAGCGCTTCTATATTAAAAAATAAAATAGGAATATCTATACTAAGCTAATAAGCCGGTTAGGCTTGTTATTAACTTATTTTATAATATAAGGCACTTTTCGCTTATTAAAAAGCTTTATTAAAACGGCTATTAGCGAGTAGTTATTTAATTTCTTTTTATTTATAAAAGCTTTAGTATTATAGATATTTTATTAAATAAATATAAAATTTAAGAGTTATTCTTAAACGATAATATAAATATCGCGGGCCTTAATATTAACCCGGCGATTAATAGTTTTAATAACGCTTTTAATTAATAATATAAGCTTTCGATATAAAGGATATACTAAGGAACTAAGGCTTAGTTTATAATTATATTAAATATACTCGGCTTTAGTATATCATTATAAAAGCTAAGCGCCCTTTTTTTTCGTTTTAATAATAATTATTTATTTATAATTATATTTTTACGATTTTTATTAACATAACCCCGTACTTTTAATAAACCACGGTTTATTAAAATAATCGTATTAAAATATATATTTTATTTTTTTACTTTTATATATATATTTATATCGATAAATAATACTAAACCCGTTCTTTTTAATAAATACGTTAACTTAGTTAAATAAAGCGCCGACTATAGGTTTTAAATTGCCGGGAATTTATAAGTTTAGGATTAAATTAAATAAAAATAAAGACGAGCGTTAATTTAAAAAGTAGGAACCCCGTAATAATAAAGTTATTAAGTTTATTTAAGAATTAATAAAAAGATACTTCGAATAGTAAAAAAAAGAATATAGGGGTAAGGGTAATAAAGTAAACGTATTAAATAAATATAATAAATAACCCTATTTCTATCGCTATCGTCAAACTTATTTAAAAAAATTAAAAAGTTTTTTAATTAATTACTACCTTTCCTTTACTACTTTTTTAATTAAATATAATATAGATTTAAATTCTATTATAAAAGTAGTTTATATAAGTCGATACTCCTCGTCTTATAAAATAGATTTAAAAATAAAATACAATAAAAATAGACCGTATTTTAAGCTAAATATTAATATAATAATTCGATAGGTTTAAATAGTTATTATTAAAAATGTTTTATAAAGAAAGATTTCGTAATTATTTTATATTTTAATAAGTATTACGTCGTTCTTATACGAGCCGTAGGGTTAAATAATTTAATAAAACCGGTCTAAATAGGAAATAAAAATATTTTTAAGCGTATTATTATCGTTAAAATTATAATAATTATTAATATTTATATCCGAATTATTAATAATAAAAGGTTATAAAATAAAAAAATATTTATTATATCGCCGTTTTAAATTAAACTCGTTATTTAAACTTAAGCTTTTAGCTCGATATAGCGGGTTACGTTTTAATAACGGAGGGGTAAATTTAGGTATAAGGGATCTTAATATAAATAATATAGCAATAAAGCCTTAATTAGTTAATATAAACGACGCGTCGCGATTATATATTAAAAAAATTCCTAAATATTTTAGGTAGGACCGGTAGAATTAAGATAGGGTAATAGCTTTTTTAGGCTAATGATAGTATGTAGCTATTATGCCCGTGTAAGAGTTATGCCCGTGTATTAATTATTTATACCCGTATATTAATTCCTAAAAATACTTTACTTTTATATATTCTATTTTAAAACGTTTTATAAAATAAAATTAAATCAATAAATTTACGATAAAAAATTAATAATTATAATCAAAACTTTTAAAAAATAAAGATTATAGTTTTTAAAAATTAAATATAAAGTTATTATTTATATAAATTATAAAAACTTTATAAATTTTATAATAAATAAAAATCTAAATAAATAATAAATTAAATAAAGCAAATTCTTATTAAAATTTAATTTCCGAATTATTTATTAAAAAAGTTTAAAAAATAATAAAATAAACGCTCTTAATAAACGACTTAATTATAAAATTATAGTCCTTAAGAAAATATAAATAATCTTTAAACATAACGATAATAATAATTTTATACCTATTATAAAACTCTTTATAATAATTAAAAAAGTTAATATTAACCGGTTTAGAAAAATAATTCCTAAGCTTATTATAAAAATTCATAATACTTAAGTATATAATTATTAAAATATTATAAAAATATAAAAACGGATTTATTAATATTATAATAAAACCGTTATAAAAATAAAAATCGCTAAAATTATTAAAAACTATAATATTTATAAAAAAAATAAAAATAGCTTTTATAAGCTTTATAAAAAGCTATAACCTCTACCGATATTATTAAAAATATTATATTTAATCTTTTAAAATTTTATTATTAAATTATTAAAATCTAAAAAACTACTTATAAATATATAATATAATAATATTTTAATTATCGTCGACCGATTTATTAAGTTTACTTATTTTATATTATATAAAAAAGTAAATAATATTAAAAAATTAATATATACTCTTTTTAAAATAGTTATTATTAATTATAGTTTACTTAAAAAAATAGTTTTTAATAAAAATAAGCTATTTACCGCTAAGTTTTAGAAATTTTTAATTTCGTAGCTTAGTATAAATTATAAATTATTAACCTCTTTTTACTTATAAACCGATGAATAAATAAAAAAAATTAACTAGATTTTTAAAATATACTTCCGTTACTATATAAATTATAATTAAAATAATTAAATAATATTATTATTAATAGCTTAGTTTATATATAATAACGTAGTTGATAAAAATATAAAAAAATCCCTTTTCTACTTTAATTATAAATTCTAATTAATTATATATAAAAAAGTATATAAAAGACTATAGGCTATAAAAGCCGTAGTAGACGTAAATAAACTTAAAAAGATTTAAAAAAAAGCTTTTTTAGACCTTAAATTTATATAATAATAGATAGAAAATACGCTAATAGATTAAAAATTAATAAACTAATTTTAAAAAAAAGAGATAATATATATTTTTTTTGTTATAATATTAAAATAAAACAATTAAGTAATAAATTAGATTATAAAAAACTTAAACCCTTCGAAATTATTAAAAAAGTTTTATTAATTAATTTTAAATTAAAACTCTTAAATACGATATAATACTACCCGGTTTTTTATATTTTATTCCTAAAGCTAATATTTAAAAACTTATATACTAAAGATCGTATTATCGTTGAACTTAATAAACTAAAATATAAAATTAAATAAGTTATCGACTATTAAATTAAAAAAAAATATAAAAAGTACTTTATTAAATAAAAAGATTATAAATATAAAAATAATATATAAAAACTTATTACGAACTTTTAAAACTCTTAATAGCTTCTTAAAAAATATTAAAATTAAATTTAAACTTAAAACTTTTAATTATTACGGCGTTTTAATCGATAATATTAAAAGCATTATTAACTTACGCCTCCCGGGCTATTAAAAAAATACTTTTAATATCCTTAGGAAATTTTTTTAATATAATACGATTTTTTTTAAATACTATTTATTTTCAAAAATAAAAGCGTTTTAATTTAAATAATAATTTATTTAATTTAATTTAAGCCTTTTAATAAGCCTTAGCTTTTTTTTATAACTTTATAATTTTTTTTAAAACCGCGACTCTTTTATTTATTTTTTATAATTAAAACGATCGGACTCTATTACTAAACAATTTACTATATTTATTAATTAAGACTTATAAAAAATAGGTTTTAAAAAATTTATAAATATAAATAGTATTAATAAAAGTATTATATAAAATATTTAAATAATAATATATTTTATAAGTATTAGAATTAAAAAGAATTAAATAATAAATACTTCGAGAATAAAAATTTAAATACGGTATTATTTTTATATTTTTATTAAAAAAAATAAATAATATATAATAAATAACGACGAGATATAATTATTTACGATTTTAATTTTTTAATTTAATTTAATATAGTGTTAATATATTTTAATAAAGATATTTAACGATTTTTTAATTTAAGAATAAATAATTTATTTATAAACTTAAAGACTAGACTTTTAAAAAAAAAATTAATATTATAATTTAATATATATTATTAAACTAAAGCCCTATTTTATAAAATTTACGACGGCTATTATATTATATATATAATAATAAGAACTTAAATAGCCTTTTTTAAAATAAAAAAATTATAAATAAGTTATATAATTATAATTATATAATAAAATAAAAAACGGACGTTTATTAATAAATAAAACGAGCGATTATAAAAATATAAAACGGACGACTATTTAATAAACGATCGGATAATAATAAATAAAATATTATAAAAAATATATTTACGATTAAGATTTATATATAAAATAGCCTAAGTTAGGTTCGAAAATAAACTTTTATAACTTTTTTAATAATTAATTTTTATATTAAATCTAACGATCGTTTTTAATTATTTTTATTAAAAATTTATTTAATAAGATTACGATTAATTACTAAAGCTTTATTTATTTTATAATTAATAGATAATAGCTTTATTAAAGCTATTCTTATAACGATTATTATTTACGAATATCGTAGCCTTAACTTTTATTAATACAAACCTTATTACGACTAGCTGGCCGTAACATTATTATTAAAATCGTTTATATCGTCATATAACTACTTTTTTTAATACGCTTAAATATTAATAATAATTTATTAATTTAAGATAAGTACTTTTACTTACGCCCAGCTTAATTCGTTTAAAGTCGTATTACGGCCTATATTAAAATTTAAAACGATCGTTATATTAATTTTTAATATATTAAAGTTTAATTTATTTAGAAATAGCGGCGGTAGTTTTTTATTATTACTCGATTTATTGTTAGAAGTTAAATCGGTTCTTATACCTTAAGTTTATTTTATAGTATTTTTTATATTTATTTTTTATTTTATAAATAGGCTTTTAGCGCCGTTTTTAATTATTATAAGCTTTTTTTATTTAATTTAAGTAGTTTTATTATATTTTATTAAAGTAGATTACGGTTAATTTAACAACGTTTTAAATACGTACGTTTTTTTTTAAATAAATACTTAAGAGGCGTATATATTTATTAAGCGAATTATTATTATTTAGTAGTCTATTTCTTTTTAAGAAGTATAAAAAAACTATTTTAAATCCGTTTTTAATTTTTTTTTTTTTAAAATTGTTTTAACCCTGGCTTTTTTTTTTAGTACTTATTATTAGATTATAAGGATATTTATTATTTTTATACGGTAAGTGCTTATAGTAGGTTAATTAAGTTTAGAAATTTTATAATAGCTTTATTTTTATTTATAAATCGTTATCGAGGTAATATTTTATTTATCTATTTAAAAAGGTAATAAAAGAGCTAAAAAAGAAGTTAAATTAAATAAGATCTTACGAGGTTTATTTTATATTTTTAATTCCTTTTTTAATTTAATCGTCGTATAGCGAGGGCTCGTTTTTATAAATTATAAAATAAGCGTAAATATTATACGATTTAGTTATAGTTAATATAAATATAAAGTAAATAGATTTACGTATTTATTATAAAAAGTAAATAAAAAAAAAGGGTAAAAAAAGGGTTATTTAAAATTAGAAAAGGTATAAAAAAGAAGGATTCTTTTAACGGTCGGCGGTTAATTTAAACGGTTTTATTAATAAACCGTTTAAAAGCGTTATTAATATAATAAACGCCTCCTTTTTAATAAAAGTTTAAAAAATTAAAAATCTTTTATTTTATATAGCGTTAAAAAGTTGTTTTTTTTAGTTTTTATAAAAGGTTAAGATAATACGATTTTTTTATTTTATACGGTATTAAAAAGTCGCCTTTTTTATTTTATAATAGCTTTATTAATCTATGATAATAATTAAATTATTAATTAATGTTAGTTTACGTAATTATAAGGTGATTTATTTAATTAAACCGTAGTAACGAAGGGTTAATTATTTTTATATTGATCTCTATGTGAAGTGGAAAAGAGAGGTTTTAACCGTTAGTTAGATCGCCGGTTAAACGCTAATATAGAGACCCTCAGATGGCCCCTGCGCTGGCGCTGACTCGAGGTCGAATTGGGCTTCCAATCCGACAGTTACCTTATGCTTAGAGACAGGGTACAAACTAAATGGGCCTAAATCAGCGCTTACTATGAGAACTACCTCCTCTGGCCTAGCAGAAATCCACAGCATTGTTCTCGTGCATGGAATGCCTAAACAACTCTGTGGGCAGTGATACTTGATATGAAACTAATACGCAATGACAGAAGATCGTGGTTGGTTATTTTCATCTGGGTTTGGTCTTGTGCGTTGTATTCTTCACTTCTTTTTCAAGGGAATACTAAACATAAAAATGACGTAGAGGCGAAGACGTTCCACTCACTGACAACTATGCCTCTTAGGTCTGGTTCTTGAAGATTTAATATGATGCATTACTATATAAGGTACCTTGGCATTACTGAAATTTTGATCAGTTGTACCCAGTGCCACTGTCGCCGACTTGGGAAGCTTTAACGACGCTATCGTCAGATGTGACCATCTGACGGCCTTCAAATCTAACCCTCAAAACTTTGGCAGCATTCTCGAGTTCATCCAAAGATCGAAGCCCACCACCTGCCCTGTTACGAGAAGCCTCGTCAAGGGCGACAAGTGTTGCCAGAGACGAGTTCTTGGCTTCCCGGAACGCATAATGCTCCTCCCTGCTAGATGCATGACTCCTGTTCAAGTTGCTTTGACTGAAAACCGTGAGGGCCAGAAACAGCAAAGCAATTCCAATCTCAACAGCAAGCATGGATATCCAACCCCAGGTGATGTATACGTAAGAAACCTGCGTCAGTGCTTCGCCAGTGATGTTGAAGGAATTAACAGCGTAACTGCGGGGCTGGTTGACGCGCATGCTATTATTGGAAGTCAGATAAATAACAGCTCTGGAAATAGCAAAGAGAAACTATCGTGACAAGAGGCCCACGAATAGACTTACATAGTTGACAAACTGATTGCAATGTTTGTGTGAATGTTTTTCAAGCAAGTTTGACGGAGAGTAGAGTTGGCTATATTGTTAAGCTCGAATATAACGCTTTCGAAAAGAGTCTTGATAAAGTCCTGTCCGCGGAAGAAGACGGCCGTGTCCTGATACTCCTCGGTAACATAGCTAGCACTCGCATAGCCCATGAGATCGGTCTTCATGATGGTGGATATCCTCTCTAGTGAAAAGTAGCTTGCGCTGAATTGTTCCTCCTCAACTGTGGAGTTGACGTTTAGGTCTGTCAAAAACCTTGGATCCTTGAGATGTAGTGTTTCTTGCCAACGGTCTATGCTCTGATTACACGTACGCGAAGCTTGTCCGAGGAGCGGCCTGCATTGCATGTCTAGAAAGAAGGGCTTTTCTTGTTCGACGGGGACAGCAGATGTCTCGACGAGAGTGGTTGTTTCGACACCCATGAAGATTTTCGTCTCATACGTCTGAACGCATAGATGGTACAGGAATTCCATTGCTTCGTGACGGAAATCGTAGATTGCGCCAATTACCTCGGACGCGAACGGCGCTGCTGCGGCGTCGGAGAGCCCGTTCCACCACGTCTCGTTTAGCGAAGTAGGATTGGTGTAGACAACGGTGAAGGATGAGATCCTAGTTTGCTTGAGATCCTCGTCGTCTTGAAACGCAAAGGTCTCGCTTCCGTTCAGCATATCGACCATGGCCGCCAAGGGTGTCTGATGAGCCATTTCCAAGCCGCTAGGGAGAGACGCCCGCCACACCTTTGCATCGGGTTTTGGAAATCCTAGGACAAGGGTGTCGATCATGTCTGGAGAATCAAACTCCTCGACTCGCAAGTGCGAAGTGATATTTGCCGTCTTCACGCAAATGCCTAGAGACTGATACCGTTCGAAGGTGCAGTTGCCCGTGGAGCAGAACGCTCCTGTAGGTGCAATTGGCTCCAGAAACCCGGTGCTGTCAGACAAAGTGGCCAGTACCAAGGCCCGACGTGATCCTGCATTCATTCGATCGTCGTCCGATGTCATGTTGCGCACGGCTGGCGCCTTGGCTTCCTCCCGCAGGGCCACAGAATCTCTGACAGGATAGTTGATGGCAAGTTGCGTTATTGGCGAAGTCAGAGCGCTTACAACCATCAGAACGGCCCCGAGAGAAACAAAGTGTGTGTATCTAATACGCTTCAACAGCATTACAGAGCCCCATGGCCCTCTACTCGCTTGGTCGAACAGATGCAAGTCGTGGAGAGGTCGATCTTTGAGGAACCACGACCATTGCGACTGACTTATTGCAACTGAGACAGGAAGCATAAAGGCCGCTTTTGCTAGTGTTGTAAAGAAGGCGAGGAAAGTATTGAGCGTGATATTCAGCGGCCAGTCCGGTAAAGGTTGCTGGTCATAGCTGCAGAGGACCGCAACGATCACTGGAAGAGTCGAATTATTAGTGCCAAGTTCTCAAAGAGTCTTTTCAGGTCGCAACAGTATGAGTGGCATACGGAAGAAGGAGGATACGCTGAGAAAGATGCAAAACACCTCCCAGGCCCAAATTCGCCATAGCGGCTTCACTGTGGAAGGTTCACATTCTGTTTTGCTGGCTTTTTCGTAACTCGAATTATCTCGTACTAGACGTTGATAGCCCTCACTATCTAGGGAAAACGTTGATGTCGAGACTGGCTTTCTGTTGATCGAGATGTTCACAGCAGGCGTGCCAGATTTTGACCTCACCTTGGAAGTCTGGTCGTCTGGGAGGCCTGTAACGAAGGGGTTTCCCTCTATTTCGGTAAGAGAACATTTGGGCTGGAAATGTTCTCTTCTAGCCATTGCTGGGCGCATAGCACCACCGGGGCTCTCATGAGACACTGGTGTTTCTGGCGTACTGTGAGAAGCCTGGTGATTTAAGTTGGCCAATTTGGATGGAGCACATACCATGCCCCTGGTCAAGTTCGGTCGACCCTCGCCTCTCTCGCGAGATGAAATGTGGGAAAGCCTCTGCGGACACTGGTCTTGATAGCCGTCCGCGGAGTGCTTCTTCGGGACCAGGGTCCAGTCCACTTTCTGAAGGGTGGCTATATCTTTGACCGAACATGGTGGATCTAAAAGACTTTCTAGGTATTGAAGAAAAGTTTCAACTTACGACAAGCAACATGGTACGGTGGCACCAATTCAGGTCTTTAATGGAAGTGATCATTAGCTGACAACATACTTATCGTCGGGTGACGGATAGTCTGAGGGAAACTGAATCATGCACTGCAAACGGGTCTTCCCGTGGTCGCCAAGTACAACCTGCAGCACGTCAGGCCCCGACCCGTAAATGCATCTGCGATAGAGTGCCATTCGTTCTAAACTCCCACCAACCAACTTTGTAACCAACTACTCCACCGCGAAATTCAAGGTCGGACTGCATATGAGCAAGTACAAAATGGAAGGCGATTAATGCAGGCTGCCATGGCATGGACAAAAATAACAAGGGAGAACATATGGACGAAGGAAGGTCGTTGGTTGTTGGCCGTGGCCAAGCATTAAGTTCGGACTGAGCTTCAGCTTCTGACCGGACGATGCAGGCAGAGCTCAGCTTACCTGCCCGTATCGGGGCATGGAGCTGAAGTCAGACGCGGGACTGACGAGCGGAAAGAAATGGTATAGACATAGAATTGCTGAGAAATCAATTGAAAAAGTAATGGTCAGGCTAGAATGCTCTTCCTTATATTGTTTCTGTGCCGTCTCTTCACATTCTAGAGTACTCCATGTCAGTAGGCGTGTAAGGTATCTAGATGTAAGTCAAATGAACCAAGACCAGAGGAAAACTTCACAGCAACTCGCCTGCTCGCAATTTGCAAAGTCTCATTTTGTTCCCTCTTTGACAGCTTGAACGTCTTCGTCTGTGGACCGGCTATCAGACGGCAAGATTGCCAATCAGCACTGCTGCGTGCCAATGTCACAGCCCCACGTGATGCCACCCTCTCGTGCAGATAATATGCAGTCATCGAACCAGCGAGCGGGGTATTGAGTCTAAAAATTGTCGATTTGCAACATCCATTCCCTGTTTCCGGGGCCTCCAACAACCAGCCAGCGAAGATTTTCGGAGGTGGTTTTTCCAACTCAGACAGGCTTGTCCGGAACTGCCGAACTTGGCTATTTTATTGTCAGTCTTTCTTCTGGTGAGGCATCTCGTACCAGCAAGATCATGCCATCGATGAGGCAGCGGCTTCTGCCAGGATGGATCTACAAGACGGGAAAATGCCCAATATGCCTGTCTTTCTTCTCCACTACATGGATCTACCTCCGCGTCAACTCCATCCACACTGCCCAAGCTGGCAACGTCAAATACAGCCGGCTTGGGCTTCTTGAATTGGGCAGGCGCAGATATCTGCACGGTGCAAGTGAGGTCACATACTCAGACGAAGTGGTAGAATCTTGTTTCAAGTCGGGAAGAAGCGAAAAGATAGAATTGGTATAAAGATCGAGGACATGAACAAGCCGCTCTTCCCAATGTTGAAATCCATACTCGCCAGCGTTGTCTTCTCATTTGGAGTCTTTTGACCTCGAAAACTCATATGTCCGCTCAAATCGCAAACGGCACCACTGCCATAAAGTTAGTGTCACTATCCACGTACTCATTAACACTCAAAAGGGGCATCTGCAACATACGTCGCCGCAAGAGATCGGCTCATATTTGGGCGGATTCTTCTCATCCGTGCACGTGGGAAGCACGGAGCACTGTTCGTTGTGGTTGAATCCAAAGAAGAAGGGCATGGAATACCGGTCTTCGGGGGCGTAGTTGAAGACCCGGTGCACCGTCGACTTGAACCGGTCGTTGGATAAGCGCTGCAAAAAGTCGCCAATATTGATGACGAAGGTGTCGGGGACGGGCGGCACCTTGATCCACTGCCCGTCTTTTGTGAGCACCTGCAACCCGCCGACGCTGTCTTGCCAAAGAAGGGTGAAGCACTGCAGGTCAGTATGGGCGCCCAGGCCGACGTCGATCGTGGCGTCTTGCGCTTCCGTGTTCTTTGGGTAGTAGTTGCAGACGCTATCACTGTGGAATCGTCAGCCTGCTCGGGCATCCCGTTCCCATGAAATAGACCGTCTTGAACCCATACCTGCCAGGATACGTAACGACATCGTCAAAGTAGTTTTCTGGCACATCCAAAGCCAGTGCAAAGGCCCGGATCAAGCTCCTTGCGAGCGTCAGACAGCCCTGCCAATACGTAATCATATCCTCCTTGAACCCCGACAGATGGCTCGTCCCTTCCCACACAAACTCCTCATGCTTCATCCACGGCTTCACCTCCTCCGGCACGGCATCCGGGTCCTTGGTCTCGGGGTCATACCGCGGATCATACCGGAAACTAAAACCCTCGCGGTGGTCCTTGGTCTCCGTCGGCGAGATCTGCGCAGCGCGCTTCTCGGTCCACCCGTTGAAGAATCTGGACTTCTTCTGCGTCACCAGAGCCTTTTGCTCGTTGGTCTGCGAAAAGAAGGCCTGCGCCTGCGTGAAGGCCGCGTCTATGGTGGCCTTGGGGATGCCATGGTTCTTAATGTAGAAGAAGCCCGTGTTCTCGGCCGCGTCGCGGATGGTGGCGGCGAGGGCTTTGCGCTCGGCCTCTGTGCCGCGGATATTGGAGAGGTCGATGACGGGGACCTCGGAGGCGTTGCAGTCTCGGGGCGGGGTCTTGAGAACGTCACGGTAGACGGGGCCGTAGGCGGACATGAGCTCGAGCTTGTAGCTCTCTGGGGCGGTTGTCGTTACCGTGGTAGTCATGGTTACGGACTTTGCTGATGAGATTCGGCCAAGTTGTCGAGCTGAGCTATTTGAGTACGCACACTGAACAATCCAACAGTCTTTAAGCTCTTGAGTCAAGTTTGAGATCACCTTTTGAGGTCAAGATGTATCTCTGTAACGATCGACACAACTGCGGATAGGTATTCTTGCATACTAATCAAGCGTCGCGTCAAGGCCGACTAAAGCCTCCGGGTGAACAGAGTGCTCCGATGGAATGAATCCGACCTTGTCCGGTAGTCAATGTGTCGTCCGCCGGTCTTCGCCGGACATCGTCTGGGTTTGAACGAGGACAAATGGTACGATAGCCAAAGATAATGGCGTGCGACGCGGTTCGCTGGAGACAAACCGGCCGTGCCCGCCAGCAGGCCCAGGCCCAGCAGTAAGCACCCAGGGCCCAGGGGCCAGCACGGCCCTTATCGCTCTCGGGGAAATTGGGCCGACAACGGACCGTGTGGGGTACGGGGTCGATCCCCGTCTTCGGAGCCACAGGGGTTGGTTCTTTCCCGGGGGCGTCTCTTCTCCCCGGTTGATTTCTGGCATATCCGTACACGATGCCGATCTACTGCTTCGCATGAACTGAGAGCTTTTGGTAAAAATCAACCTGGCTGTCAGGGTTTATAAGTGGAATACAGCTATATATGGGGCTGCTTTCATTCGTTGATATCAAATACAACGTTAGATGTCTTTTCTGTGGTAGGTTGCACACTGCAGTCGGCCATCAAGACTCGTCAGCACCCCTGCAGCGCTTATCTCCCCCACATGAACCGCATGACTCCGGTATCTTGAAGGATATCTTGGGTTATCAGCATGCAGCAGCCGATCGCGCCTCTGTAGCCGATATGATTACCATTCTGTCGGGTGTAGTTTGGTATAAGTCTCTGTCAAGGGAACACATAGAGCTCCCCTGAGTTTCTATCGTTTGCTGCCAAACAACTTTCAACGGGTGGGTGGGCATTGCTTCTTGAACGGCCATCATCACAGTTGAGCATTCACCGGCCCCCGAGATCAAAGCGTGCCGCAACGGCACTCTTCCACGCAAAAAATGGGCCTCCTAAACCGCCTCCGCGTCCCCGCCGCCGCCGGCACCTCCGAGATGCACGGCCGCGATGCCCTCCTCAACAACGACGACCTCCGCCCTCTCAAGCTCGCCGACCGCACATGGAGCCAATGGACCTACTTCACCTTCTGGTTCTCCGCCACCGCCACTGTTTCCAACTGGTACGCCTCCTCCACCGCCCAGGCTCTCGGCCTGTCCATGTGGGAGTCCCTCGCGTGCGCCTTTGGCGGCCAGTGCCTCATTGCCCTCATCATCACCCTGAATGGACGCGCAGGCAGCTGCTACCACGTTGGCTACCCGGTCGTTTGCCGCGCTGCGTTCGGCATCTACGGCGCATGGTGGCCGACCTTCAACCGCGCCGTCATGGCTATTGTCTGGAACGGCGTGAACGCGGTGCAAGGCGGACAGTGCATCTATGTCATGCTGCACGCCATCATCCCCGGAATCGCAAACATCCCCAACACCATGGGTGAGGGTTCGGCCCTTACAACGTCGGGGATGATTGGCTTCGTCATCTTTTGGCTCATCACCTGCGCCTTCCTCGTCATCCCCGTCCCCAAGATGCGCGGGCTCGTCTACGCGAAGCTGTGCGTCTTCATCATCTCCGCCGTGGCCATGCTCGCGTGGACAGCCACAAAGGCAGGCGGCCTCGGTCCCGTCGTCCGCCAGGGCGGTACCGCGACGGGGTCCAAGAGGGCGTGGCTCATTGTGCAGTTCTTCATGCTCGGCGCGGCCAACTGTGCCACCTTTGCGAGCAACGCCGCGGATTTCCAGCGGTATGCCAAGAAGAAGAACGATGTCATTGTCGGAAACCTCTTTTGTTTCCCCATCGCAAACTTCATTGTGGCGGCGGTGGGGAATCTGGTCTGCGCTTCGAGCGAGTTGATCTTTGGCGAGTTGATTTGGAATCCGGTCACGCTGTTGGATAACCTTCAGACGGCAGAGTACACGGCGGCTAACCGAGCGGGGTGCTTTTTCATCGCCGGCTGCTTCGCATACTGCTGCATCTTCAGTTCCATCTTTGAGAACTCTTTGCCCGCCGGTAACGATATTGCGGCGTTGTTCCCCAAGTACCTCACAGTCCGAAGGGGTTTCTTCGTCTGTGCCGTCATATCGTTCGCCATCAACCCCTGGTTCCTCCTGGTAAGTCATGTCATAGCCCCTGAGCCACCCAGAGTCCTCGACCTACACAAGTGAAGAGATTGCTAACAAGCGCCAGGGCTCCGCCTCTGTCTTCGTGTCCTTCCTCTCATCCTATCAAATCTTCCTCTCTGCCATTACGGGTGTCCTGCTGGTGAACTACTACATCATCGGCCGCGGCCGCATCAGTATCCCGGACTGTTTTACGTCCATGAAGTCGGGGGCTTACCATTACTCCCATGGCTGGAACATCCGCGCTTATGTCGCTTACATTGTTGGCATCATCCCCAACTTTTACGGTTTCCTCAACAACATGGGCGTTTCGGCTCCCATCGGCGTTACTAGGTTCTACTTCTTTGCGTATTGGGTCGGGCTCTTCCTATCCGGCTTCACCTTTTGGATTTCCTGCAAGATTTGGCCACCCCCCATCATGGAAGATGGATGGATTGAGCCCAAGGATTATGTAAGGCCCGAAGAGCTGGAAAATGAAGGGCAGATTATTGAGGCAGTCGATATGCCTCAAGGCGTTGACGTGGTGGACAGTGAAAAAGGTCCTAGAGAAAAGTTAGCGAAGGTATGATGAGCTGGGAAATGAAACCGCCGAGTGTAACGCGACGCAGGGGAAAGATCCGACAAAATAATGCTAGTACGAAGATCGATGAGATCCCGAAAAGAGCGCAAGATATATGCTGATAGTAAGCTATCTCCTAAAGCTTAGCAAGAACACGCCATCCAAGTGGGTGACGATACGTAAACATATTATAGCCCTACAGCTTTCCAAGTTCTCAGCGTATTTCATATGTCAAGTAAAGAGGTACGATACATGGCAGGTGCCCTCCCCACACAAGATTTCGACAGGAAGTTGAAATAAAAAGCAACCTGATAGTGCTAACGGCTGCCCGGCAAAGCATCCCGACTATCGACTACCAGGTATATTGGGCGAAGGTAACATTTCTTCGATATTGCTTAATAATCCTAGAAGTCACAGAGTTGTAATTCCGGTCGATAGCTGAGCAGAGCACCAAGACCAGGGGCAATGACACCGAAATCGTGGATGCTAGTATGGATTTGTACAAGATATTCTACACTCAACATGACCCCCAGGACATTCACGCCTCAGTCAGGTAGCCATGATACACTCGTCCCAATCCGCCTACTCTCACACGCACGTCCACCCCCCTGTCCTAAAGAATGCCCCCAAGCAAGACGCAAGACATCGATTACCGCTTCTTGTTCGTCTTGGCCGCCTTGGCCGCCACCCTCTGCGCCTTCTGCTTCTGCTTCTTGTTCTTGGCCAGGACGGCGGCATTCTTCTGATCCTGCAGCCTCTTGGACGCCGCAATCGTCCACTCGTCCACCTCCATCGCCGCGAACTTGGCCTGCGCCGCCCTCTGTCCCGCCAAGTTGCGCTCCTTGGCGTATCGCCGCTGCCTCATCTTGGCCTTGCGGCTCATGCCACCAATGTTCAACTTGACCAGTCGACCAATGCGCCAGTTGTCCTCGCGGTAAGAGTAATCGTCCCGCAGCTTCAGCACCCTCGCGGGCTGCGTCGGCGCGCCCTTGGCCGTCCGGGGCGCGGGGCGCAGAATCTGCGTCGGGATGCCAGAAGCCGAGATGGCGGGCGTCTCGACGGGCTTGAAGATGGTGTGCGCCGACATGTTGAGCTTGCGCTTGCGCTCGGCGTGCGTCGGGTAAGGGAGGACGTCGTCCTTGTTGAAGACTACGCCAATGTATTTCCGGTCCGGGTGGCGCGCGGGATCGCGGTAGTATTTGACGTAGCCCGTGGCCATGGCGTGGATCGTATGGTCGCGGCCCATGATGCAGTTCTCGCCGGGCCACCAGAGGGTGCCGCGCTGCTTGTAGATGATGTTGCCGGGGATGACATACTGGTCTGTCGTGGTGGGAGAAGCAAGCTGTTAGCACGAAGCTCTTGGACGACGGTCAAGCTTATGGAGCTCTCCAATGGGTCAAGCCCCAGATGTATGAGAGAGACATAATAAACGTACCACCAGTGCGCTTCGCTCCCAGCTTCTTCGGTATCGTCCTCTTGGGTGCAAGCTTGTAGGCACCCTGCGACTTGACGGAGGCATATCGTCGTCCGGCCACGAGGGCGTTGGCGGCATCGGCCCGCAGCAGCTGAGCGGCGGCCGAGGTGGAGGACTGGAGCGGTGCGGTCGTCCGCAGGAGACCGGCGGCAGCGGCCCTCAGGGGCTGCTGCAATTGAAATAAACGCATGAGGTGTGCTTTGTGGACGAGTTGCCCCTACGTCGTCAATGGCAACTGGGCATTGCCTTTTCGCCAGTTGAAGCTTTGCGTGCACAAGGGAGATAGATGGGCTGAGAGTATTTTTCCGGCTGAGTCAGCGTGTCGCGATAGCGATAAGGATCTTGGGGGCGGGTCTGAGGTACCTAAGTGAAGGTGGTCTTTTGGACAGCTGGGCGCAATGGCGCAGACCCGTTGCAGCGACATTGAGCAAGACGACGAGCGAGCACCTTTGAGGGATCACGGCGACAAGAGCGACCTGCAGTGAAAAAAGTCTGCTCGTACTTCTACCGAACTATCCGACAGCTCAAATCAAACGATATGCGCTTCTTCGCCTCCCTCCCGCTGGTCCTCCTGACCCTGATCAGCTCCGCCCAGGCCCAGTTTGGCTTCTTCGACCAGATGTTCGGCGGCCAGCAGCAGCAACAGCAACCTCAAAACGTCCCGAGCGACCCGTCGCAATACCAGCAACGATATGACGGCTGTAAGCTTTCTGTGTTACATCTCCCTGGCTTGTACATGCACGAGATCTCTAACCATTGTAGCCTACTGCGAACACTTCCTCTGCCCCGACACCCTCGCCTGCGTCCACTTCCCCCACCACTGCCCTTGCCCCTGGCCCGCGAACCAGGACAAGTTTGAGCTCACAGACGGCAACCGAGTCTGTGTTTCGAGGGGCGGTTTTGCAGCAGGCGAGGCTGCGAGGAAGATTGAGTTGGCGCGCAAGGGTCTTTTGTGAGGAATCAGTTGGAAAGGGCAGCAGAATAGACGGGCACTACAAGACGCACATACACCAAGATTCTTTCCCGGAACTTGACGGTTTTCTTTTCACATGGGCCACAAGATTATGGATATCATGAGACCCAAAAAGCAGATAGGACAATTCAGACTCTATTGAAAGTGCCAGGTTCTGGCCGAAGCAAAAAGCCTACTTAGTCGTGCTGAAAAACTTCTTCCTTCTTCCGACGGCAAAGGTGCCAACGTTGAGCAGGAAGCAGGCTGCTGCAATGACTGCGAAACACGACGATTACAGACACGAAGGCCCCGGAACGCCGCTAAAATCCCCATCCGTGATATCCACCCAGAACTCCTTCGTGTGCCACGCCGTTGCCGGATGCTAATCTCCATCTCGACCCCAAAAAGCGTCAGCAGTGCGTGAAAATGCTCGTAATGCGTCTCCTGTGTCGTCCTCCTTGGTACGGCGTGCGGACTGAATGTGACTTCAGGCAGCCGCCGCCGCCGCTCAGGCCTGGCCGTTGGTGGCCTCGCTCGGCCGGGGAAGAGCAGGGACAGGAGGCGGCCGGGCGGCCCTGTCTTCGTCGTCTTCCTCCTCTTCGGCCAGTTCTTCGGGGTGGCCCAACAAGTGGGCCACATCCTTCATTTCGTAGTGCTTCTTGCGCAACTCCTCAAAACGACGGTGCTTTTCCCGCTCCTCGGGCGAAAGGCCGGCCAACTCGTCATCGTCGCCATGAGCGCTGGCGCTGTCGTCGACGTGGACGGCCTTGAGGGCCTTTTCCTTGGACGACTCGCTTTCCGGGACCGCCTCTTCCGGCTCGCCAAGCGACATGATAGGGATATCATCCTCCACGCCAGGACCAGCGCGAGCCGTGCGAGGCTTCCTCTCAATGTTTGGGTCCTCCGACATTTCCTCGTCGTCCGAGGGGTCTTCGGTGGGGTCGTAGTGCTTCGCATAGGGAGTCTTGGGCTCATCAATCTTCATGGTCGACGTGCGCTCCTGCTCGGTCAGGTAGAGATTGGCCTCGTCCCACTTGAGGCGCTGGGACGACTCCAGATCTTGCTCTTCGTCGCCCTGCTGGGAGGGTGTTCGGCTGGATTGGCGGCGAGAGCCCGAGGGGCGGGCAGCGGAAGACGAACGGCGGTGGCCAGCGTTGTATTGGGTGTTGACGAGAGTAAGCTCCTTCTCGGTGAGGTCGGCTTCACCGGGTGAGGTCGGGGGAGATTTTTGGTACGAGTTCTTGAGAATGCCTGCAATGAATTGTGGTCAGTCAAGGCGAGCTTCTTGGCGAATGCTGGCGTGCAAAGTTACTCACCTCTTGGCCGCTTGGGATGGGGACCAGGAGGGGAATGCGTGGGAGGGCTGCGTTCGACGATGGCGGCCATTTTGAAGGTTTTTGCGACGACGGACTAAGGTAGTGTGAACTGGTGGAATTTGGTAAAGCAGAGGTAAAAGTCGTGATATCCAGTCTCGTGAGATGTGTCGGTCAGGTCGAGGTTTTAGTTGGCTTCGGATCAGTTTGGTTGTTAGGTGGTAGAGGAAGAGATTAGCGGGGTTTGGGAAATCTGGTGACGAAAGGCGGTGGTTTTGTGCTGAGGTGCAGGTGCAGGCTTGCAGCTGGGTCCTGAGGATGACGGGGTGGTGGACTGGTGGTTCGTGACCTGCAGGGTGCGGGTGCGGGTGCGCCGACCAGGGGTGGGCTGAGCTGGGCTGCTGAGTTGGGCTTGCTGGGGGCGGTTTGGACGTCCCTCTTTTTTCGCCCTTTTTTCTTTTTTTGGGTTGGACGATAGAAGGGGTTCGGTATGTTTGTGAAACAGGGAGACTTTGTATTTGGACGAAGATTGTCGGGATGTGTTTGAAGAATATGTCGAGGTTGTCGGGACAATCAGGGTATGAAGGGTTCGGAAAGAAAGGAAGAAGGAAAGTGAAAGTGGTCGTGAGACTGCAAGGCGATGAATTGATAGAGGCGTGATGAGGGACTTTCTTCCCTGTCAGGAATGGAATGTCAGGCAAATGACGGCGGTGTGGTGGGCAGGTGAGCAGATGCTGCCTTTTGAAGGTTGCCATCTTGTCTTATACCACGGGGCAATGGGCAATGGCAGATGCAGCTCTCGCCCCTCATTGGCACATGGAAGTCTGGACTCGGGACCAGGTGGCAGATGCAGTACGGATACCTCCGTACAGAGCACAGCTCTCATCATCTCACGAGCGGGGTGGGTTGGGTCCAGTCTGCCATCTCGGGCTCTATTCTCGAATACACAGCAACATCACACCTCTCACCCCTCATTGGCACATGGAAGTCTGGCTTGCCTGCAGACAAAGATAGTGGTCGTGTGAGTGGTGTGTGTGTGTGCGGTATGCGGGGATGAGAGGGAGGCTGGGGTGGCCATGGATGAGAAAGGTACGGAAACTCACTACTCAGTGCGTCTCAGTCACCTTTTTTCAGGGTCGCTACGGTCCCACTCACTCACTTGCTTTTGGGGGCTGCTCACGGGCTCACGCACTAAAGGGCCGCCGCCGCGTCTTCCGCGTCTGTCGCTTCCAAGAAAGCGATGATGGATAATTGACGTCGGGTCTCCCTGCAGCCGTAGTTGGCTTTGAAAGGTCTCGTACCTAAGCGACCAAGGCAAGGCACAGTCAGGAAAGGCAGGGCATGTAAGACACATCAGACCTCTGCTGCGCTGCGTGAGGTGCCGCGCAAGAGACTTGCACTGCAGAGGTGAGTGCCTTATCCGCGCCTTATGCGTATCTTCATGCTTGTTTCGACTACATTAGCCCGTCGCGGGGTTGGGCTTGCTCAGGTGTTTTTGGGCTGGGAGCTGCAGTGAAAAAAAAGGCCACCATGCGTCGGGAAACCGCGAGTGGTGGAAATGCCGGAGCTCTGAAGAGCTGGAGGCCCGGATCGGACATCAAAGGTATCGAGTACCCTCACAATGATAAGGCAGCCGCGCTGGTCACTGATTCCTGAGATTCTATCCGTTAGGTACACTAGGTAGTCTTTCTCCATGTGGAAGTGGCAGCAGGTGTGGACCCCGACCCCTGGGTCGCTGCTCCGCCGTTGGTTGGTGCTTGCCGTGAAGACAATTGGGTCTGTGCATGGGATCGCGATCGGCCGCAGCCAGGTGCCAAAGACACGGAAGGAAGAGGCGATGAGCGGCTTCCCGCTGCTGCCTCGTGCACCGCCCACAAGTGTCCTATTTACAGATCCCTACGGATACTCACTCGCACATATCGTGGAAGTCACTTCAGCCACTTCTCCCCCTTTGTTTTTTTGATTTCTTTACTCGACGAACTGTAACTCACATCACATCCACCGTCACTCTCTCATACCAAGTGGGAACAATCCAATCATCGTTTTCTTCTGCGACTCGTGTCACGGCAGTGGAAACCAAGTCACTTCGCAACATGTCCCCTTTCCTCCAGCCTCCAAACTCACTCCGCTGCTGAAGAGACCATCTTGTCGTACCAACCCCCCTTCACCCTCTAGGCCTCTCTACGTGCTCTCCATGACTTTACACTAGGCCTCCCCACCATCGTGACGACGTCATTCGACATGCATCACCCCTCGTCAACACAAAGCATCACCCACTAACCACCTCACCACTCTTCGCGAAGACTTAATTTCCCTTCCCTCGTCCTTGCGCTTTCCCCTCACTTCACTCTACTTAAAGCAAACCGCGGCTGTCATCCCATACAGTGACCTCATGCTGCATATCACAAACAGACCAACGACCAATGCCACTTACCCAAACTCGCCATTGAAATCCCCAGAGTTCATGCGCTTCAGCTCAGACCAAGGTCCTTAGCTCGGTATTATCGTATATCCTCAGGCTCGCGCTCCTCCGCGCAGTTCTGCAATGAAGCTAATCCGTCCTTCCACCCGTCATCAAATGGCCCCGACGCGGTCCATCAATAAACTCTCGTCGCGTGGCAGCGTCATTCCAGAATCCGGGGTGCATCGCTTCCAAGGCTCGTGCTCCTCTCCTTACTGTCTAATCGCACAGAACGCTGCCCGTTTTGTTCTCCAGCGTTGGAGCCAGCCCATCTCACAAGTGCCGATCCCCCTATCCGAATGTGAGAGTTCCACTAACTCTCTCCTTTCCGGCGTCCCAACTTTTGGCTCGCATTCATTCGTCAACGTTGTACCTATCTCTACGAAACGGCGGCCCCCCTCAACACATCGTTGCTTTGACCTCCGATGAACAAACCCTAAATATTCCGCATCCAGACGGCCCGGTCTCGGCCGCCGGTGAATTTTCTCTTCCGGCCTTCTCCCTCGGGTTTTATCCCTCCAAATCCTCCGGTGCCCACCACCTTAATAGTTTTCCGGGCCTTTGTTGCTGTGGATATTCCCTGGAATGATACAATGCTCCTCCAAACATGGGATGAACACAAACAAACAAAGCGTTTACTGTAGGTTATTTGTTTCGCTTTCCGCCTGCGAGTCTCAGAATTCCTTCGAGAAAACATGTGTATCATCATGTCATGTGCAGTCTCTGAGGCTCACCCCCGTCAAAGATGAGATTGCACCAAATAATGAGGAAGCAGCACGACTGGGGGTGTAACCACCCTTTGCCTTTCAGAAGACCCTTCAACAGACAGTACACACAGCACAGGCACCCAGAATTCGATCTGCACAGCCCTATACCTGTCGCGCGAGACAACGGGAGTATTGGTTTACGGCCAGTGGCTATGCCCGTTCATGCAAATTTGCTCTCATCATCAAGCTGTACGATCCTCACCTCACACCGATGAAGATTCGTTGCTCAAAACTACTCTTTAGTTGATACAGCCTTTACGGTGACCGTCAAGGGGTCTCCTCCTGCCTTGGCCTGGCGAATCATGGCTTGGAATTGGCCCTCGTTGGCCAAGTCCTTCATTACAATCTCCCTGGTCCTCTGGAGACCCTCCAACTCATCCAGTCTCTCCAAGGTGGCCTCAAGAAGCTCGTCGAAGCCCTCTTGAGAGCAGATTTCCCGAAAGGCATTATGCATCGGGACAGAATCTGCTCGAACCATGGAGTTGGAATCGATCGAGAAGATGTTAAAGTGGTCATGCTTCTGAATGAAATCGGCCCTCGTCATAAGTTGCCTCGCCTCGTGGAGGGGCATCTCCGGGAGCTTGCCGGCCAGAACATCCTCTTGCTTCATACCCTTCTCCTTCTCGATCAACGCCTTGGCTAGCAAGAACGCCGTAGTGGCGTGGTCTTGTTGATCCTCGGCGTCCGGATCCATGTCGCCGCCCAAGATCCAGCACTGGCCCAAGAGCCAACGCTTCTCCCTGTCGCAGATGAACTTGCAAGTCGCGAGCATGTCTTTTGATCTGGCGACGTGGTCCAGGAACCGGACGCGTCCGCCAACCATCTTGTAGACTTGATCCAGGAGATCGCTGGACACATCTTCTTTGAAGACCTTTTGCCGGAATCCTTTCAGAGCTTCGAGAGCAGGCTCGCGGGGCACGTCGCGGACATCAGTCACGGATATCCGCGTCGCTTGCCATTTGAGGTGCTCAGTAGTACTGTGGTCGTCGCTCGTGAAAACTACCGTGACGAGGCGACTTGCCGCCCACATTTCTGCCCGCTGCTGGATCAGCTCGAGTAGTTCGCGTCCATCATCGTCGTCTCGGAGGACGTGAACGCGATTGATGATCAAGACCAGCGGCTTCCGGATATGTCTTTGCCGCATCAGGGCCACCTTCTCCATCTTGTTGAAGGCTCTTTCGATGTCGAGGATGGCGGTGGAATCACGAGGGCCCTTGAAGCTGAACAAGCTCCCGATATAGTCCTCGTGGAACTCAAAGTCGAGGGCCTTCCCCAGGCGGAGACGAAAGACCTCGAGATCGCTATGGGCTTCCAGCATGGCAATCCCTGAGCCGTTGACCCTGCGCATCGCCTTCAGAATCATTGAGCTCTTCCCGGTTCCCTTTTCTCCCGTGATCAAGTGGTATTGGCCTCGAATACTCCCGTCGATGATGCCATCAATGTGCTCTTGCTCTGCTCGGGGGATCCACTCATTTTCACCCTCCAGACCCGTGAAATCATCAAGGGCATGAAGCTTGTGAGGAGCCACGTGACGTCCAAGAGCTGTCAACTCCGGCGTTGAGAAGCCGACGCCAAAAGCATTATCCATCTTTCGCAGGACCAGGTCTTTGTAGTAGGCGTGATAGGAGTACCCTGCCAGACCGAGGACAGCGATGGAGCCAAAGGCCGTAGCGCTGCCCTCGATGACTCTCCAAAAGGTAGGTTTCCAGCCATGGCTTGGCTCTTCAGGTTCATTCTTTTCGTGACGTTCCTTGCCGTGAGAGGACCCGGAATTCGAGCCTTGTTGCTCCACGACAATGAAGCGGGTCCGAGTATGGACTCTGCTAGTAGCCTCATAGGCCTAAGCGTCGTTGAAAGGCATGAGATCAGTTTGATGATATGTATAACAGCATTGGTCCATGATCTTACCCTCCATTGTTTCGAGAGAAGGTAGCGTCTAGCCATTCGCCTTTTGCTGTCGTATCCCGGGCTGGAACAGCGGGCTCACGCGTTGTCACGCGGAGATGCCACCGATGAGCTTGGCACTAGCAACGGTGCCTGTTCCGAGTGAACGCTTTCTGATTGTGGACCCCAAAATCACCTACGCGGTGAAATTTCCAGCGTTGAGACAGGTTCTAGTTCATCCAAAAAAGATTTGTAAATTTCTTGGCAAACCACGCGTGTTCCATGAAGGAATTTGAGGATCACTGGCAAGATACCCGTTTGTGTTGTCGAAAGAGACAGAAACCGCAGAGGCACGGTGACTGGTCCGTCCTTGTCCAAGGGTGCCAGACAAGTAGGGAAATGTAGAGCCTTAACTGCCATCGGTTTGTTATCCGCTGTGGAGAGATAGGGGATACTTCTTGGTGGACTCACCCGACAAGCCAAGTAATTACAGGGGGGATTCTGCAGTAAGCGAGGATCCATAGAACTTCACCATGAATGAACAAAGAGCTGCGGGCAAGATATATCCACCTCTGACTGATTCGAACTAACACTCGATTCTAGTCTTGGCTCGTCACCTCGACTGTCTCAAGGCAGTTAAATTTCGCTCCCAGACAGCGCGTCTTCTTTTACATAAGTTCGTCTTAGAATGAAATCCCGAAAGCAGGAGCTTGGAGTAGGCTACGGGTTAAAACATCCAGTTGCCGCTTCCGATTTCTCTAACACGTCTTATGACATTGTGATCCAGTGCTTAACCGGGGTAACTTGGCCACTCGTACGCTGTCAGTAAGTTTCGACATAGAATCACTTGTAACTATGTCTCAATCATTACAGCTTCCTTTGGATTTAATATCGACTACTGAACATCTAGAATGCTATTTTCTGCGTTCTATGTCGCCTATTGTAATACCTCTTCATCGTCCTCCTCATTCCCTTATCCCATTCCGCAAGAAAATCACTCCGATACTGAGCAGGACGACAATCAATGCACCATGCCTTGGGTGGGGAGAAATTGGATGACTACATCCTAAAAAATTATGCTAGGCTGCGGCTGGTCCCCGATTACATCAACGCTTCTGCTTCTGCTTCAACAGTTGTTGCTGCGATCAAGGTAGCGTCAATATTCAACATTTGTCGTCGTAAGGAACAGCCATTGAAGAAAATTGCCCGAGATGAACACTGGTTCCAAGCACCTTTTGCTTCTCGATTGCAGATCATCACATGTCTTATAATATGTCTCGGGGGGGCGATGCCCAAAACATTGACATTTCAAAGGCCTGCTCCGTGCGAATACAGAATGTCCATTTATGAGCATGCAGAGGCACCAATATGTTGAAGAATTCCCCAGTGGAAAATGGCTCCCGCCTCAAAACTTCCCCTAGCTCCCGGGGTTGACGTTGGTCCGTGGATGTGGCATGTCGTTGGTTATAACGCGAAACTCGGCTGGACCGCAGAGGACGCGATAACGTCTGCATTGCAAACATCCACGTTTTGATATTTCTGGCTCATCACCCGAGAAAATTGGATGGAGAGGAGCTGGAAACGCCACAAAGGGAACTGCCGACGTGTTGCTGCCCACAACCCGCCCCACATGGCATTATGCTTGATTTCATCTTTAACCCTGGCTTAATTACCCCTTAAAGAGGTCTGAACCATTCGAAGAGGAAGGGAACTTGATGAGGTCTATGTGGTCAGCCGGCACTTCCCCGCAAAGTAGCAGCGTCTCACTAAGATCTGCCCCCCGCCGCCAAAGCTCCGACACACTGGGGCTTGGCATCCCGCTACAGTCCTATGTCCCTCTGGTCGACGGTGCAAGTTGATGAGGAAACCCATGTGTTGGCCCGAAACCCGATGACTAGTCACTCGTACGTACGAAATTTCCGAAATATTGCTATTGTATTTCGCCCTGGTCCAGCGGTCTCGAGGCGTATGCGGCTATGCTTGACGACGTCTTCTGCCCTCCCTAGGATGGCGTACATAAAAATGTTGAGCCATGAAGATGTCAAACATTTCTTGGCTTTTCCTAGCTACCAAAAATCACTCTACGCTCCTCTCCTTCGATTCTTTAGTAGCGTGAGATGGACCTGCACCGATCTGTTGCCATCAGCAACCGTCGGGCTCTCGACGCATGTGCCGGCTCGGCTACCGAACTCGGCTTCAAACAACGTGCTATACAGCGTCGCGAGGCCAAACTGATGGAGCTCCGTGAGAAGAGAGCCATATCCATGTCTGGTGAGTTTCCAAGGAGCAGCGCCGTCCCTCTAGGCTGCCAATTGATTTTGTAGCCCCGATCCGCCGCCGTAGCGATAATGACTTGAACACGTGGGCGGCAATTGACCACCAAGTCTTCCGAGGGATACACTCTCGACACCGAACCAGCCACTCTTTTTTGCCCAGAATACGACCTGTGTGGTCGTTCCCGAGACCACCATTGGTCCCTACTGGGTCGCCGGCGAGCTGATCCGGAGCGAATTGACCGACGGCCAGTTTGGCGTGCCTCTGCACCTTCATGTTCAACTCGTCGGTCTCCACTTGTGCGGTTGTGCCCGAGATCTTGATCAATGCGTGGCACTGCAATGCTACCGGCGTGTACTCTGGTGTCTCTGCTACCGGTCAGGGCGGGCTGAAGTCGACCTTCGGCCGCAGCGTTCAAGAGAACTGACGCCGACGGCGTTGTCCAGTTCGATACCATGTTCCAGGCCATCACACCAGCCGCGCCACTCACATCCAGGTCAAGACCACGGCTGGTGCCACTGTCCTGGACAACGACACAAACGTCGATGGCACGAAAAGCTACCTCGGCCAGCTCTTCTTCGACCAGACCCTCATCTCCGCCGTTGACGCTGTCGCCCCTTACAACACCAACCAGCAAGAGCTGACACTCAACTCTGATGATAACATCACCTTTGGTGAAGCGACTGAGGACTATGACCCGATTATATAGCATGTCCTGCTCCGTGATGACGTCTTTCAGGGTATTTATGCGCGTCAGCGCCGCTGAATCTGCGGGGGCGTATCGTAAGGCAAGCTCGTAGCTTTGTTGACTAGACAGTCTCGGTGACTACCGCTATGGGATCTTGAAAGGGTTGTTCTGAGCGTGGAACTGAAAATCGGAGTCATTCGTTTGTAATGGAGGTATTTTGGGTAACTTTTGTATCTACTTTGTTGGCAAGATTCGAGGAAAATACGACAGCGCATGGCGTCAATGAAGCCCGATACTCTCCTCGTTTGATTCACCAATCAAAGAAGTCGTGTTCTCGAGCTTCGAAGCATTCCAAAAGGTGCGTTGATTTGCGGTCATGAATCAAATATGCAAAAAGGCCTCACCTTTCCGCTTTTGAAATCCGAGGAAATCATTTTGAAGCACACGTATGGTCGGAAGGGGAGTTGTGAAGAACGACGATACCCGAGCTAGCGCTTTGCGTTGCACGCACCCAGCTAAATCTCCTTTTGAGAAATATCGGCGGGGAGGACGTTCAGCTATCGCGGTATTGGCGCACGAACTCGTGAAGTTGCACTAGAGAGTCATGTCCAACGTTTTGCATGTAAGCGGAGCTTTTGTCTCCTGATATGGCAACATGGATAAGCTTCCTGGCAATCCAGCATAACTCGCTATTATGCCGGATCGTGCCTACTCTTTCAAATGCGGCGGGGTCTATGCGGCCCCTGATCGTGTCCCACATGACTTCCCATCTGGAGATGGCACGTAGCAGGGCTGGTGCACACGCAGGTAAGACACCCATGAGAGTGGCCGAAGCCACCATGGCGTTGAGGGCTGTTGACCTGGTGTTAGCTGTTTCTGTTTTTGCATTCCTGAGTGATGGGGACTGAACATACCATAAATCAACAATTGTAGGTCGGATCCGTTGATGTCCTGAAATGGGAAACTTCCTATGCCGACCCAACTCTCGGCCATCAACGCGTCGGTGCATTGTTTGACAGAACAAATCCTCCTAGAACCATCGGCTCCGAGAGCGTTTGCCGCGTCATAATACTCTGCTGCATCTTTGGCGTCCCAAAGCTCCAAGGGGCTCGGCAGATCACACGTCAATTCTGCAGGCGTCATCGATGGCGGAGTATTGGACATGCCGCATTGCTGCCAGTCCCCCACCGCCGTCCAAATTGCCAGTCTACCTGGTCGTCAGCAATCAAACATCCAGCCACAGGGCGAAAAAGACTCACCTAATTTTCGACTCATTGCGGACGAACTCTTCATATTGAAATATGGGGGCATGTTTGGTTTGTGCCAGGCCAAGAACCCTTACGGCCGATACAAGCAGCGGAAGTCGCTGGGTCTTGTTCTTTCTCCGTGTCGCTACATCGTTTCTGAAGAACTGAAGCGAGTGAATCATAAGAGCTGCTTGCAAGGTCTCCCCGAGCTCATGGGTGAACTCGGGTGCAGAGCCTGGGGGCATCAAACGCTCTAGGCATCGAAAGATATACTCCTCGGCAAGACTGAGATACCCACGAGCTGCGAGGACATCGTCGCTCGGAGGTGACCTCAGAGATCCAGAGAGTCCAACAGCCAAGAGGAGTTGTTTGGTTGTATCGTCATTGCCAAAGTCTGGCCGATGAACGATGGGAAAGTCAAGATGACTGACTCGGAAGTAGGTTGCAGCAAATTGGCACAAGTTTCCTGCAGAGAGCACCGAGGTGGCAGTGTCGAGATCGAAGGTACCGTCATACCATTGGTTTGTGACGACCATAGTCTGATGAAGCTCTTGTAAGTCTGAGATGATTTCAGCTGACTGTAGTTCCAAGCTTTCTGGCACAAAAGGGGACACGGTCGCGTTGGAGAGTATGTTTTCTGACAAGACATTCAAGGCATTGAAGTCAATCAGCTCAGGGGCGAATGTTGACGGGAAGCCATAGGGGAGGAAGTTGAAATCATCATCGATTAGCATGTTTGGAGGATATTGCGTAGGCATGCCCTTCATGGTTGGATCGATCCCATCACCCTCGGTTCTCGCAGCTGCTTCGCTGGCGAGGAACTCCAGGATGTTTTCCGAATTTGGATTTGTCAGTCCGAGAAGGAAAGCAACCGTAATTTTGGTGCGGTCCTTGTCAGTATCGGGTGTGTCCACCGCCGTAGTGTCCAATGACGAAGATGGTGTGGAAGATGCATCTGTGATGACTGAAATGCTTTCCTCCAGCCGGTGATATGTGCATGGCAGTTTCCGAGAGACGCATCGGACGCAGGGATCAGATGTATCGCATGACTGCTTGCTGTGAAAACAGGCGTCGCATGCCTTGGGTTTCTGGCCGCGCTTGAGGTGTGGAACAGTTTCCCGGTCTTGTTTCTTGGGGCAGTGGATAGTGTGCTTACGGCATACATCTCTGACCATTTTAGTGGGATTTTCGGCATGGATGTGTGCAAGATGATACGAACCGTCTGGCGAATGCCTTCTCACAGTAGAGGCACTTGTACCTAGCCGATTCGATGTCTGCAAAATAGTGAGTCCTTGATTCAAACAAATCCCGAAGAAGGCAATCAGCCGCTAAAGTCCAGCTTGGGTTTGGTTGATATACAGGTCAAGTGTTGACTGGGGATAGACAGGGCGAATCCTGTCAGATACGTTGCTGAAACCCACTGACAGTACATTGACAAAGCTAAGTATCAATAGATGGGAGCAATCATCACTGACCGACGGGGACTCGTCCGAGATCGCCCGGGATAGAGAAGGCGGCAGGACTCAAAGGGGCGACATATGACATGCAAAAAGAAATGGCGGAAGGGTGAATGAGAACCAGGGGAAAAAAAGTTAGAACAAAGGGAGAAAATAAGAAGACTACGTACGTGTGGATTCGTGCCGGCGTAGATGAGCGCTTCTCTGATACTGCTTCCCGCAACTAGCACACGTGTGACCTCCGGTTGGAGGAGCGGCCATGGCAGTTCCGGCTGTCATCGGGCGGCGGTGTTTGGGAATCCCAGGGGAGATAATGGGCTTTTCCAATTGGGCTTAGGATTTTCAGTAAACCATCGCGTTGGTTGGCGTGGTTGGCGGTGGGCTTGGATGAACGACAGAGAAGGTGAAAATGGTGGGTTTAAGCCGATCAACGCGTTCGGAATGACGCTGACGCGGGATGGCACTGGCAGTGGCGGCGTGGGCGGGACCCGCCAATCCGCGACAGGGGCAATTGGGGACCGGAGTAGTCAGCGACCGGAGAAATCCCACCCCGGTGTGTCGGCAAACTCGGATGGATTTATTAGGCACTAACCCAATTGGGATGGAAGCTCTTGCTTGCATTGCCTGCCGAGGTGGGGCCGTAGTCGAATCATAATACGGAAGGTCTGGGCATAAGATAAAGGGAAAGAGGCTACTCCCCAACCTCATCAGGCATCATGGTCTTTTCTTGCTTCCTCGATTTCTTCTCAGCATCAAGACCATCCGTGCCACCCGAATACTCCCCGGATTAAGAATATCCGTCTATATTCATAGGGCCATTGCTAAATGCATGAGGGGAACGAACTCTGTTCATTAATACCATTATCTGCACCAGGGACAAGTTCAGATAACGTGCTTTAGAGTACAAAATGCAGACACTTTCTGGGAACCGAAGTCCCATGCATCAATGGGGGCTCCTATTGCAGTTCGAATCCCATATAAAATGTTTCTTCTTCCCGGTGCTAAAAGCTCCTCCCTTGACCTCCGAGGTCATTTGAAATAGACGGGACTGTGCTGCCTTCCGCCAACGAGCGCGGCGACCCGTTTGACTTCCTTCTGCACTGGTGATCTTTTACCATTCCGATGCTCTTTCTAAGCTAATACCAAGAAGAAAGTATTATACTATGTTCAGCCTTCGTGAGTCACCTAGCTCAACCACGTCCCCTTGGACCCTCACGGGGCTCTGTCGTCAAAGGACACCACCAGAGCCCATAAGCTTCACATTGGAACTCACCTTGTCCTTTTCCAGATCTTCTACGGTTCCATCCGTCGAGTTTCGCATCACAAACACGGGCTCGTGCCCTTCATCTTGCGTCTACATCATCCGTATCCAGACTTCAGCACCATCGCAAACCGAGCCATGTGAGGTCAAACTCCACAAGCCGTAGCGTCGTGCCACAAAACAATCTACCGTTTGAAAGCCGAATCATTGAACGTCCTTCCAGCGCCGTTGAATATGCTTTGTTAGTCCAGGATGCCATCATATCTCGCTCCCTCCGCGACAGACTAACACAACAATACAGAACCACGCTGGACAGCATTGTCAACTGGGCCCGCCAAGGCTCTTTCTGGCCCTTGTCGTTCGGCCTGGCCTGCTGCAGTGTGGAGATGATGCATGTGTCAATGCCGCGTTATGACCAGGATCGTCTCGGCATCATCTTCCGCGCTTCGCCTCGACAAGCTGATGTCATGATCGTGGCTGGAACGGTCACAAACAAGATGGCGCCTGCTCTTCGACAATGCTACGACCAGATGCCAGACCCGAAATGGGTAATCAGCATGGGAAGCTGTGCTAATGGGGGCGGCTATTATCACTACAGTTACTCCGTCGTGAGGGGAGTAGATCGAATCGTGCCTGTGGATATTTATGTACCGGGATGTCCACCAACGGCAGAGGCCTTACTGCATGGCGTTTTCCTTTTACAGGCAAAGCAGAGAAGGACGAAGATTACGAGGATGTGGTATAGAAAGTAGGCTTATGGGTAGCATAGTGCTCATTATTCCTAGGTGTAAATTTTCCCTATTTAAAACCCTCAGTCGCAACGTTTTGGCTTTTTGCTTTGGCCTATATGCCAAGTTCCAGCACCCAACATTGTGTCGTAATTAATTGACGTTGGACATCCCGAAACAGCTGCTTTAGCAGGCCAACGCAGAAACAAGAACAAATTGCCGTCAAGTAGCGAGGAAATGAAACTACGGTCTGTAGGAAATGAAGTCTGTAATTTCTTTTCCATAATGAACCAACGTGACTATTCTAACCTTTGACTGGCATGGGGTTAATGCTGAACAGGGAATTGGGGTTGTCATCCGCGGAGGAATCACCATGATGAGGCAAGGAAAGCATTTAGATGAACTAAGGTATCAAAGGGGGTAAAAGGCGGCTTGATCATGGGTCTTAAGATTGCCCGTTCTGCCGTCAGCTTACTTGTACTTGAGATGCCAAGGCGCTTCACACTTATCCCCTCACACCGCACCTTCAGCCAGTTGCCCGACAGGTTGCACATTCGAGCCCCTTGTCAGCGCGAAAATTTCCAGCTGCCTGATTAAGCCAAGACCAAAACTGATAGTGTACGAAAGTCGTGCTGCTTTGACTGCGCCGCTGCAATGCTTCTGGCAGTAGCCTCCTACCACAGCAGCGAGAGGCAAAGACCGCAATGCTTACTTTAATACAGCAGCATCGCGGTCAAGAACCTTCGCCTTGTCAGGTCTCAAAAGCCGCTGTTTCCTGCCCTCAATCGCGACGATGAAGGTTCAATATCCCTCGGCTCCAACGCTCTGCTTCTGGCTGTCGCTCGCACGTACCGTCCTCGGAGAGCCAATCCCTGCTCCTACGGGCGAGTACAACGTCGGTGCCGAGCGGTTTGTTGTTCCCTTCTTGGACGAGAAAGACGTCGTGTGGCCGAACGGTGTTTCGACCGAATATCTCGTCACGCTGTACTATCCCACTGCAGATGAGAAACCTTGCCCGAAGCCATACCTCGAGGCCGAGCTAACCGAGTTGTACGCCGATTTATGGACCTATAATGTCTCCCACCTAACATCGACGGTGCGGTGGAATGCCACTTATTTAGACGATGGAACGGGCCCCACGCTTCTCTTCGGCCCCGGTGGTTGGGGCCCGCCGACTGATGGTAACTACATTGTCATCTCTGACCTCGTCTCTCACGGTAAGCCCGCGACAATTAAAATTTTGTTGCTCACGCTGACCTTGCATCGGAGGATACGTCGTGGCTGCGTTTGATCACGTTTATGAGCAACCATTTGTGCGGTATCCCAACGGCACCGGCGTCTTTGGCCTCTCGCCGGCTTTCAGCAATTACACCCTTGACTGGGTAGAGAAGCTGCACGCCATCAGGATCAAGCAGCAGCTGCACTTTATTGATTACTTTCCCTCTCTGGTGGCTGAGCTCAAGGCACCATTCAAGTTCAATGACTTCGGCGCGTTTGGGGTGTCGCTCGGCGGCTCTGCTGCGCTTACCGTGGCACTGGAGAGCGATGCCGTGGCTGCCGCCATCAACGTAGACGGCACCAATTGGGGTCGATTGAACAGCACGTCCGACTCGGACCTGAGAAAGCCGTCGATGATTCTTAGCTTTCAGGGCCACAATGCAAATACGGACCGCACCTGGAACAACTACCGGACCTGGCAGACTGGCTGGTGGCGTCTGTTCTCGGTAGACGGAAGCATGCATGCCGACTGGTCCGACCTGACGTTTTGGAAGAGTTTTGGCACAACACGTCCATCGGGACCCGTGGACGGCAACAGAATGGTTTATATCTCGAGGACATTCATCAGAGCCTTCTTTGACGATGTGTTGCTTCATATCTCTCAGTCCATTCTGGATAGTCCTTCAGAAGACTTCCCCGAAGTGAAATGGGACGAAATTCACAATGAGCAATGATTTGAACCACCTATTCCCGTATAAATACATGTTTATCTCATTTGACCACATTTATTGCGCATCTAATTACGGGTCGACAGTGGACAAATGTCACAGTGTATTCTCTGCAGCTAAAGGCCACCTGTGCCCGTGCTGGCAGGCTGAGCAGATGGTGGTGCAGTGCTATTACCCTGCTGTTGAGGCGAAAGGAGAGTAACAATACATTAAGGCTGGGCAGAGTCTTTTACAGCGGTAATATGCTATCGTTATTTGCCGCGAACTCGATCCATAATGGGACAGCCTCCTGCTGGCCGTGAAAACGGGAAGAGAACAGTTCTTCTGCCCATATGGCAGTTGTCACGAAAGGGCCTGATACAGCGATGAGACAGGGCATGAATACTGCGCGAGTCAGACAAAAGCGTGTAAATAAGGATAAATCAGACAGACCCTTCTGCATGCCTTCACTTAGACAGAATCAGATCACAGTTGAGATGCCGATTCCTATGAGCCATCTTATACGCTGATTCGTGGCTGATTCGTGACAGCAGTGGAGGCTTTGATAAAAGTCTGATCCTCCGCGAGTGGATAACCACCCATTTCCAAGCGAGACTTGGAAGAGATCCGCCTGGCCAACGGTTTGAAATGAATTCGATGGTGCTCCTGTTCGACACCATGGTGCTTTGAGTTGCCGCTTCCCAAGGCCCTATGAGACCATGATGCTTTTAGATCGTGCAACAATCACCGAATGATTGAGCTGAGTATCACCTTCAGCAATCAGCAAGTACTAATATGCATCTTTTGTATATTTAGGGGCCTTCCGCGTTCGCAACTCCTGCGCCGTTGAGTAGGTCCCAAGGCTCACTGGTGTTGCCGGTGGAGAGATCCAGGTAGGCTGCTTTGATGGGTTATTCGGAAAAAACAATTACGACGGAGCCATCGTCATCTGAAAAGATGCCTGGGCCGATAGTATCGCCCGGGGGTCTCTGGCCATGTTTCATTGGACCATAAAAGATCGTCGAAGGAGTCTTTTGTTGTGAAGATGGGAAACATTGGTTCTCCGAGTTCGGTACTGACCCAAGATGAGATCAAGTAGAAGGTACCATTGTTGAAGGAGAGAGTGCTCGCAAACATGCCAAGGTCTTCACCTTGAATCCCGTTGCGAAGGGTATGTATAGAACTGGGACACCCTATTGACGGCATTGCTTGCAAGTTGAATTTGATGAGTTCTTCACTGGCATAGTCAGGACTTACTGGAAAGATCGTGTAAGAGCATATCGTTCAGAACAGAGTCTCATTCCATTCGGGGACAAAAGCACATCTAGGATCCGAGTGCCATCCTGGAATGATTGGATTAGTGTAAGACGTGTTCGCCAGAGATCTCAGGGCGCCCAAGGCGTACAAAAAAGAAGGTTAGGAAACGCAGAAATTGCATAATCAAGGTTAAAAAAAAGCTTACTGGCACTTTGCAGAATAAAGATTCACGAAAATGCAACTGCAGCATGTTCAACAAATGCCTGTGCATTCTCTGCCGTCTCAATTCCGACGGTCTTACACGAGAGTAGATGGGTTACTCTTGTGTTTTATTGATTGTATCAATCACTGAGAGAAATCGGTCTTGATGTAGCCAGTGGACCCCTTCAATTCGGGTGCTGGCGGGGAGGGTGATGAGCAGGTTCATCAACAACTCGCGAAAACGACGACGACGACGGAAAAAGTCTAGACGGAGTGTTCCGTGAGATTGCATATCTCGGCGAGGCATAATCTGTGTCAGCTTCAATGGTAGCTTGAAGGTATCATTCCACCCCTTCACACCGGAGGGAATTTCCGCAAGTCATCAACCGATAGGTTGGTACAGCCGGAAAATGATCGACGCGGCCTGCTGGGCTCAGTGGGTTGTAGGACCAGCTTGCCGGATACATGGACTTCACGTCAAGCCTAAAGAGGAAGGGCGATCCGTGTGTAAGCCTCAAATTATGCTCGCCTCGTCACGTTCATCATATTCAGCGTTGGACAGCCGCGGCAAGTTGGTGTGCCGATGTCCTGAGACTCAACTTCGTTAATAAGCTCTGGCTCGTGCCAGGGTTGCCCTCACCCAACCTTCCTTGGACATGCGCTTGGCATAGTTCAGGAGTCATGAGAAGGTCAACAACCTGGCAGCTACGTCTCTGTGGGCAGGAGCCAGATGATGGATCCTCAATGTACCTCAAATGTTGCATATCATGTGGGCATAAGTCAGCGAAACGTGTGATCTGCGATTGTGACGGCCGCTCAGACAGTGTTCACTGGCTGCGTTGAAGGCAGCTCTTGGCGACAGATTTCTTGGCAAGACCTTTTGGACGATGAAGATCTCATCGCAAATCCCTTAAGAAAGCCCTTATCAGACGATGATCTGTGATCCACGCTGGGACTGCTTCCCGGCGACCAAGCCTCAAGAGCTCAACGTCGCACTTCACCCGTATTCGAATTGCTCATTTCACCATCAGGATCTTATCTCTAGTAAGTCATCGGGTAACTTTAATTCTCCAACATGGCTAAAACAAAAATGAAAAACAAGCTTAAGTATTTCGGCGCTAGTCAGGAATTTCGAGCAACTTGCCGCATGTCACGAGAGCTTAAAACTGTCTTTTTACTCACTCCACCTGGCGCGGGGAAGCGTAGCTGCGGACAAAAGGCGGAAGCCGGCCCCGCAGCCCCGCCTTACAAGGCGGAGAGAGCAAGCATCGTGGGTACAGGTTGCCAGAAGTTAGAAAAGCTTCCTTTTGTTTAATGCAACTGCGTGGCCTTCCTTCGCCTTCGGGGCCTTGAAGCTACACGAAGCGGTGGTGTTTTTCTCCTAATTGGCAGAGACATGCGAGGCAAGCCTCAAATTGGGCCTATAGTGAGGCGGACAACGGGAGAGACACATTCTGTCTTGGTCTACCATATTCGCAGAGTTCGTCCCAGTCGACTGATCAGCCCACCAGCGAAACTGAGGCGTTAAGGTCGTCCGTAACAGGGCTGGATCGGTTCTAGCCCCATGCATCCTTCGCTATGGGCACATCCTGACTCTCTCACCTATGCCGAAAGTGGTCGCTGGGCATTTTGTGTGTGCATCCAATGGGAAGTGCGTTATGAGTCAGCAATGATTGAGGAACGGGCACGAAGCTTGACATATTCGGTCCAAGACTTGAACTTGGAAGATACCTTCACTCTACCTACTTAGTGTGTCCGCCATCATTGTTCTCACCATGTCTCTTTCCTCTTTCGTCGTCGCGTCTGGGTCGAACAATTTCGCGCTACAACGTTACTCATAGATAAATCCGTTATACCTGGGTATCTAACGTGGGGATGTGATCCGAAAATCCAAAAAGATGCAAAAGGCCTTGACATCTAGGTTCAGCCCAAAACACTTGTGCGGCTAAACTTTCTTCGTTTCGACTCCACCCAAAACCTTGTCACTTGTCAAAATCTTATGACTTCAGACAACACGCGGCCGTATGGCCCTTGTGTGCGACGCAAGAAAAGCTTCTCTCACCACAGGGCGAAACGATCACGGAAGCATCACGGCTGGAGACCGAAGAACGCTCCCAGTGTACTGTAACTAGATCCGTCGAAATTCCTCGGACGAAGCGCTTGTGCTTAGCATGTTGGACGTTGACTCGCAACTGCCCCTACCAACATTGGGTCGAAAAATGAATGTATATAAACGGACCATGGGCACTCTCGAACAAAGTGGTTTACTGAACCATTCTCTTCCCAGCTCATCGAGTTACAGTCTTGACGGCTCTGACCTTGTAATTTCTCAATCAGATCAATCACAACTACTACATTCTTCAAAATGCGCTACGCTCAGCTTATCCTTTCCCTCTTCCTCTTTTTTACCTTCGTCCTTGCTCTACCCGTGCCGGCACCGGTAGACGCCCTTGTCGAGCGGGCACAAAGTAAGAGTAACAACAAGGGAAGCAGCAGTAACAAGGGAAGCAGCAGTAACAAAGGAAACGCGAGTAACAAGGGAAGCTCGAAAGGGGTAGCGAAGGAGGTCAAAGGCATCGATAAGAATATCGGCATCCAAGAGAAGGAGCAAAAGGACGTCAAGAAGCTCCAAAAGTCCGAGGGGACGAAGAAGTTCGGCAAGGAGTCGAACGGTCTCAACAAAGAAATTGCCAATGGACAGAGGCAACGTGAGAGGAACCAGAAACTCGCGGACAAGAATAACAAGCCATTGACCAATGGACTGGATAAGGTATGGCAATTCAAGCTCCTCCCTCCTGCATGGATACAGATGGATATCTAACGTTTTCCAGGTTCAAAACGCCCAGGCAAAAGAAGCAAAGCAAGCCAAAACCCTGAAGGGCGATGATTCCAAGAAAGACAAGGCTACCTTGAATCAGCTCGGGAAAGAATTCAAGGGCGGTGAAGAGCAGAACAAGAAGAACAAAGCAGCTGTAAGTGCTCTCAACGGTCTCTCGAGTGTAGACAGTTGCTAACAGTTATTACAGGCTCTCAATGGCGGTAATGGTGGTAAGGGCAGCAAGAGTAATAAGAAGGGCGGTAGATCATTGGAGGCCGCGGAGGAGACTGGAGAAATTGAGTTGAGCAGAGACGAAATCGAATAGTCTCACAGGACACGACAGGTGCTTATTTGAACAAATTTGGGAACTTGGATGAAAAAAACATGGTGGGACGAGAATGGACGACACCATAAGGTGGAATTGATGGTGGGTGAAGAGTTTGTACCAGAATGGATTTTGCCATTAGGCGTGTAAGGGCCATTCTCCCACTCGTTAAGTAGCGCGCTTCCCTGGAGTTATCGATGATTACTATACTCAGTGACATTACTTCTATGAGATGCCAGGTAGACGGCATGTTATAAGTCGTTAGGCATAATTATGGGAAGTCGAAGAGTTGTCTCGACGTTACGGTCATTATTGGAAAACCCCTGCACTCTACTGAATCATCGAACAAGAACGAAAACGTCTTTCATCGTAGGATTTATTCGCGTTTCCGGCTTAAGTTGAAAACTGGCCATTCAAAACGGTGTTAAAAACAAGGGATTTATGTTTTGTGGAGGGGCGCTTGGCTTCCAAGAAGCGTCGTATTATCGTAACGGTAGGAGCCGCTTCTTCAAGTATGCGTATACCTTATGCGACTATCATATCCACTTGAACCCATGCCATTTTGCAAAGTGCGATTAGTTTTAGTCCGTTTAAACTTACAGCTTCTATAGCACAGTATTCTGACAGCGATCTGGTACATCCTACTAGATACCCAGATGGAATAGATTGATGTAAATGTATATCACAAGGGTGTGTATGGCATTAATTGCTGCCCGCAATTAACGGCATCGTTTTTGCGACAATGTATTAGGTTCATGCACATGTTCCTACACACCCTTTACCGTCGGCGTTGAGAGGGACTTTCAGACTTTTGAGCCACCTTACTCCAATAAAGTTTGATGCCAAAACAAACAAGCTTTGAACTCAGCCATTAAACAATTTTGTACAGTAGCAATAACACGGTTGAAAAATTTCAGCCACCGCGAAGCACTCGGAGATACATGCATTGGATGCCACAATATGCCGACTCTCCTCACTGTTCTTTTAGGAACTTTCAAATATCTCTTCCCAGTACATACGTTGATTTCATAGGTCAAAGGCTGCATTTACCAAGAAAAGTGGCTCCACGCGCGCAATACACCACATCAGTAAGTGCAAGTGAAACGCCATGGCTAATCTGTCAGAACTACCCCCAGAAATTGTTCAGCATATCTTTGCCCAGCTTTCAAACGGGCCAAATTATGAGCATCTAGCCTTCCTAGACGATAGTTTCAAGGAAGGATTGGCTGCCTTAGCAACGCTCTGTCGGACATCTCGAGCAATCCGTGAGCTGGTTGAACGCCATCTATTCGACTACGTCTGGCTTACAAAGTACGGCCACGATCACCTGGTCTCTCTCATGAGATATTGGCACTCACGCCCAGCTTGCGTAAAACATGTGCGGCGTTTATGCATCTCGATTCAAGCGCCCGAGCTTTCACCTTATGGCCCAGAAAGCCAACTCACTACTCCTGATATTTGTTTCATCAACGAGGTAGTTGGGAAAATGGGGCTCAGGATTAACCCGGAAGGTTGGGAACACAGTCGTCGCCACACCAACGTACTTGCCATGATTATTCCACTATTGGCCTCAAAGCTACGCAGACTCGAGATCCAGTATATGTGTTACAGGCAAAACCACGATCCGGATGCTTCGGACAAACTTCTTCAGATGGACAAAAGCGGCTTTGCCAACTTGAACAACCTACATATTAGATGCACACCTCATCCAAGCTCATTTCCTCTGGGTTTAGTGGAAGCAATCTTGAAGAATGCCCCGAAACTCAGATGCCTCAAAATTCAGTATTTCAACGACGTCAGGTTTGATGAATCGAAACATTGGGAACAAATAACCAGCCTCGCCATTCTGCAAAGTTGGGTCCCGCAATTCGATCTGATCAACATGATTTTGACGCCGACGCAATTGTGCCATTTCGAATATAGCCCAATTCCGATGGATTACGACGATATTTTGGACATGTTTGACGCGCTGTCCCGGCACAAAGAGACGTTGAAAACTCTTGCAGTCCGAATCCCGCAACAAGTAAGGGGCCAATTCGAGAGTCTACCTCTACGCCAGTTTACTAATCTGGAAACCCTAACGACGGCCTTGCAGGATGCGGGCGTCAAAAAGAGAAGCATTCTACGGCAGCTCCCGGAATCTTTACAAAAGTTGCGTATCGTAGAAGAAGTCAACCGAAAAGCGCTGGACGTCATGGCGCATGCTTGGCTAGGCGAACACATTCGGAGAATCATGAAGACAAGAAAACATCGTCACTTGCAAGTCTTCATAGCAGATACTTGGGAAGAGAAGGAAGGAGAGCGGAGATTGACTTATGAAGCTCGGTCGGTGGGCAAAGTAACGGATTGCATCGAGGAAGGGCATCTCGTGGAAGCGGTCCAGTGGCTGTACTTATCGTCCTAATACCTTGGCTCCCTAGCATCAACCCACACCGACCGCAGTGGACGTTTCTGTCCAAACCGAAGTCGATTGTTGAGTAAGCTAGGTTATGGTTCAAAGATTTCTGCACCTATCCATGGAGGCTTTGAATTTGACATCGGGGTAATGGAGCTTGTCTCGTGCAATGTTGGAATGACGCGGGGAAAGTTGCCTGAGAACAACTTCATCTCTCGGCGATTGCTATTCATCTAAGCAGCCTCCTAGACAAGTATTGGGGTAGAATGCTGGACGAAAGTAGATGAACAGCTTGTTAAGCTAGAACATTTGCCGCCGATAGCAGTCTTCGTGTCACCTAGCCAACATCTCACGACGAAAAGTATGTGTACCTATCCCTCCTTCATCATTTCTTCGAATCTCTGGACGAGATCCTGGTTCCGGGTCAGTTCAATAACTACATGCAGTGCGGGGTATTGCGTCTCTGGGAAGAACCTACGTTGAAGTTGCATGTGCTCATAGTCTCGAACACAGCCTTATTATTGTGCAGGCTCATGCTGCCAACCCGGGGTGTTCTGATACCAAAAGCCACGCAAGCCATGAAACGGGCATCGTCTTTGGCAGTGCTGTTGGCCAGAGCCTGCTTCATCTGAAGGGCTGTCGTCTTCGATTTGCCTCCTCTGGCCTTAGATGCCTCTTGTTCACAGGCTTCCCTGCAGACAGCGATGACCTTTTTCATTACCATTTCATTCACCGGCTTGGGCGTGAACTCTGGTAGCTTGACTTGTTGATGTGTTTCGCACCAAATGCAGTGACCGCATTCCTTAACTACCGAGTGGGTCGTGTCGGCAAAGTAAGCTGCGAGGCCACGAGTAAGGCAGCTTGTGTTGGTCAACAAGTTGACCAAGTCCTGCACGCGCTGTAAATCCTGCTTCTCCTTCTTCACAATCTCCTTGTGGATGTTGTCAATAATGTCGTCAATATCGGCTTGTTTGCTCGGCAATTTCTTGCTGATACGGAAGACCTTTTGGACGCCCTTTTTGTCGAGCTTGATGATGCCAGATTCGGCCCACGAGTCCAGCTTCCGTGTGAGATCAGCGCGACTGACTCCGCCATTCCCAACAGGAACGTCAACATCAACGTTGGTCCAGATCTTCGCTTTTACAGAGTGTCTCTGGATGTACTTCGATGCTGGCGATCCATCGGCTGCCAACCCTTGGCTCTGGAGCACCTGATATTTGTATTCAGAATATTGAGGAGTACTAGCGCGCAGAAGACCGAACTTGAGTTCCAAATAGGCGTAGATAATTGAAAGTTGAGTTTCCTGTTGGATATTAATATGGTAGGCGATAGATAGAGGAAGAGATGGAAACGACAGACCCTGATATCTACCCGTCTTGATTGGGACGTCAGAGCTACGGAAAAAGGATCTCCGGGCTTCAACTGACAATTTTCCTTACTGCAAATTTCGTCAAACAGCGCCGTTAAGGCCAGCATAGAGGGTCGTTCGCCATAGATGAACACATTTCTCACAAAGAAGTCCTTGTCAGAAAGATACAAAATGCAGGTGCTTGGTTTGCCGTCTCGCCCGGCCCTCCCAATCTGCTGGCTGTAGGCTTCGAGACTGCTTGGGAGATCGAAATGGACAATCGTCCGCACATTCTCCTTGTCGATGCCCATGCCAAAGGCAATTGTGCCTACAATCTGATTGTAGATCGCCATGTCAGAATGCCTTTCGTAAAAAATGTATGTGTAACTCACGACCATGTCTTTACTTCGCAAAAATGCATCTTGGATTTCACTTCGCATTTCCTGCTTCAATCCTGCGTGATATGGTCGAGCATTGAACTCTTTTTTCGACAGCTCACGAGCAAGAGTTTCCGTGCCCTTTAAGACTCAGGTTAGCAAACATTCAATAGAAGATGTTGGGTGGATGAAAGCCTACCACATGGGTCGTAACATATATGATGGAGGGTCCTGGGTTTTTCTTCAAGAATTTAGAGCATATTTCGACTTGGTCATCATCCGCCAGGATTGGCTCGACCAACAGACGAAGGCTAAGTAGAATCAGTATGATCTTAAGAGGAACGGGGTTTAAGTTTTCAATGCCTTGACTAACTTTGGTCGGTACATGGTTGTCACGAAAAGACCTTCGGGCGGAATATCAAAAGTCGCTCGAATGTCTTGGGCAACAGTTGCTGTGGCGGTTGCTGTGAGGCAGATGACTCTGTCCACATTGGCTTCTTTAGCAAACCGGGCGACTGGGAACTTTGATTAGCGAAAACGGAAATAATAAGAGTATTGATGACTGACTTTTGAGGTAGTCTGGGCGGAACGAGTGTCCCCACTGCAATCTTGTCAGATAATGGAGATCGATTCGAGTAGCGGCGAGTAGCGGATGCGCAACTTTGCTGAACGCACCTCCGAAATACAATGTGCTTCGTCAATCGCTAACAAGCGAATGCCCCCGCGAATGGACTGAAGGGACGCAAGGAAGCCCTCATTGTTGAGCCGCTCTGGGGCACAATATAAGAGATCAAGTTTGCCACAAGTCAGCTTGCTGTGAATGTCGACGAACTCCTCACGGCTTTGCGTCGAATCGAGAACGGCTGCAGCGATACCTCGGCGGCGCAGTGCATCAACTTGGTCCTTCATCAAAGCGATTAGGGGTGAGATGACGACGGAAACACCACTTTCTTCAGGGCTGCGGGAGTTGGTTTGCCGATCCAGCTCCTTGATAGCCACCGCAGGAACCTACTCGTGTTAGAAGCCGGCTCTCAATTCGGGCAAATGTTTGCGTACCTGATAACACAGACTCTTGCCGCCGCCGGTGGGGAATACCACAACAGCGCTGTCGCCATTGAGAATGCGATTGATTGCTGCTTCCTGCTCTAGGCGAAAGCTCTTCAGTCCGAATCGCTCTCGCAAGACTCTTCGAGCCAATTCCGAGTGGTCTGGAGAGCTCTTCTGGCGTTTCGGTCCTGGCTCTTCAACTTGATCTGCGTCTTCCTTGGCTCGCTTGCCTCCGGAGGGGGCGGCATCCACCGCGGCGACGAGATCGGCCTCATCGGCCGAGTCGAAGCCAAAATCGACATCCATTGTCTGTGGCAATGAAATGTCGGTAGAATTGGTTCTGTGTTTTCTTTGGTTCGTGGGATTGGAGGTGCAGTTCCCCGGCCGAGGGAGGTTGAGGTCGAGATCGCTGACGTCCCAATTGGGAAAGTACCTATGTACGGATACAAGGTAAGGTACGGATAATTACGACGGAAACGCGCCGACGCGTTCACGGCAGGAACTGCATCACGTACCTACCTTACCTTACGTCAGGTGACTCTCGTAGGCCCCACTTCACTCACTAATCATCCTCTCATGGCTCGCGCAAAGCGTCTCATTTTCATCCTTCAGACTCATGGGCCTTGAGATGATTCTACTCCTTAGGATTGCATATACGATTATCTTTTCAAGCTTCATCGTAGCTAGCAAACTTGCTTAGGCCGTTACAAGGGCCCTGATTATCGCTCTAGCGGCTTCCTTTCAATGGGAGCTCCCCTCGCATACCACTCGTGAAGACTGCGAGAAAATTGGAGATTGAGATGAAGGCATAGAATCACGAAGATGAGTGCATCGAATGGTAGGAGAGAGCCTTCGTGCTCATTTGTCCATACCTGCGGCTTTCGACGACATTGTAGGGTACACAATGGATAAAGGTGTGGGCCTTTCGGTTCGGTAAGAGACGTCCCTTTTGAGGAGCCCGAAGGGACGGGGTCGCAAACCGAACCGAGAACGCCCGGAGCAATAATTAGTGGAAGCCCAGCGTGCTTTTCAACAACCGGAATCTGAGCCGTAGCCCAAATTTGTGGTTTCCTTATCTCTGCTTCAGACTTGACCGTCTTGACCCATTGTTCAAAACGATGTACCAAGGCATCTTAACTTGAAGGTTTGTCTCTGCGCACTCATAAGCCGCAAGACTCATCCCACTGACGGAGGGCGAGCCGGGTCTGGACTTCCATTTGGCAATGTTCGATATCCCGCCAGGCATGATTGCAACATGGACTTGTGAATATGAAAGAGACTCTTCCTCGACCTTTCTTCCCAAGACCAAAACGTAAATCTCGCAATTTGAGTGTCCATTGACTTGAGGGAAACTGTCCACTAGATTTAGCTGCGCCATGCTGGTTTCGCGGACCTCCCAGCAGCTCTCAACTAAATACTTTCATAATCTTGCGGTATTTCAAGTACGGTCACAATGCTAGTTTCTACTCTCTCTTGCCGACATGTAAGCACGCCATCTCGGATTGAGCATGTAGACAGGCAATCCAAGTAAAAAGATGAAGCCAAAAATACCAGCCAACACACCAAAAGCGGTTTGATAACCCCATTTCTCAATCATTGGAGTCAGCCCATACGTCACACCGAACGAGACAACATTCTTCGTTCCAACCACGACCACCAGTGCCGGCCCGGGATGTTTGGGCGCCGCTTCGGATGCGAAGCTGGTAGAAACGATGAGAACGGAGGTGAATGAGTATTGGAAGATGGTCCAGCCGAGGTAAGGACCCCACCATGTGTAGCCTCCCGGTGCAGTGTAGCCGTAAAGCAATAGCATCCCGACACCTACAATAGCAGGCAAAGCCAACACGACCAAATGGTGTTCCGGGATGTGAACACCTCGATTCCGGCGGGCGAGGTACATGACCAATGGATTACCGACGAATGTGCAGTATAACATGCCGAGAACGGCGCCGATTACGCCGCCAACGTTGATCAGCCCAACGTCCTCTGATTTCCAGTGATAGTTCGCCACCAGAACAGTGTTATAAGTCAGCGACATGCCGACACCGCAGCCTAGTGCGATGGAAGATGTCAGCACCGCGTAAATGATTCCCGGGGACGAGAACGATTCGGCCATGTGCTTCCAACTCAGGACCATGACCCGCATCGGCTGGGGATGAGGTTTCGACCAAGGCCTGATGCGCTGCAAGTACGTCTTTCTTTCCAACGACCCAGCTGGGGTAACGGCATTTGGGGCTGTGAGGCCGGAGCGGTCCATCTCCTCGAGGTACGCTTGGGCTTCGGAGTCGGGGATGACACGGGTGACACCAAACTCGTCCGTGATGACAAGCTGGCCATCCAGCGACTCGGGTGGCCGGGTGAATTGTGTCTCGAAAGCGAAAAAGAAGGCAATGACCAGACCGACGGCCACGGTGATGACAAAGACCCAATAATACCAACGCCAGCCAAGGTCATGGTTGAGATATGACGAGGTGAGGTTGATTGTGGAGGAAATCGCATTTTGTGCCATCCAGTAAAGACCAAAGATTCTGGAACGCTCATGGAGAAAGGTGACTTCGGTGAGCATAAGCGGGAGAAGCGACTCGGAGGCGCCCGTGGCCAGGCCTTGAACCACCCGGGCAGCAAGATGTCCGTTGTAGCTGTCTTGCAAAGCGGCAGCAATAGTCGCAATCAGCAAGATGACCATGAATCCAAGAAAGACTGGCCGCCGACCGTATGCCAGTGCAAGGGGAAGAATGATGTAGTTGCCTGGAAATAACTTTATTAGTTCCAGAAAGTCAGAGACGACTCTGGCGTCTTTGACGCTGAAGACTTTGGCAGATTGCAACGTACCAAGACCAATGCACAAAGTTGGGATGGTAATAAGGAGGACGATCTTTTCGGAGGAGTAGCCCTGCGGGATGTACATGGCAAAGAATTCTTGCAGAATGGCCCCCAGACCACTAGCAATGGACAAGCCCATGCTAGAGAACCAGCAGCAGCAAAACACAATGCCGTATTTTTCCCAAGGTCTGAAGCGGAGGGGATCATTGGGGTCAGAAGACGGCACCGGGATTTTGCGGACCTCGCCATCCTGGTTGATGAGAAGTGCATTGCCTTCGACGTGACCATCGTGCCTGTCTTGCACGCCCGGCTTTCTTAGGTCTTCAAGGTGTTCGATGAGGCTGTTATCCTTGGCATTGTCACTATTCTCAGAAGATTGAGGCAACGACATGTTGAAGGAACTTTGGGAATGGAGGCCTCGAAATGTGCTTGGGTCTGGTGGCTCTAGCCTCTGGGCGGCGGTGGTGGTGAAGAAGTGAAGAATCCTGCGTGTTACGACTGCGAGCAACCGTCGCAACTGCAGGCAAAATTGATGCACCCAATGTTTTCTTGATGGTGATGATTGGGGATGAAAGACATGATGTGTGCGAGTTCGTTTGCGAGTGAAAGCCTTGTTATTTCAAGTCAAGTTGACTACCTTACCTTACCTTACCTGAATAGGTGCACTTAAACATGTTCTCCAGAAATCCGGGGTAAATACGGATATGGGCGACCCCGTTCCCCGGAGTGGGGGTTGCTGTCACTGCACTAAGTGCTCTGTGAGACGGTCCCCCGCAATCTGTTTTCGGTTCGGTTGGAGAAGAGAGCGCTATTCGGCTCGGGTTCTGAAGCCCAGCGAAACAACCAGACACGAAGGAGCCACCAGTAAAGTGCACATTGCTCTTAACCCCACAGACTGCTGCAACGCCTCGGATCTTGAACACCTTATCTCTTCAGCGACGATCATTGTGTTCCAACATCCAATCCGTGGCGGGGCCGGAGGGGGACACCATCCACTTTCCATTTCCCCATCTGTCCCTGACTGAAAAGATCAAATACAAATGTTTCTACTCTGGTTGTCCAGCTCCGACTACTAGGCAAGGTAAGTCATACGCCAATTGGTCTGCTCCTCTGTACCCAGTTGGTAAAGGGTCCTCGGGATCCAAAACGACCTGCTTGTAGCTGGCAATCCAGGCGCTTCCCTCGACTGCCGGTACGACGGCATTAATACCTCCGACCTTGGCAGTTCTAGAGATACGGCACTCAAAGGCTGTGCCGATGACGCCAGTGTGCTTGAACTAGTCTCCTACCGCCAACTGGCCCCTGGCAAGCACCAGAGCCATCCGCGCGCTGGTCCCAGTGCCACAAAGGCTGCGATCAAGCCGCCGGGGAGACACCACGACAGTATTCTAGGCAACTTCCCCGTTGGCGTCTTGAAAAAGTGGTTCCGGGAACTCGAGGAAGGAGATGCCCTTGATTTCTGAGTTCTCCGGATGATGAGGCGTGTAAGCAGCCTTTGGCGCCCTTTTGATCCCTTTGATCCTTTTGCCAAGTTCCTCCACAAGCTTCGCGCCCTTGCTCGGTTCAACAGTGAGCCCGACTGATGCGGCGTCCGCGATTGCGTACCGCCTTCTACCCCACCCAGACAATGTCGGCGGAAACGGTCCCGACCCCCCGGGCACCGACCTGCAGATAGACCCGGTCAACGAACGCGGACACAATTTCAAATGCCACGGACGTGCATTTACCACCTTGGCACTCCGCAGTCACGCCGACGAGATCGGCTGCCGTCTCGAGAGAGAAGTAGGCGATTGGCTCTTGCATGGGAATCGTTGACATTGGTGCCTATTCGTTGATTTCCAAAATCAGGAATCCTGTAGCGGCGTCGGGGTTGCATGGTGGAAGGATCAACTTCGTGTTCTTTGGTGATCTTCCTCTTAGCTCGTTCAATAGTAGCTGGCGTAGCTCATCCTTATGCGTAAAAGAGTGCTGTAGTTTGCGCCACGTTCATTGAAGAAACCGGCCATGAGGCCCATTTCGTTAATGCCTCACCGCTCTCCTCACCACTGTTACGGCATTGCCTCGCAGGGCACCGCGGAGACTTGCTAATTTGACAAGATCATTGATGAATGCAAGTTATCAGTGATAAGTATGAGATTGCTCGAACCGGAAAACACGTTTTCATGACCCAGGAAATACAGCAGTTGTCGTCCCATTATTCAAAGCCGTGAAGAAGTGCTCACGCTATCACTTTCCCGAACAATCCAGGCGGCGTGGCTTACCGCAAAAGTTGAATCGTGAGTCCGCATAGTATCCCCCGCCGCCTCATGGATGAATTTGATCTCAATCAACGACCTGCCGAAGTGCTATCATTTGTCATCTTTCTGGTCATCATCGCAATCTTTTCTCGAAAGAGTAAAGCAATCGTTTTCAACTGTCGTCTGATGATGACCATCTGCGCCTTGCCTCACCCCTGTGCAACCAAGAGCCTACTCAAACGGGTTCCCCCCACGTTTACTGTATACTCGCGTTGGACGGCGGGATTGATTCTGCGATCCAAGTGCGTCGGGTGACCAGAGCTATCCCCCACGCCACCAAGAACGGCGCAGTTATGTACAACCGAGCTATGTTCCTTGGGCCACTTGGTGGGTATTAGTTATGAGCCATAGCTTACATGCAGGTACAGATAGCCTATAGGTAGGCATTACTACCGGTAGCACTCCCATTTTTATTTATTTATTTGACGGCATTGGAGGGGTCCCGGCTATACGGAACCGCCGACGCAAGGCGCGGTCTCCAAGGCGCGGGCGGTGGTCCGTTGTGATGTTGATCTTGCCAGTGCGTTGAGGCTATGAGGCCTAGCTTCTGATGCATTGTCGACACATGGCGTTTATCATGGGATTGTTCGTATCTGGGGTGGCGATTCATCTGCTTATCATACCTATTGCCCTCCAGTGAATTTGTCTGAATTGACACAGGATTCAACCGAGGCATACCGCCCGCAACCAAACGCGTCTGCCTCCGTCAAAAGCTTCGATTGAGAGTGGTAGCTTCGAGCTGAAAACAAGGGATTCCATCTCACCTTCACTACCCTGAAAATCGATCCAGTAGGCTTGCGGATTGCTTCTGCCTAACTGGTCTGTCAGCGGGCCAAGTCTAGGGCGAACAAGACAATGATATCATCCTTGGCTAATTGAGAGACATGCCTTTGAAGCCCCATAATTCGTTGGTTCGCGATATCAGAAGCCCCCACCCATCTATAAACCTCCCGAATTGGCTACAACGTTGATTCTCCTGGGGCTGAGTGGATGTTGATCATGTTGATCGGGCGGTTGTACCTGTTGCCCCCAAGGCGAAGCACAACATGACAGTCCTTACCCAATTAGGAAAATACTCTGGCCAAGACAAAATGCCAAGGGGAGCGTCTTACTTGGTGTTGTACATTGGGGTTCAAGCAAGGCAACCCGCGCACCCGGAGCATAGGATACTTAAGAAATCCAAACCTATGCGGATCTGGCCTGAGCCCTGCACATTCAACCATTGATCGCTTCGTCCCATCGACTTCTTCTTACTCGATTTGGTAACGCTGGTGCATATTAACCTGTCAATCGGGTAGGGCTGAACTGCACCCTTTCGGATCTGATCCACGCCTCGACCACAATGTCGTCGACCACCTTTTCACTGACGATGCCGGCGTCTCAGCCATCGTCATTCCCAGAAGCCACGGAGAAAAGACGTTGCTGGGAGTGTCAACGTCGTCGGCTAGTCTGTGACTCGGTCAAGCCAGTCTGCAACAGATGTCGAGCCTCGGGCATTGTTTGCCCTGGCTACGACGACAGAAAGCCACTGACTTGGCTTGCACCTGGCAAAGTCACCTGTCGTACTCGCCGCAAGGGGCTTGCAGCGGACAAGGACACGGGCACGAAGAAGACCGCGAGGACAAAGCCGAAGCCGAAACATAAAGAGGATTCTCAGGGCAAGGAAGCGTCGGTCAAAGTTGCAAGTAGGAATAAATATGGCGGGGAGCTTGTCTTTCACTCCACTTTGAGGACTGACATTTGCGAGATCTTCGAGGCCGTCCAATACTGTAAGTTGAATACAACAACATTCTATATTAAAAGACTGGATCCAGCCATTGTACAAGTCTATGAGATTGACAGTCTGACAATGGAAACGTCTAGTCAACGCCGTATTCTACCCATACACCAAATCTGGACACGCACCAAAGAGCAATGTGTTTGTCGATGAGATCCCCCTGAAGGTTGTCAAATATCTGCCAATTACTATTGCGCACAACTTGGTCGCTGTGGTCTTTCATCACCGGATGCATGTGCAAAGTGAATGGAAGAATGATTGCCCCTCAATCAAACATGCGGAAGCACGGTTGCACCATCACCGGGGGCTATCGATCCGCGCTCTCAACGAAGACATCGCCAATGAGAAGACTCAGAGCAGCGATGTCGTACTGACGGGTGTCATCCTTCTTCTCCAATCCGAGGTAAGTTGTGGTTGGCAGTTGGACTTTCGATCCACAGTGATAGCTGATTCAACACTGGTAGATCAACGCTTGTATCACACCCTACTGGAGACAGCATGTTGATGGTCTCCTGGCTATGCTACAATATCGTGGAGGTGCTCGAGGATGGGCCAGGTCAGCATCATACCTCAATGGTGTGCTCCTGTCTTTTATGATGTAAGTGAAGATATGCTGGGTGAACCTGAGTATGGAAACTGATTTTGATGATTACGTAGTGTAATGACGTCTGCAAATACGACGAGCCCGCCTCACGACCAAGTTACGATTTGTCCTCAAGAGGAATTCATCGACTTGATCCAAGAATTATATCCTCTTGGCTTACATCCACATATACCTTGTCCATTGCCGCTATTCTTGGAAATCTCCCGGATCAATCAACTCCGAGCCGAGGTCTCCACCGGGTCAATGGACAAGTCGACTGCAAAGGCAGTTGCAGATGACATTGTCGCAAGGATCGAAATGTTTGATGGTACAGAATGTGACTCATTCTACGAAGAAAAAGATCAACGTGATCTAATTGCTTCAATCTTTCACTCTGCAGTGGCTGTGTTCTGCATCTCCTCGCTACAGAGTGTTAGGGCCCTGCCCAAAGTCCATCGCCTAACAATACTGAGAACCATGCACGGGAGTCGTCTGTATTCTCTCTTAACAGAGACACGAAAGCACCCCTCTTTGAAGAAGTCCGTGCAATGGCCTCTGGTCGTTGCTGGTATTGAAGCCTCGGTTCGGGTAGACAAGCGGCGGCTGGTAGGAGAGCTTTACCTAGACCAAACAAAAGACATTGGTACACCGTTACCAATGCACGCCAAGACTGTAATGCGTAACTTTTGGGATGGAGGGGCTACGGACTGGGATGCCTGTTTCGATCAGCCTTATGCATTTGTTTCATAGCATCGGATGTGAACAGGGCTAAGCTCAGCTCAGCCAGTTATTTATTTCAGGAAGAAAACAAAGATTATTCCACAGATGAAATTGCAAAAACAACCTATGGCCCTTGTCGTGTCGCATATGGAAAGACGACATGATGGTAGCAGTAACGCCTTTTTTTTGTATTTAAGGATGATGTAATGAGTGATAGGCATTGTAGCTCAACAGTAAAGAACAAAATGGCGAGGCCAGGAGCAGAGAGACGGTTTTCACCGCGTCCTCCTAGCCGAACGAGACAAAAGCCGATTTCTTGTATGTGGTATTGCTTATAGCCCCAAGAGATGATGTTTGAAAGGTCGAAGTAGAGTGCCCGTCGCTGCTTCCCTGCTTGAAGATCTTCGTGGATAGAAGAGGAGTCATCTTACTCGTGTCAGATCAACAAGTTGACGTGATAACTTTGACCTTGAGGTTGTCCATGGCCGTCAGTATCGTCAAAGTTGTTCCCGTAATCGGACTCTTGGTTTCAAAGCTGACGCTTTTGAGATTCTTCTCATTCTTAAGATTGCACTTCGCCAAGTTTTCCCCCAGAACATCAGGGTCATATGCGCAGGTTTCAGTGATGGCGTTGCCGTTCACGTCCACCCCTTTGACGGTGAGGCTGCACGCTCTCTTCAAGTTCTCGACGCCGGTGCGAACACACTTGAAGTCGAACGTCTCTAGGTCAAAACTCTTCACCTTTGACCCCTGGTAATCTTTGGTGATTAGCGGGTTCTCCAACGTCGAGGCCGTGGTAATAGTGCCGTACACCAGGAACTCGTTCTCGCGGAGGTTTGGGTTGAGCGCGCCACCGACAGACTTGACTCCAAGGCCCGAATATTTCAGTTGCTTGTAAGGTGTAGGTGGGAACACGGGGTTCAAGATGGGGAAAGCACTATCGCCGATATCTTGGTACTTGAGTGTAGGTCAGCAACACGCTTCTTCATCGAAAGAAGAGTGACTTACGGTGAGAGTGTAAGGGGTGGTCTGGTCGCAAGTGTTGCCAGTGGGAGACGCAATCACTCCACCCAAGAGAATGATAGCCGAGGTGATATGAGCGAGGGGAGCCATGATTGACGATATATGGGTTTGGTTGATGGGTCTGCTTATTTTCTGAGTTGTGATGATGGTAGAAAACTGAGTAGGATAGGATCTTGGGAATGCATCGATGGCAGTAAAGGTCTTCATTATATAGTCTTTTTGTTTGCCAAATAGAACAAGCCTCATGTGCTATAATTCCATTCTTGTTGCGAGCAAAGGGATGCTCATGCGAACTACATACATCCCAGACATCTAGTTAATTCTATGTGCCGATCATCCGATCTGAGGTTTAACAAAGTTCACTGCAACTGCATTCTCACATTAGGTCTTAGATCTATTGGTAATACCGACAGGTTTCACTGGTAACTTAACTGTTTCACTCGTTTCCAACACCTTAGCCTCTTACTCCCTCATTAGTTCGTAATGATACGGCTTTCACTACATGGAGCGCTTACTCACGGAATTAATATTGCTTTGCAAGCTAGGCTAAAAAGCTCCCACGCCGACTAAGAGAGAGGCAATGAAGTTGCGGAACTCGATTACTAGGACCTATCAGTCCACACGAGAGCAAGGTGACATAAAGTGGCGAACTACAAAGAGTTGTTGAACTTGTTGTGACACAAGCGATCTCAGACGTCCGGTGTTGGCTGGAACCAACTGAAGTGTCACAATCATTAATATATAGACGCAGATTTCAAGGCCTAGACCACGGTCCGTTATCTAATCGACGATCAATATTAAGAGTACCAGAGGTCATTGAAACGTCGTTCTGTGTCCTTGGCGTATTACGATTACTCTCAGATTTCCAGGTTTAAAACTGTAACTAGAACCTTCGAAATGAGACATCACATCAACTACTTGAGACATAACAAGAAGTAAATCACAGTCATGAACGCACACTGGAGATTTGAAGAGGATAGGAAAGAAAACCACGTAGACATGTTGTCCCAGAAATTGAGGTTCAGTCACGTCAGTCATCTTGTATAGAGCTGGTCTACTTATCCAGGGAAGTAGAATTCGAAGGAGCTAGTGAGGTAGATAAAAGGCTCTAGTCTTTAAGTAAGGCTCATATAGATACCTAAAATAAGCTCAATGAAGGAACAAGTGACCGTAGAAACATAAATCACGCAACCACCCAGATTTTCATGCAACGCCAACGCTCCATCCGCGAATCACATCAACTCTCACACCTCAAAGCCAACCAGGGACACCAATCAACTTGCTTTATCTCATGCCGGGGTACATTGGGCGTAGTACGCGTTGGCCGTAGTACAGGTAGCGCCAGGAACACAGGAAGTCGGGCTCTCAGCCGGCCAGTTGATACCACCGCACTGCCCGTACAAAGATTGAGCTCCCGGAGGCACAGGGCCCGGGGTGCATTGCGCGTAATATGAGTTGACGGTAGCGCAAGACGCGTACTCCGGGCACTTGGTCGGACCAGCGTAGTTTGACCCACCACACTGGCCGTACAGGTTCTGAGTCTGTCCACCGACGGTTGGTGCCGTGGTGGTCAAGGTCTGGAAGGTCGTGGGTGACGGCGTCTGGGATGTTGCTTTTGTGTTGCTGGTTCGAGAGATGTTGCTAGCGCTGGTAGTGCTGCTTGAGCTTGAGCTCGAGGTGAAACTCGTGCGAGTCAATGTGATTGTGGTGGTTGCCGCGATGGAAGTGGTGACTAGGGTGACAGTACCAGAAGACGAGTTGCCAAAGCTGAATGTGCTGGATGAGCTGCCAGGGACAACAGAAGCCGAGGAGCTGGCGGAGGCCATGCTAGTTGAGCTTGCACGGATTGTTGTACCATAAGGTGTAGCGCTGCCAGAGGCAGTAATCTGGATTCTTGACTGCGGGAGCATAGAAGTCCCACCGGAGATAATGGCACCACCCGGAATGACATAGTCGTTGAGATTATCCCGGTAGATATTGTACAGAATACCGGGGTCATTGGCGCCATATAGGGCAGTACCTGGTGTGCCAGTAGGGTTGTCTGTCCCATTGCCGGTGATCTCCAGGTTAACGCACTGGGGATAACTCTGCGCTCCGTTCTGTTGACCGGCACTATGGAGGGCAATGATGTCGTGGCGAAGCACGTAGTGGCCAGGGGCAACATTGGGCGGGATACGGACGAGCCACGCGTTACCGTTGTTGATCAAGACGTTTGCCGCCCACTGATTTGTCTGTTGAGGAGGATTAATCAGGCCAGCACCGTCTATCTTGAAGAACTTGAGTGCAGTCTTGTCGATGGCGTTACAAGGTCCATTGCAATTTGCCAGGAAGTCCATGACAGGGCCCTTGTGACTGTCAGGCCACTCGGTCCATTGTAGCTGCAGGGTTTCTCCAGCAGCAACTGTGATTCGGCCCTTGCCTGACACTGCTTGTCTGTGGCAGATGATATCCGGCGCGTTATAAGCATCCGGCGCGACAAAGCCGTTGTCGCGCTGGTCTATCGTCCAGCCAGCCACGAGTGGAGGGTTATTGTTGTATGGATCCTCGGTGGGAAGGTAGTTGCGGTATGAGACGCCGTTGACGACGATGTTGGTGACGTGACCGTGAGCAGCAACCAAAGCCGCAGTGACTAAGATGACGAGGAAGCCGGATTTCTTTTGGAATCCCATTTTATAAAAAGAATGTAATTTGACGTTTGAAAACGTTCAAAGAGGGAAGGGATTAACAACGAATGAATAGAGTGAGTGAGTGAAAATAAATCAGAAAGAGCGATGACCCTTCATTCGAAGGTACTCTTGCCTGAAGCGTTGATGTCTGAGCTTTATAGCAGTCACCGTGAGTTTATTCGAGTGAGATCACCATGTGGGAGCTAGGGAGAATAGCGCGAGTCAAACATTCCAAGCACCAGTGTTCCCTCACATGGTCTTATATTTCGCGAAAGGGAGGCAGGTTGGCCGTTGCCTCCCTAGGTGGCTGAGAAACTAACGCGTGACACGATTTTGGCGCAGATTCTGGGCTTCTTGTTGAGCGCGTCTCCAGTGGTGCCATCTCCCGGTCTCAATCCTCAATGTGCGGTAAAATTTGAGGATATATGTTGCCGGAAGCTGGATCGGTTCGAAGCCCATCACTCGCCACGAAGGCGAGACTAAGCAGCTGTCTCTCAACACTGCAAGAATGACACACTATCAGTATAGAAGATGTATATCAAAGTTAGGTTGCCTGTCACAGACGTCTCGAGCTCTAACCGCTAACTGCGGAATCAATCCGCGGCTGAAACAGGGAGCTTGATACTCAAAGTCTCTCTGGAATGGCGTTGGAACTCTGCAAAGGCGAGTTTCAAACGCGCGGGATCTAAACGTAGAAAAGTCTGCAGCTGGGGATGCGAGGGAGAGTCTCTTGAGGGTCCGTTCTCTCAGAACCCGTATGAGCCATTGAAGGTTGGCGAGCTACAAAGGGCAACCGTTCAAGTCAGACCTGAGGCCCAAATAGTGATAAATGATCACACTGGCTCTCCAAATGTTTGGGGCAGCTTGTCATTGTCTTTGAAAAGACTCGGCCTAGGGGCAGCTAAACCTGTTCAGTAAACTTTGAAGACACGACAAAACTGTGCTTACCGACTAGCGCACTTCTTCGACTGTCTAGCCTCCTGTCAAGCTCGATAGCGTGAAGACATGTAACCCATTGTCTCAACATTGCTCATCGGCAGCGAGTGTGCCACAGTCGCGGCCCCGCGCGGCCCCGCGAGCAAATTCGGACAGCACGACAGCTTTGGCAGGGCAGCAAACCTAGGCGAAATCCCTTGTCAAGTGGGAGACTCGGAGGGCGGCTTACATCATTCACGGAGACATCGCAAGCTGTTGGGGACGCAGCCACACCTGAAGCCTGTCAGATCACTTTGGAGATGTCTCTAGTCTCCATTCCAGGTGATAGCGGACTCAGAAGTCACAGAAGCCACAGCTTCAGAATTATGCCTTGAAGAGGACGATGCAACGAGGCGGTTGGCTTGAGCGTAAGAGAACCACGTGAGAATGTGCATCAGAGACGGGCGACAGTAGTCTGGGGGGATGCACCTTGAAATGACAAGACTTTAAAATGTTACTCTACGCCTACTTGTTTTTGTTGGTCCATGGACACGCACCTCGGCCGGCCCCAATATGATGCATGGTGCAGGACTCGGCGAAGGTATCTCTGCAGTCAGCCGAGTCCATAACGAGGGCTGAATTGAGATGGCCCCTGAATCACACATTGGCTTGATGATTGGACCCATCCAAAACGGGAGAACAAGCCGGCTGAAAAGGGACAACTAGACTTGGCAAAATGCCCTGCATGTTTATGTGCGCAACAGATTTAGTACTGTCCAAAATAAGGAATACACGGTGCCAAAGGCTCGGCGAGAGATGATGTCAAGCTAAAATATTTTTCTCCATCCAAGCCCTAGCATGCTGTATAAATGACGCTTTTGTCTAAGAATGAGCCAGCCATTCTCAGCGGACCCCAGCAAAGAAGCCTTCCCTAAGTTGAAAGCCAGGTAAGAAAAGCCTAAGCACAAGTAGCCGCCGAGAACGGAGTTTGACCGCTCTATCCCATGTGTTCGTAGTAAGGTGGGAGCTCGAAACTGGCGGGGCCCTGCGTCTGAAGTGCATCAAGGCACCAACTCATGCCATGTGGATGAACCGTGGCAAGGGGTCTCAGCGAAGTACCGCTTAGCACGCGGGAGCGTTACTAGCGGAAGGGAGAGGGTGGTGCTGTCGCTGCCGAACCTGCCCTATCGTTGACACCCAGTTAAAGCGTGCCATATTGCTGAGGCTATGTCCTTATATAGATGGGGATGAAGAAGAAGGCGACACCCCGAGTCTGGGTGATGATGGCGGCGTGATACGATGTCGCTGACGGCGTAGATCTAATGTGCGTTTGTTCGTCCACGAAGGAAAGACAGTGGCGGCGGGATATCCATGTTGCTGTCTCCGTCCTACTTCTTGGGCTTCCGCCCAAGACCGATGTCTCAGCCTTCAATGATGGCAATGTGGAAGAACATGAAGGGCATGAGGACGACCATGCAAGCATGACGCATTGTACAACGGGCGACACCCAACGCAACATGCTTGAGGATGATGCAAGTCAGGAGGAAAGCGTTGAAAGCAGAGCTGATCCGGAAGAGTGAAGTACGCGCCATGATCTTGTTTGAGATGAGGGATGCTGATTTGAGACTCGCGAAGAAGCAATAGATAATCAGTTGAGATGTGATATATCCACTACGACAGGATCATCTACGAAAGGACAGGCCGCACTGGTCCCTTTTTGAAGTTTTGTCTCATCCATCGGGCGTCGTCGCCTTTTTGGGAGCCCCCATGTGGAAGACCAGGCAGACCCCTTTTTGCCATGACCAACACGATAATTGACGTACGATGACATCCTGCCATCGACGAGAACCCACGATTCCAGCCCATGTCCGTCTAGGGTTCCTTCGGATCCTGAGGGAAATGGCTTGCAGTGTGCATGATGGCATGTAGACAGGCCTGGGTTAGCTGTGGCGCCCATCTTGCAGACGGACACTCGAGCGCCCGGTGGCTAAAGCAAGGTAGGCTTTGCGGATCCTGCCTCGCTCAGAAGTCGGAACCATCCTGTCATTGACTCATCGGCGTTCCTGGAGGAGAGATGGATCCCCAAAATACGCAGGTGACCTGCCACGATGAGCCCCTTGGTGCTACTGACAGCTGCATCCACCATGCAGGCACCCTGCGCACTTGGTGGGTTGGCGCCCTCTCCTAACCAGTTTCTGCGTTGTACGAAGAAAGTTCTAGCGAAATCCCACAGATACGGACGTACCAGGGTGTGATGAGAGGAGTAACACAGCCTTGAACTCGCACGTAAATTGAACTGGGAAGTGTGACGAGAAGGACTAATTTTAACGCAGAATATTCTATTAGAAATAGTGGCTCTGTGGCCTCTGAGACTATGAGTTGGATTTCCCAGGAAGAAAAAAGGTAGGGTACAGCGTTTCTAGGTTTCTTTTCCCTTTGCGTCGCTTTGGTGCAGTCGAAATTGAAAAAAAGGATATCATACCGTATCTCATCATGGTCGTAGAGGAGAGAGTTGTTCAGGATTTCGAAAATTTACCCCATAAACGCCAAGAATCCCGCAGCCCAGATACACTTCTAGTACAGCAGAATTACAGTTGGGTTTTTGTTGTTCGCACTCGCAATTTGCAGTCGGCCGTTGAATGTGATGCATGTCGCCGTTGGACGGCTCGCTTGAAAATCCCTCTTCTAGAATTCACCATCGGCACTATTCCCGATGACCCCGGCAGTCCAAAGTCCGACGAGACCCCACCAGGACACCTTCCAGCCCCGCCAGAGGCCGTCCAGTCCTTGACCCTTGCGGTAGACCGTTTCTGCGACCCTGGGTTTGCTGCCCCTGCCTTTCTTCACCGGTGCGGGCGGGGTAGGGATGGCGCGGGTACCTTCCTCGTTCATAATGTAGAGCATGGTACCGAAAACGCCGTTATAACGTCCAGCGGGGACGATAGTTTCGAGCTTCTGGTCCTTGGCCGAAAGCGCCCGGACATGTGACGGGGTGGAGAGGACAGCAACTTGGCCGCGACGGAGGACGGTCTCGAGGGGAAGCTTGACGAATAGTGCCACAGATGACGCGCAAAACTTGGCGACTGAAAATGTGGTGGGGGAGACGCGGCTGTCGATGAGAAACCTGGTCCGCAGGACAAGTGGTGTTGACAGTGTGAGGATGGGGTGGATAAGCGAGTGGAAGATCGTGGGAATGGCGAGCGAAGAAGGGCAGACGTAGGATGGGAGAGCTCGTAGGGTCGAAAGCGTTCTCCTCGACCCCTTTGAAATTGGTGTGACAAGCAGTCTATCTCAAAAGTTAGCACTGCCCTGGAACGTGTGTAAACGTGAGACCACCAGTGACATACCTTGTGCGCACCAGATCCAGAGGTGCGAGAATGAGGCCCGTCGCAACGGCCGCAGCTGCGGCAACGCACAAGGAGGCCCACGGATAGGGTGAGGCAATATCAATCAGCCGATCAATGTCCTCCTTGACGCCGAGATCTGGTACGTTGAACAGTGCACTCAGAGCACTTCTGGACCAGTTTTCCAACAGCGAAGAGAGCACAGAGTAAAGGAACGTTGCATTCGATCCCTTCCACACACCCCAAGCCCCCTCCTTTTGCCACAGTTGGCCAATAACTTCCATCAACGAGTCGGATCGGCGGATTGTAATCTGGTGAGGCGGCACGGACTGCTTCGCTGCCGGCGTCTGGGGAGGTGTGGAGGAAGGTGACTGGCGGTGCCGATGCTCCCTGGAGGACGACGGGGTCGGCGTGCTGGGGGCGTTGGAGGTGAAATAGGCAGGCTCGTCGAGATCCGAGTCCGAATCGGCTTCGTCGTATGCCGTGTTTCCGTAGCCGGAACGCCGTCTCTCGGAGACTGGCGTGGCCAGGGGCGTCGGTGCTGCCGCCAAAGTCACGTCATCGTGGCTCTTGACCTGCAAAACCGTCTTCGCAACCTCGAAAGGCTGGGCCATTAGGACGGAAGTATACTTCCATAGCAGCTCGTCAACGAGGTCCTTGACAGTCTGGACGACGGAAGGAGATGGTTCGCTAATGTAGTCCTTGTAGTCGATGTCGGAAAAGATGTCGCGTGCCTTTGACGCGTACCGCTCGCTCGTCGCATTGGCTCCATGGCGGGCAAAAGGGTTCGGTGCTGACGAGGCAGATGTCGGGTCAAGAGGCTCTCCTATGGTTGGCGGCTTGTAGTACGGTCTCAGGGGATTCACCCCGTCTCGTTGAGTAGCCATGATCTCGTTTGGCGTTTGTTTGTGGCTCAAATCTCGTGATGCATGATTTCGGAAACTTTCCACTTTTGCTACCAATTTTGCATGATGAAATGGAAATCACCTCGGAGATAAAGACTAGCGGGGCCAGCACACAACAGACGACAGTGGACGCGCCTTCCTGGTGCTGTGCTTGGTGACCGCTGAAAGGCTCCGCCAGCAAGGTATGTCAGCCAATGGGATCCGCCCTTGCTGGCCGCTGACGGCAATTCCAGGGTCTCCGGAGGCGGAACATTGCGATTCGCCGGCCGATAAGCCCGAGGAGTGTGGGCCTTATCGGAGCTCCCGCTGGCGGCCGAGCCTATAGAAATTTCCCTGAATCCAATGCATCTCCACAGTTCTCTTGCGCATTTATTGAAGCTTTCCAACAACTTTTTGTCATTGCTTTTGCGGCGCCCGCCACCCACGAACGGAGCAAGCTAAACAACTCAGTTGACTGCGGGACCGTGGTGTCGCTGTGTACAATTGCCTCATAACCCTCGTCTTGCTCTCCTTCCTCCGTGCCCCCTACTTTGTGGCGCCCTTCCGTGGATTTTCCTTACACCGAGAAGACAAAAATCCCGGCAGTGACGCCGAGAACGGACTCATACCCAGCAACCATGTCTTCAACTAGACTCAGCACAAGCCTCTGCAGGGTGGCTGCCAACGCATGCCATCAGGCCCGTCCGCTGCAAAGACAGCTTCGAAGCATTCACAGCCAGATGATCTCTAAGAGGCCCACACAGCTACCCTCCAGACAGCTTCAATGGCCCTCGGCGCGTTTCTTCTCGGCTTCGGCCGTCCAGGCGCATGGCCACATCACCCCTCCGAAGCCCGGCGAAGAGTAAGACCGTCCGCAATAGTCTACCGAAGCTCACACTGACATCATCTAACAGGCTGTGGGTAACATTCGTCGACAAGGACGGAGACGAGTTCAAGATCGCTGTAAGCGAAGGCGATAATCTGCTCGATGTCGCGCAAGACAACGACTTGGAGATGGAGGGTAGGCAAAAACGTCTTGGTCACAATTGGGGCACGTGGTATGCTAACTAAATCTCCCCAGGTGCCTGCGGAGGCTCTTGCGCCTGCTCAACGTGCCACGTCATTGTTGCCGAAGAGGCATACTACGATAAGATGCCCGAGCCCGAAGACGACGAGAACGACATGCTCGACCTGGCCTTCGGATTGACTGAGACAAGTCGACTGGGTTGCCAGATAAACATGACAAAGGAGCTGAACGGCCTCAAGATCAAGCTGCCCTCAATGACACGGAACCTCCAGGCCAGCGACTTCAAATAGCAAGCGGACTCTTTCAGCATTGCGGCGTTGGATGCGGCATATCACAAATTATTTAATCATCTGTACTATACTATACATACACCGTGTCAGAAACAGGAGGGATCAGGATATTTTCCGGGGAGAAAAAGAAAAGGAAGGGGGGGGAGGGGGGTTGGTTCTTCAATCAAGCGCGGCAACATGGACGGGATTCATCGGCTCGGCTCGGCTTATGCTACATATTGGCGGGTAGCAAAGGACGGTGGGAGGGAATAGCATCACTCCTCTAAGCTCATAAACCTGGACAATTTGGTGAACAAAGGGGGTTGAAAACGCCAGGCCTGTGTAAAGGCGTTGGTATCCATTTGCATTAAGCTTCCTCCAATCCACCCTTTTTCAGGCCTCCTCCACCGGACGCAATTAGGTCCAAGAATCCCTTCTTACTCATCTCATTGATCTTCTCCTCCCTCCGCACCACACCCACGACGCCGTCCTTGCGCGCCTTCTTCTCCGCTTCGGCAGCCTTGACTTGCGCCGCTCTCACGGCGTTGAAGAGCTTGACGACACCCCTCTGCGCGACCTTGCGCAGCCTCCGCTCCGTCTCAATCATCTCCCCCGTTGACGTCTCCTCCGTCTCCGGCGCTACCAGCACGTTGCGCACGCGACCCTTCTCCATCGCCTCCTTCTTCTGTGCCCTCATCTGCTTGCGCGCCTTGGATTCGAGCGCCTGATCGACGGCTGCCTTGGCCGACTGGTGGGCCTCGGCGCTGCGGGCGAGCACGGGGTCTGAACGTTTCGCGTTGGAAAGCTTCGTGGACAGAATTTTGGACATGGATGTTGAGAAGGCGGACGGGTCATTGCGTTTGGACTTGATAAAGTTGGGATTGCCGCCATCGTCGCTTTCGTCTTCTTCTGAGTCGGAATCGGAGTCGGTGCCAACTGGTGCGTCTCTGCTCTTCTTGGGCTCGGGGGCGGGTTTCGTCTTCTTCACAGGTGCCGGGCGCTCATCGTCGCCTGAGCTTTCCGAGTCATCGTCCGAAGCAGCGCCGTCGTCGACAGCCGCGTTGTGAATATCATCGTCAGAGTCGAGGAGGTTTACCGCGTCGAATTCTTGTTCGTCGTCAGAGGCCGGTTCGGCTTGCTTCTTTTCCTGTCGCTTTTGCTTCTTGGTAGGGGGCGCAAGGCGGCCATCATTTGTCCGCTTCTTTGTAGCTGTTCCGGCCATGGCTGTGGTGGTCTGGAGCAATCAATTGGTGTTGATGGAGGGTATTGGTTTTGGGACTCGCCTTGGCTGGGAAAAGTTCCCCATACCGTTCTCAAGGTCAAATTTTTGGGTTCGGCTGGTGGGGCCAATTTCCTTATCGTCGGTGTACACACACCCTGATAAGCCAAATCCCACCGAGATCGCAACCCTCCTTCACCGAACATTGCTCCATATCCCCCACCGGATAACCCCACCCGGCGCTCGAGCGCCGATGTCTACTGCACAGTGCAACGAATTCTTTGATCTATGCCGGAGCTTTCATAGATGCAAGGTCCCCATATCAAGAGGGTAAGACTTGCCGCCCAGTTCATGCTTAAATCAGGCTTTGCAGGTATCGGTTGGATCTTCTCGCACGGCCACTAGGCTTACCTGTGACGTCTTAATCGAACAATGGTAAGGCGGTAGATATCAGTGGGAAGTGGGTTTGTAAAGCAAATGGTGATTGAAATAAACGGAGCGGTGCCTGTGATTGTGCAGTTTCGAGAGATAATCAATTTCCTTCGTAAGCAATCTAGTAAGACACCGTTCTATGGAGCTTTCGCTCCATCTCTATTCATAAAAATAAGGGCATCATTTTGAGCCCTAATGCACAAACCAAGAAGACCTGTATCTAGCTGATGTTTGACCTTGTCCTAATACGGAATGGAAACCGAGGAGAGCTTGGGAGTCGCAGCAAGCAGTAGGTAATGTCTGAAGCCTAAGCAGTGTGCAGAATCCTACCTAGGTATGTGGTTTTATGACAATGGGCCAATCAGAAGAGCCCCATCAAATGGTTATACCCACCTACCTACCTGCGAAGGAATCGCAATCCAACAGCCAATTCCTCCCACTTCCACTTCACCCAGTCAATCACCAATTTAACTAATCCGTCAACACAACCGTGCGGTTACCCTGTTACGTGAATAGCAAAAATTTTTCACTCTTCGAGTCAAGCGTTATTTGAGGCCATTGGTTGACAGCAGGCTTCGGCTGCAGCAGTTAAAGGGGATATGCAAACTCGGATAGGAAAGTCATCTGCTCTTGGTAGCTCCCGCCTACATCAGTTAGACCAACCACTGCTCCGACCCCGCGCCCCCCGCATGCCGAAATCGCGGTAATCGGACCCAAACTTCCTATCTGGGACGTCCGGGATTGGAAAGCTGCCTATTTAGAAAACACTCCACGACTTGGTGCGGCAGTTGTTCAAGAAAGGCAAGTTTCTAGACGAAGCTGACTGAACAACTTTCCTATCTGACTTCAGATAGGCAAGTCGGTTCCAAGCTAGGAAAGTCGGCCGTCATGCATTGCGCCGCGTATTCCCAGAGTCGACATCCCACCCGGACGGATAGTTAGGCAAGTGCAGCGCAAGGTGGGATGAAAGCCTTATGGTTATTAAAGAAGAAGAGGTTGACTGGTCACTTATTGACCCTTGAGTAGAGTGTAAATGTGGCCTATATCTCCCCATTGAAGCCAATCTAGCCACTAATACCCCTGGCGCTACTCGTATTTCATAATCGACTAGCTCGGATAAGGTACGTCAAGTAGAAGACGATGGATGCAACGGGCGTCATTTACAAGTCATCTTTGGCCGACGTCTCTCTCCCTGATCCTCGTCATGTTGTATTGCACTCCATTTGAAAAGACCCAAAATTGTTTTGCCCACAGAGTCTGCCAGCCATTCTGCGGCGTCGAGTCAGTGTGTGTGGTCTTGCCTCATGACACGAACAAGGTGGAATACCGGCACCTCTAGTGACTTATTTTCATGAACCTAGTACCATCAGCTGAACTTTGGTCAAGAGTTCCGAAATAGAGTCGTGATTTGGGTCCTTCCGCCGAGTTCGTTATGTCGCTTGACCCTAGATGGCTCCGCCACGCCATCTGTGTCCATTAATAATCTGCATCCCCATACGTACAATCTGTACGGTGCTGACTGCGTCTCAACTGTTAATCTAATCAATACAGCTCAAAACTTTTCATTACCTCATTTTTGTCCCGTCTGTTTCTACCCAACTTCGTATTAAACGACTGAAACTGGCGCACCTTCTTCTTTAAAGATCAGGTGCAGGGTATTTGACGCGGCAAGTCCAATCACCAGACCCGATAGCCCGGCCGTTTTGAACCCAAGCTGAGCGAATCAATACTAAGATATATTGACAGTGCCGCCCTCTAGAAATTATCTTCATGAAACCTTGCTCATAACATCTATCGATGAAACCTAACCTAAAGATTCAATTCATCGCCTCGCTTTTGCGAATTGTCTACCTCATTCTAATGCGATGTATGAAATCTGGACAACTGAGCGGATTCCATGTCTCTCCGGTGCTGATCCTCTCCTCTCCCATTATGCCCATGTCGGCTCGAATCGCGGTGCGTTCTCTACGGAGAGCTTTGAGTTGGTCTTGGGAATCGAGAACCTGAACGTTCACCATTCTGTTTCTCTTTAGATACCCATGGCAACACATGCTGCAGGACACCGATATCCACCTCATGAAGTCGCTCATCTGAATGATTGTCGCCATCATGACGTACAGTATCTACCACTGGTACTTTGGGGGAGGCTTGTTCGCTTTCGGCACATTCAGCGGCCATGATACCGGTTGAAAGATGCCCGATTCCCAGGTCCATCTGACTAATATCCCGAAGTGAATGGTCAGGCTCATCTCCGTCATTGTCGACTGAAATCAGCTCATGTAACCGATTGCTCGGTTGCACGACGGTATTTCCAAGGGTTCTCATCCTCCCTCTGTTACCAAACACGGAGCTTACTCCTGTTCTTCTCTGGCGAAGAAATAGGCGGCGGAAGTAGTCTCTAAAGGCGGGCATACAGGAGCAGAAGATGAAGCCATTCAACTCAACGAATGACCAATTTGAGATCGGCACAATATCCCCTGATGAATGTCAATATGTTAGCAAATTTACCGCTCTCAATAGAAAATCCACTTACACGTCGGATTTGAAGTTTTCATGAAATCTCTGATAGAGCTGAGTCGAAGAATGGAGACGATGGTGACCCTGCAATTAAGGTCAGCTCCAATCAACTATACACGGTCTGATAGCTCAGGGCACTACTCACAGAAATGCGACAGCGAACATCATGCCGGCACCAACCTTCTGTTTCCACCGCCAATTCAGTCTGACGATTTGCGAAATAGGCATCGCTACCACAACAACGTCAAGTGCTATGTTCACTGAGGCATGAGCCCACGTTTGAACGTTGATATCGTGGCAGCGGCCCTGGTGCTCGCCATCCCACTTAGTCCAGGTGTAGCTGATGGGCCAACACTGAACTGAAGTTGCGATGAGGAAGGAAACTGCTGAGATAACGCATGCCCATATAACGCCCCAAGTCAGGCGCCTGAATCTTTCATCTGAAAATAAGCGCAAATAGAAGAAGAGAAAGTTTGTTTTCGCAAACATAACGGTGAATGCATAGAAATGCTCTGCGATGTAGAAGAACTGGCGACATGGACTTTGGTCAACCTCGAACAATCTTTGAGGGGACCTTCGTGTCAGCAAACCCACTCACCTTGAAGAACTCGTTGATTTGCTCTGGTGTAAGCGTCCAAATATCCTTACCTAGGCCATTCTGAACCGCTGTGACATGAATTAAGAACCGTCTTTTTGTAGTGATCCTCTATTGGAAACTGGGTATGGCTTACTAAACACAACGACCACGCTCATGGGCACCGACATCAACTAGGCTGACGTTAGTTTACAGGCGCCGAGGGCGATTTGGCAAGACACATACCATCGAGAATATCAAAGCATAGTCATCCAAGCCCATAATGTAATCGATTCGTGAGATTTGGGAGTACATGCGGACTCCAACGCTGAACACAGCCACGAGAGCACCCGCAATGGCGCTGGCAGTGGCCGAAGTGCCTCGGTCTCGATTCGGGAGGCCACAAATGTCAAAAAACATTCTCTGGCTCTCTGTCCTCGTCAGCTTCGATTGGCTTAAGACATCTGACGACTGAGATGCGTACTCAGCCCGTCGATGACTGAGCATTTTTGGAAGCCACAGCCAACTGCCCCATGGAGTTGCTGCTCAGCGCAAAGGTATTTGACTGCAGTTTGAGCATCAGGCGCTGATGCCAGGATTGACGAGACGCAATTACTCTATTTTCAACGCAATGTCAGGAAAAGCTTTCGAATCGCGTTGCCTGAGAGGGTTGAGGTGTTACCGCGCATTCAGGTATCAAAGTTTCAAAACTTAGGCCCAACGGGGTGGCGCTTTTGACTGAAATTGTGTCCATCCTGGGTTTCTCTGATAAGCGACAATTTTGGCATGTCTGGTGATCAATGGCAAATAAAGCACATTGAGTGTCATTTTACATGCCCAGGAGGATGTTAGTTGCAGGAATGAGCTTTTTATTTCTTGACTGTCATGTATTTATTAGATCTTGATTATCAAAATGACTGACCTATGTTCAGCTTGTGAATCAAAATGAAATCTCGTCACTATTTATGGCAGTATCCCTGAATCAGAGGCGCCCCACTCCATGTGAACGTTTGTTCAATCTAAGCTGTATTGAGATGGGAAATGCAACGGCTCATTTAGCGCCAGATCTTTGCTCCAATCAATCATGCCCGATTTGGACTTACAGTTCAGCCGGTGGCATCTCAGCTGGGCGTCGGATCACTTTGAATTTCAATGGCGACCAAGGTTGAAACTAGCATGCCATAGCACATGGGCTAGTGTGCCGTAGGCCACTTCCTGCGGGGAACGGGAACGGGAACTTCGGGTGAAAAGAGCCGAGGAAAGAGAGCGTGATGTTCTCCAAGTATCAACTAGACGCTCCAGGGTACGAAGGCCCACTTCCAACCGTGGAGCAGACGATTCAAAATAAGGCAATTGATGATTCTAAATCACTATTTCACACCTCGATCGAAATATCCAAATAATTACTCAAATTGCTAGACAATTTTCGCTGTCTACTTTGTCTCCATTTAGAAAGCTTTTCGTATCTCATATCATACCCCCGTTCTATTTCAATATGTCTCTCCTTGTTTCAATATGTCTCTCCTGATGGTCCATCCTCCTATAAATGACTAGGAAAATGAAGATGGAACATCTCATATCAAGGGCCATCGAGCTTAGAGCTCCAACCTTCAGCAAGCACGGAAAGTGAAATCAACGGTAAAGACTGGATTTACTACAGAAGTGTGCCGGAATTATGGTCTGAGACTTGCAGCCTCACAGCGGACCGCACCAACCAAGCACTGCACTTAATCTTTGCCAAGAAAACAAGACACTTATCGCAGATCTGTTTCTGAATCACTATGTTTCCATTATTTTCTTCAGTCACGAACACCGGTGGGAACCTGGCAGACGAGACCCTGGCCGAGCTGTAGTGTCGATTGTTAGATAATCAAAGATAATCAAAGGTGAACGGTCGACTGCTGATGAGACGAGAACACTCACAACAGGAAGAACACAGCAGCGAGCACGTTGGGTAATAGCAGCGCAGATATCGCGGAAGTTTTCGGCAGACGTCGGAACGGCAGGGGCTGTTGGCACAGGCTGTTAACAACGTTCACCATCCCGAGAGTTTCTTAGTTTTGACTAACGGGGACCGCAGTCGAGGTTCGCAAGTCCCAAGATGTCGGTAGCACAGCATTGAAGGCTACTTTGGAGACCGGAGCAAGCACTGTAGGGGGCGGTGCCGCCACTGTTGCTGCCGTGATCACCAGTGGGAACGGCAACAACAGCGCTGGCCAAGAGAGCAACGATAGCGGTAGTAAACTGCATTTTGATGATGAGTTGATTATGACGGGAGAGTCCCAAAATAGGACTTCAGGGCTGAAGGCTGCTTTGAATTGATGAGAGAAGAGGTGGTTGATGATAATGGCTAGAAGGCGATTGAATGACCGGCGATTGCACATGTTATATACTTGGGCTTAGTAGCCGTTTATAAGGTCATAAAGGTCGAGTAAAGTAATAGTTCTATCTATGCCTGCCTCCATGTCCATAGTTATTGCATAGCCACGCTGGTATGACTCCATCTTGCCATGAACTTGATCACTAAGTGCTCCTGTCGGGCCAAAGACATCTTTCTGATCCACTCCATGTCAACGACATGGATATGCTCGGCAATATTGGCTTGGCTTCCCGCTTTCACTTTCAAAACTTGAGGTGCAAGAAATCCACCCAACACGGTCTACAGAAAGCGGAACTAGCTACTCCCGAGCCGCTAAATACCTGAGATGTGATACCGGAATACTTCGAAGTGCTCGAGAAAAGCAAAATTCAACTTCGTGGTGCTGTTCGGGGATGCAGTTCGTCTGAACCCGGGTGGAGCGAGCGCATTGGGCTGGTCCGGGACGAACATTCAGTTCGCCTACAGCCGCTCCCGTTTATCTAATGCAACGTTCTCCGCCTTCAGCTCGACTAAGGACGAATCATGAGATGGGGTGGTCTCAGCCCAGCCTTCAACTGTGGATAAATCACGACTGCGACGCTGCAAGTACAGGCATTATGCAGATGATCAGCGCTGTCCTTTCCTTCGTACCTTGTTTCTGAAAAGAAGCCTCATGTGTAGAGCAAGAGTGTAGCTACCTTAGCGTAACCACTTGGCCAGCGGTTATACGGCGTAAGGCTAGGCTGTTCTTCTAAACTCTTTGGCAGAAATTTTAATCGAGCATTGCTCAAATGTTGTTCATGTTAGAATTCAACTTTAGCTTTGAACATAGTTAACTGGACGCTTCGTAGTGCTGCTGCCCTGACTCACGCTTCGTGAGACTGGTGACAACATTTGCGTTAAGGAGCCGTTCTCCACTCATTCTTGAATGCTCCATCATCCATGGGTGTCAAATGCATGTGTAACAGCTTAGTAAACTTTTCAGCAATGTGTTGGCGTCTACTGATTCATCACTCGTACTCGCTTCAGATAGTCTTGCATATCCGACCTTGAATGTCACAATCCACACTGAATATTTGGGCGTACTGCGTAATATGTCACAATTAGTACCATGCGCGGAGTGAGGCGTTCACAGTTATTAGTGAACGGTGCTTTACATGGTTACGGACAAGGCGGGTAGAAACTGCAGCAACCTAGAATCTAAACGCAACAATAATATACTCGATCCTACTTGTAGTGCAGGATCTTCCTTGACATCGAAAAATTGAGACTCATGATGTAGCATAGAGGAAGCCAAATTGGCAAGCTCTGCGAAGTCTCCAGAAGGTGATCGATCCTTTGTGGTCAGATCATTAACTGTCACGCATTTGAAGCATTGCAAGAACTTGACAGACAACTGAGACCTGTGGAGTGTGAGCTAAACCTTTCGTCCCACAATTTCTACCTCCTCCTGCACCTGCCCCTGCTGTTCGAACTTCCGGACAACTTGAAGAGTCGCAAAGTAGCTGAACGGCAGGGCGACAAACCAAAGGCTGCAGTTGATGCTTGCAGTAGCTATTAGGGGGGTTGGAACGGCTTGAATCCCGAAACCCACCGCTACCGCTGCCGTCTCGATGCCACGAAGCAAAGAGCTATACCGGATCTGGTCGCCAGGGGAGTCCGAAAGATTTCCGATAGCCCAGTAAATGAAGTTTTCAATCATGCCGAGCGACGCTCTTTCCAGCATGTAGAGGCCGAACCCTCGTCCGAACTCGCTTTGAAAGGCCCAATCGAGTAAGGGTAGTGTAAATCGATACTCATTTTGGATAATCACGGCCCATATCCAAGTGGCAGTATTGAGGCATACGATGAGCGCATATGTTGCCAGGGCTCTCGTCTGGCGGTTCTCAGACCACGGAAGATCCACAAGAGAGCCGCCGAGCCATGTAGAAAAGGTGCTGACGATAGCTGCAACGAAGCTGCCCAAAGCCCGCGAGCGCACACTGAAGTACGTCGCAAGGTATGTGCCGGGGTATGCTTGGATCCAGCCGAAGTACCAAAAGAGGGGTGTCAAGAACAAGATTGAACGACTTCGCAGCAGCCTCCACATCTCGGTGAGTTCTGACCGCCAATGAATGCCTCCCGCCGCTTCGATCCGACTTCCGTCGTCCCGTATGACCTTATCAGGGTTGGAAAGGAATAGGCCGAAGGAGAAACCAAGACATTGTATTCCGATGAACGCAAGGTACAGCTCGTATCCAACTTTTCCCTTTTGGTTGACTTTGTGGTTGAGAGCTAGCGAGATGGCACCACCAATGATCATGCCAAAGTTGCGAAAAGTGAACCATGTTGCGACATAACGACCTCGCTTATGATGTTCGGGATATCCCGTAGCAATTGCTCCCTCGACACTGTAGGAAAATCCGGCACTTATGCCGCAGGCAACCGACCCGAAGTAGACGAGCCATGTTCCCCCTGTCCGATTGTTGACGTAAAGACCAGTTGCATACAGAGGATACCCGAGAGCACCTACTGCTAAAGTCCATCGAAACCCAATCAGGTTGGTGAGAAAAGGGCCGGCGAAGCAAGTCAACGTCATGAAAGCGTAAAGGAGGGCATTCGCCGCGTTGACCAAATCTGGACTTTGTGAGCCGCCGACACCGAATCCGTTCATGGCACTCCATATTCCCGGCGCGCAGAAAGCACAGAGACCAACGACGAGGATCTGGAAAAGGGTACTCCTGAAGAAGGAGATGAGAGGCAATAGGGAAGCCGGCATGTCTCCGGGTTCGATTAGAGGAGGTCGGGTAAGAGATTTCCTGCTGAAGTTTCCGTTGGCAGCTGTCTTCTGTACAGTTGGTGTCTCAAGAGACATCATTGACAACTGTCAGGGGGTGTGAATTGATGCCAACTTGGAGCACTTGATGATTGATGACGGTCTCGAAAAGTTTGACCGCAGCAAAGAGATGCAAGCCCCCTTTCGGAGACCCTGATAGCCCCAGTTGCTGAATGATCGACCTTTATGGACTGGGGTAACCCATAATGCTTGAAGTCAAATTATATCCCAAAGTTAAGACTCAAGAGACCCGGGCCTCTACATAATCATGAATGTATGGATTTCGCTTGCAGGTTCACAAATTATGTGCTCCTGCTTCATCCCAACATTGTGCCGATCACCAGTGCTCCTCCAATCTCTCATTCGATAGGACTGATAGACCTGGCCCCGCGTCGGGTACAACCGGAAGTAATTCGGGTGTTCCAATAATATGTTGGCAACATAAATCTGGTCTTCTCGTGCGTGTCAGGTGTTTTCAGTGCAGATCATCTATACTGCAGCTAGCATGTGAACCTCCGCCCCAAACTGATGATGAGTTATGGATGATTAGATCGCTTGATGGGTCGATAGAGAAGAGGTTTAGATTGTTGCTATGTGTCTGCCAGTGCAGTTTAAAAGAAAATGTACTATTTCCATCTAATGAATCTTTTTTAATTTACTCTTTTTATCCAAATTTACTTCACTCAATGACAATGAAGACGGAAGGTTGATGCGATTTACTAAAGCCCGTCTACGGGCTTGTCTCTTCAGCGTGTATTGCGTATTGAGCCAAAAGAGGACACGGCTGCTACTTGCCCCGGGGGTGTTGTTTGGCACATCATGCAGCACTCACCAATGAACATGTGGCTCGAGATAACGTGATTTTAGCCTCGAATGCATCAAAAGCTCGTGCTGGAATTCTTCCTGGCATTATATAGATTGCGACTCGCCCTTTACCGCACACTGCGCTTTTCCCCAAAACCAGCACACATTCGCCATCATTTATCCGAGCCTCTAAGCTTTTACATTCGGGTTTTCGCTTCCCATCTACAGCCATTTCATTGTGCCTACATATAATCAGTCAAAATGTCTGTGTCACTCATATCGCATGATGCGGTCAGCCAGCAAACGAACAAAATTGTTCCTCCCTCGGTTGTGTTCGAACCATTCCATGATTTACCCAAAACAAATCAACGACTTCTTGGCGAGCCACATCCCAGCGGCACTGTGACACCATTGGCTCTGAGGCCTTCGAGTGTGAACCAAGACGGAGAAGTTCAGTTACAAGAGGTCATCAATGCTATAGAGTCTCTCCAGAGCCACAACGAACTCACCAAGAAACTCGCTCTCCACGGGGCACTTCTATTCAGAGACTTGCCTATTCATGGCGCTGAGGACTTCAGCAAGTTTGCACATGCTTTCGGATACAAACCACACGAGATCATCGGTATTGTAGTCAATAGACCACTTTTGGCGCCCAATGTTGCACCTGCAAATGAAAGCCCTAAAGAAGTGCTCATCTACAACCACAATGAGTCCCCCCAGGTTCCGCACGCTCCCGAATACGTCTTCTTCTACAATCACAAAGCACCTTCGAAGGGAGGAGAGACGCCCATTTCTTCTTCTCTTGAACTCTTTCAACGAGCCAAGAATGAAATTCCCGAGTTTATTCAGGAGCTCACTGAAAAAGGCATTCTGAGCAAGGTCACCTACAAGTTCGACAAGCAGTATGCGGGAGGTTCAACACTACGACAGGCTTTTGGAAAAGACTTCGTGGACGGCGACAGTGTGGCTACAAAGCGCGCCAAGATCGAGGAGCAGATTGCTAGATATGGGCGAGGCAAGCATACAACGTGGGAATGGATAGACGACGGTGTGGTTCTGACGCATAGGTTACCCGCGATTCGTACTCAGCCAGGCACGGGACTGCCAACGCTCTTCACCGGATTAGCAGCTTACTGGAAGAACTCTCAAGGGGGGAACGGAGCCAGGAAGGAGGTCACCAAACAGCTTTACGGCGACGGAACGCCTATTCCGGACAAGTACCTGGAGCACTTGGCGAAGATTACAGAGGAGATCCGAGTGCTCCACAAATGGCAACAAGGGGACGTTCTCGTGTTTGACAACATCATTGCCCAGCATGGCAGACAGCCTTGGGAAGGCGAACAATCCGATCGCGTGGTGCTTGCTAGTCTTTTCGATGGAGACAGCGTGCCTGGTGCATACGGTGACAGCGATTGGGCGCAGGTTGTTCAGGCATTGGATGGTTGACGATGTCTAGAATTTGGACGTTTCAAGCTTCGACATGGAAAGGCCGACAACTACTGAATCAAAAGGCTTGATCATTTTTTTGAAAGACCTTCACCTTCAGCAGAGTGCGAGTTGAGTTCTTATGATGCATCGGCACCCGGCAGATGGTTTCCGCTTACTTCATTCATCACTCATCACCCCCCTGTGATTACTGGAAGCGGAGAGCATCTCTTCCACAGGCTAGGGAAAATTGGAATACTTGAAAGCGGAAAGAGTCGCCCAAATCTCAGAGGAACCAATGAGTGCGCGAGCTCTCTCCCTTGCGGCGCCTTTCTGTATTAGTACCGCGAAGTCTCCGTTCAGATTCCTCAAGCCAACCCCTTGCTTTAGCCTCAGGAATGAGAAACTCACCACTTCTGTCCAGGCATCAGGCACCAGGTACAGAAACGTGTCGGATATCAATGCCGTCCGAATCGTCGATTGTTGTCCACTTTTAAATCATGTCTGCCACCCCTTTTCCGCCCCCAAACTTCAATCTTCCCCTCCCTCTAACGGATTGGAACTTGGCCCAGGTCCATATTTGATATCCCTGCGGCCGAGAAATCAGACTCCCCGCTGCCGAGGACTTAGGAGTAAGCTTATATGACCATCGTTATGTGGTTCAACGTGGTAAGAATTTCTGTTGACCGCCCCGAAGTGCGTTGGGTACAATTCTCTTACGACTCGTGTTGGAAATACCACTCCAAGGAATATCGGTAACAACCCAAATAATTACTCTTATGACTTCCAGGCACTCTCGATGTATACGTATCGATCTTGTGGGCTCTTTCAAGTGATGAGGCGCTCGTCGTCGTATGCCGAGTCGATCAATTATAGACGTCCAGTGTATAATGATATGGGTTGTTGGAAGTTTCCTCGGTCCAGGCAGCTACCAAGTCCAGTGACCTAACAGACAGAGTTACCCCATTAAGAGAACTGTGTCTGCTTTTTTTCAATGAATGTTCATCTCTCCGTCAACTGTCATTATCTTGCTTGGACATGAAGTCCTTAATGTGCCAACGATGCTTCTTGAGTACTTACCAGGCAAGGCATAATCTACGACGGCTGGCTCTCGGAAGGTATAATAATGAACAACAAACTAATTTCTTCACAAGAGTGTCGACCCTCCGCTGGCGCCAAGGATTTTCTGGGACTACATCGAAGGCTTTCGGTTTGACAAGGTGGACTGTATGACGGATTGAATTGTCTGTGCGTAGACAAATGGCACCGTAGTAGTTCAACAACCGATAGACTGTTCATTCTGCCGCCCGCAGGCGTGACTCGGGATTATATTTCTGTCAACCCCCGCCGACTCGTGACCGATGATGATCAACTCGAGTACTTCGAGGATAGCTTGGCTGCGGATGGATTCAAGGAGTATGGTGACAAGTTGTAAATGATTATAGAGAGGTTCTGCACATCTACCAAGCTGGTTAAGCGTCGCAAAGTTAATGGCAGTTGTGAACGACAGAGCCGGGAGAGCAACGTTGCAAACCATGGATGGAAACGGGGTATTCTCGAAATGAACGGCGGGCACAGAGTATTTATGTTCAGGCATTTACAGCCTCCCTTGTATTACGGTGATCCCTCAGGCACCCACTGTGTGAGGCGGTGGGGTCGGCTTGCAGCAAGGGGTGGACGACGTGCACTCGGGAGGTGCTACGTAGGTCAGCAGAAGATGACATGTGCCAAAATAAGCAATCCACGTGACACGATGATCTCCCACGGGTAGAGAAACATGCTTTGCAACGGCGATTGCAAACTTTAGATATTAGGAAGTGACTGGATGTATAATAGCAGGTGTCATCACTATCCAGCTTTTTCCGTGGCCTTGTTGCTTGTTAACAATCCCAAGTACATTCATGCTGGAGAAGTGATTGGGGGCTTAAATGTCCATTTAATCGTTCCAACGTTTCATGGGTATTGCAGCGACATGTTCACTCAAATCAAGCAGGATACATCAGGAGAATATTCCAAGCTCAAAAGAAATTCTGGAGGTATTAATAAGACTCATAAAGAACTCAGGGCCGAGAGGAAAAGGCTCCAACACTTAAGCCACACTTGAATAAATAATAAGACAAACTTGACGTGGTTGTACCTAAACCGGTGACTGGATTTTGCTTTTAGGTCCATGATCCCGTGGCCAATAGGACATGAGAAGAGATTTTGATTATACGAAAACTCTACTTGACAGAAGAATTGTCTTCGCCAAATTTATGCCACGACCTTGGCCTAAATATTAAATGTAGCTCTTTTAAGAATGGATGAACTTGTGTTCTCGCTTCTACGTACCAACATGAATTACTGCACTGGTTTGCTGATATCCTTGGGACATTACAATGTGGTTTATGAGCTAGATGTAATATATAAGTATGATGACTTCTTAACATGATGCTCTGTGAGATGATACTGAGGGGGTGATAAGCTGTTTACTGTGGCGAACTACCAATACCGCAACCGAAAGCAGATAATCTTCAAGTAAACATGAACAATGTGGTGAGAGCCGCCTGAATCAAGATTTTTGCCCGATCCTTGCACACATGCTGTATTAAAAGCGCTGAGAGATTAAATATGACGCTGAAAATCAGCTCTCTGTTCTTCCTGTTTTGTTCAGGCCTCCAGCTACATCACTGGCGAGCGTGTTGTCAGAAGCTACGTGAAGCTGTCGTTCCTAGATGTTTTCCTAAATTCAGAATCGCTCTTAATGCTTTTCAGACTACATTCACACTCTTGGTTTAGAAATAAGGCCCATTTGCGTATTTTATAATTGTTCAAAAAAACGGCTCTCAAGTTTGAAATTAGCTGGAACATTTGCGATTTTAGCCCCGTTCGCAAGGCTGTTGGCTAGTTCTCAATGAGCACAAGATGTAAGAAAACATACTCATAAGTTGCACTATCTACTTGCTGATGACTTGACAACTGTTCGATGCATACTTCGTGCGGCAAAACATGCCTGTCGGTGGTTTCAGCCCCTTAGGTAAGGGCAAAATGCTAGTAGGTCAATCACGAGTAGAGTTTCAATGGTCCAAGAAATGAATCTTAACCTAGCACAGCGTGGGCTGTTTCTTTCCTCTCTTACGTTTTCTCGCATGAGTTGAAGTTGAAGCATTCAAGAGAGTCATATCGTTCGGATACCATGATGAATACTTTCCGCTGACGAATCGCTCAGTACTTTTGGGTTTGGTCAATATCAGAAACAACTTATACATTTCTTTTCAGGCCCCGGTATGTCATTGCCGCGCAATACAACCACACTCAGAGTAGTGGTCTGAATGAATCATCCAGGGACCTTAAAACGAGCAAAGATTCTGAAAAAAAGATTTATGCTATACCAAGCTGTATGTGGAAGCTGGCGGCTATAAATCTCGTCCTTTGGACTCTTCCCAAAACCATTCCACCATGTTTTGTTCATTGATTTCCTCGTGCCCCTAAGTTGCTAAGCAAATCCAGCACACGTTTCGTTACTCTCCTTGGATAGCTTCTGTACTGCCATTGGTTCACCATGCATTGATTCGAGGGGTCATGAAGATAGATGATAGAAAGGGATCAGCCGATGGAGTTTGAGAGGCACAGAAAGAAATCGCGTTCGAGTCCCGCTATATTCTTGGTCACATACCGGTGACTTCATTGATTTATCAAAAGCCTCAAATTCCAAGCCATTGTCATCAAAATCAAGTTTCAAGATTTGACAAATTTGACCCCAGTCAAATTTGTCTGTGGGCATCTTTAACATGTTGGCTGGTCTCTGGTTTATAGGTGCCAAGCAATGAGCATATGCACCAAAACGTTTTGACGTGCGTGCGTCAACAAGCTCCATCGCCGATGACTGCGAACATCAAATTATGACACTTACAGCTTCTTGGAGATGAGATATGGAATCGAGCATGCATCTAGACTATTGACGGCAACAGGGGACCTTCGGCCTATCATCTATGCCTTGCATTCATTGAGACGCTGACAATGTGAATGCCATTGCATCCACAATCCTTTGTAAGAGCTGGAAACTAACAATACATACGAGCGAAAGGGGCTTTCCTGGTCCTGGAATTTTAAAGATGTCACTTGCGATACCCAGAATGCAAAATGCACTTAGCGGCCCGCATCCGGAATATGAGATTGGCTCCACGAGTGTGGGGAAGCCGGAAGTCACAAGAGCAACCAGCCTCCAGAACGCTTCGCTTATCCAAGGACATCAACAGACTTCACTCGTCTCGTAGATTTAAGTCCATTTGGGGAGAAATATCCGTAAACATTCACGTTCCCTCCCTGTCCCCATTGTTTCCGCTGGGAATAAGAAATAATGCGCCTGCGAGGGTTGATATCATGCATTTTGTCGCTGTGGGTTCCGTCACCATTTGGAACACTCAACGGGCCGAGACCATTCAACTCAAATGTATGACTCGCTAAACGGCGGTTGGTCCCAAAGGATCGGAAGATCAAGAGCCTGATGATGATAGACAGGGGCAGATATCGGTCGGTGGAGGGGAGACGCCGGGTGTGACGAAAGGAGGCGATTTAGAAAATTCCAGGTGTAAGATCTGGCCCAGGGATACCGAAAACGTGCATTGTCGTCAACGAGAAGCTCGGGAGGGCACCGGGCGGAACGCCACGGACAAGGTCCAATTTCCAAGCTTAGCCGACGGGAATGCACGCTTATTGAAATTAAGCGACGTTGGGTTTGTTGTTTCCATCTTTCGTCTGACCTATTGATTGGTCCCTTGTTGAGGCGGTCTCCCTCGTTGGATTGCGGAGAAGGTGAGACATTGGCAACTGATGAGTTCCTGACCGAGGCGATCCATTCTTGACCTCCTGGCTAAACTCAACACGAACGACTAGGGAACGAGACACGACAGCGGAAAAATGGAAGGAAAAAAAGAAGCGAGACATGGAGACCAGTCTCTGTGGCGCTGCTGTGGGAAACTCTGTGTTGGTCTCAGGTATGCAAGCTCATCTTGTCACTCAGGAAACAATGCCGTAGCAAGGGAGAGAGGCATGGGCAGAGGTGCCAGAGACATCCTATCGATGAATCTCGCCTGACATGAGGGAAGGAGAGGGAGTTTCCAGAAGCTATAAGAAAGAGAAGATTCTCCAGTATCTATTAGGTCTTTCTTTCTCTCCTCACCCTCATCATCATTACACTCCGCATCCTTAGCTCCTCACTTCCTCTCTCTTTACCTCGTTTCACTCGTTTACGACCCGAGGTCTAGTCATTCTTTACTTGCTTTCGTCACTCGTTTTAGTCATGCGTCGCACGGCTCTCGTCGCCCTCATGGGCCAGGTCGCTCTGGGACAGGTGACCCCACCGTTCCTCAACACCTCCACGACCTCCACCACGCTCAGCTCGTCCTCGACTTCGGTTTCGTCTATCGTGACGGTCTCCTCCTTCTCCACAACCATCTCTGGTTCCACCTCGTTGAGCACTCTCTTGACCACCTCAACCGGCCAGACGACAATCAGCAGCTTGACCACTTCCTCTGATGCAAGCACCACTGTGACGACCGAGGTCCCCATCACGACATCCGACGAGGTCACGACCATTGACACGACCTTCAGCTCCGATGAGCCTCCCATCACCACTGAATCGTCCGTAACGACCACGATCGACTCCTCCGCCACCACCACTGGCACCGACAGCTCCACTGGCACCGACACCGCCACTGGCACCGACAGCACCACTGGAACCGCCTCGTCGACGTCCTCGTCCGCGACGGCCTCTGCCACAGTTGCCCCCAACCCCACCAATGTTGGTGACTTCACTCTGCTCGGCTGCTTCGGCTCCACCACCGGCTTCCCTACCTTCGAACTGGTTCTGTCTGCCTCCTCCATGACCCTCGAGCTCTGCGTCGCTTCCTGCCCCGCTGGCAAGCGCTACGCCGGTCTCTTCGGCTCTGACTGCTTCTGCGGTGACATTGTCAGCGATGCCACTGCTACCCGCGTCTCTGATGACCAGTGCGACATCACCTGCCCTGGCAACTCTGCCGAGAGCTGTGGTGGCCGCAGCACCGGCGGTACCCTGAAGCGCCAGCTCATCTCTGCCGAGATCCTGTTGACCATCTACATCCGTGTTGATGGCGGTATCGATGTCACCACCACTGCCACCGTCACCACCACCTTCGTTGCCACCACCACTGCTACCGTCGACGGCACTGCTTCCACCGGCGTCACCACCATCACTACCACCTACTGCCCTGTTTGCCAGGACTGCCAGGGTCCCTTCTGCTACAAGCCCACTCCCAACCCGTGCTCCAACGGCGAGTGCTTCGGCGTTCCCTGCTACGGTGATGACTGCTACAAGAAGATCGTTGCCTACGGTGACTACTGCGGCTACGACTACCCCTGCTACGGAGATGACTGCCAGCGCCGTCTCGTCTGGATTGAAGGCACCTGGTACCCTCAGGCCTGCTCTGGATACGACTGTGGCCGCAAGATCAAGTGCGTCTCCGGACAGTGCAACTACGTCGTTGTTGGATCCGACTTCGATTCCGAGAAGATTGTCTGCTACGGCAACGTCTGCAAGGTTGAGGCCTGCTCCAGCGATGAGTGCAACAAGAAGTACGTCTGCACCGACAACACCTGCGTCTTCGAGTCTTGCCCGTACGCCGAAGCCAACAAGAAGTACGAGTACAAGGATAACAAGTACATCGAGGTCTATGGCTGCAACGGCAGCTGCCCCATTCCCCAGCCTCCCGCTCCCATCCCTTACACCCCGGCTACCCAGACCTTGCCCGCTGCCTACCCCCCGGCCACCGGCGCCCCTCCCGCTGGTTTCCCTCCTGGCGCCACCCCTCCTGCCGGTGCTCCTCCCGCTGGTGCTCCTCCCGCTGGTGCCCCTCCTGCCGGTGCCCCTCCTGCTGGTGCTCCTCCCGCTGGTGCTCCTCCCGCTGGTGCCCCTCCTGCTGGTGCTCCTCCCGCTGGTGCCCCTCCTGCCGGTGCTCCCCCGGCTGGCGCTCCTCCCGCTGGCGCTCCTCCCGCTGGAGCTCCCCCGGCTGGAACCCCTCCTGCCGGCAACCCCACCGGAACTGGCGCCGCCAGGCCTCCTGTCGTCACAGCTGGCACCAGCAAGTTCGCTGCCAGCTTCGGCGCTCTTGCCTTCAGCGTTCTTGCTGCCGCTGTCCTTCTGTAAAGGATTCGCCTGAGCATGGACTGGGATTGTTCTCTTCTCTTGACCCCTTACCGGGTCTGTTAATGGTTACCAGTGGTGGTTTGTGGTAGGAGTAGTGGTTTTCTTCGATTGTGGCCTAGCGGTTTTTGGGAGTATCTCCGGATCTCTCTGCTCGGCTATGGATGGATTTTTGACAAACGATTTGACGATATAGATAATAAAGCGTATGTTTCGCCACATAAATCACCTGGTCCTCTTATGACTGTGAATCACTTCATAACTTGCTTCCCACCATGGCTTGCAAATAACTCCAAATGACCATAAAATCTAACTTTTGGTACTACAGGCCAAAAACCGCTTGCAATTTAGAAAACTTGACCCCTCTCTTGATGATTGAACGTTGCAAAGCTGGGTCGTCTATCCCACCTTTTACAAGTTTTAGTTGCGAAACTGGAACCACAACATGGGCTAAATACTTGAATGAGGCTATACTAGGACCCCGAGGTTGATGTCTTCCATCGACTAACCTGTGGTCATGGTGGACAAAAGCACACAATCTGAGTTTCGAAGAAATAAAAAGACAAGGAAATTGAATTCAGTGCTGTGAAACTTCAAAAAAATCAAATCTACGAGGTGGTTAACTTGTTCTGATTGAGCTGCGGCGGGTGCAAATCGCTCGGTCCCCTCTGCGAGAGGCAATTTGGGTCGCCGATGCTCGCCGATGGTCGGTACCGAAATCTGGTCCACTTTCGGGAGTGTTGTCCGGGATCCACCCGGGCCCGGGCCGTGTGGCTCGAAGTGTGATTCGGTAAAGAAATGAAAACAGAACGAGACATGCCCGTTCTTCTACGGCAGGGGGTCGTTCGTATGCCGTGAGTTCATTTGACGATACTTTCATCTCAATCGGAAGTATGCAGGCAAAGATACAGCTGACAAAGATTTGTGCATCGGTCGGCGCTCCTAACATGCGCATAGCCATTTATTATCCATTTTATGTACCCGTATATATAATCCTCGAGGACATCGCAAAGTATCATGGCAAAAAGATTTGGGTCTCGGCGTCATTCTTCCGGCCAAACGTCGCATCAACCCCCTTTGCGCGTTTCAGCACGTGGGAGGTCCAGGCGGCGATGTAACGGCGTTCCAAGGTTGAGATCGGGCACAGATGTTCCGGACTCTTGAGATTACCCCCGGAGCAACCCAGCTAGGCTCGGTAGAAGGAACAGTCTGCGGCAGATGCAGGACGCCATTGGAAGGATGATGTGGGACAAAGTCGTGCTAAGAAAATCTGGCAAATGGGCTGTCAGCTGGAAGACTCGGGTGTCCATCAAGGGAGACTGGGAAACGCTGCCAATGCGGTTCCGGTTGGTTGCAGTCCAAAATGACCCCCTTCTCCGTTTCCAACGAAAGCTTGTCTCAGTGCGCGTTCCCCGTCCTTCCCCCCTCAGCTGGCCGTTCACGGTCAGCAACCAAACCGTCGTCAGGCCAAGGAACCACAACGTGGAACAGGCCACTGAACGAACCGGACGGCACCGCAACTCGGACGGTCATGCCTGCATGCCGCAAAGCCAATTCCTTCTGTACTGTCTTCCTCTTTGAATACTGCCTTGTCCTTCTGTCACATACCCGTCAGCCTGACTCTCATACCGCGCATTCCTATGAGCTAGCTGTGAGCTGAGGATTCTATGACCATGAACATGTCCTGTGCCTGAGAGTAAGCGAGCAGAGCTTTTCCGAAGACGACCATTGACCATCTGCTTCACACCAACACCACCTTACGACTGACTGACATTGACCTTTCCAGACGCGGCCGTGGCCCATGGATGAACCTTAACTTGACCAACACGTCCTCCTCCCCCGCGTCTCCAACCCGAACTACTACTGCATCTTCCCCCATCTTCCTTTTGCCACCCAACACTCACTTCCTGGCTCTTCTTTTCACTCAACTCAACAAGAACAACCCCACTTCTCTCATCCAGACTCACAGCAGCAGCAGCAGCAGCCGACAGCAGGTCTATCACCAGCGATAGACATCCGCACTCAACACCTGGATTTTCAACGGGTAGCTGAACGACGAAATCTCAATTCATCACCAGTACAGCTCGTACGCTTTATTGCCTCTCTCTGAGCATCGATTGAGGGCCGTCTTGGTCAGTTCAGGGATACGAAGGGGCACCGACGGGAGGACGCTTCAACCGGGACGAGGGCTTTTGGCCCGACTCACCCCGCCATGGCGCCAGACGCAAACAGCAACGCAGTCACATCGCAGTACCGGACCAAGGAACAGGACCAACAACAGCTGAAGAAGAAATGGAAAAACATCTGGTTGAGAGGTCTATCCGTTCGTATTCGGCCTCGCAAGGACTCGCCGCGAGCAGCAGCAGCAGCGACGACACCAGCAACCGGAGGAGAAGCGGACAGCAACGTTGAACGAGGCACCCAGACCACAACAACGCGCACACACAATGCTCGCAGCCAGAGTCGCACGCTGCGGCAATCAGAAGCGCTCGCGCACCCGAGCGAGTCAGATGCTCTCACGGATTCAGGCCCCTCGTCGACCGCTGCCACCTCTGCTTCGCACTCGCCCGCGACATCAACCACCGCTCAGACCACCACCGTCCCTTCAAGTTCGTCATCATCCTCCTCCACTTCACTCAGTGCGACTGTCGGCGCCGCTATCGGCAACTTCCCTTCGTCGTCCGCGCCGTGTCCCACCTGCGGACAGCGCCGCCATGTCGACCTCCACCGGCCGCCGACGCCGGTCAAGCCCGAGGATCGGTTCCAGTTCCGGTCCGGGGTCCCGTATGGTCCTTGGACAATCACCCATCCTCCACCGTCAGCAGCTGGACCAGCTCAAGTTCCATTCGAGCTTCCTGTTGCGCAGCAAGTCGCCTGCTGCCCCGCAGAGAATTCTGGACACCTTACTGCATTCCATCCCTTTGCTCGCCTGCCACCGGAGCTTCGCTCCAAGATCCTACGGTTTTATCTTGAACGGCCACGCATCGTAGAAATTCGGTGCATGAATGACTTGAAGAAGATCCATTTCGCGCCAAATGCGCTCGGAAACCTCGCCTCGAACATTGCATGGAGCGCGGACAACACTCTCCCGGCCCTGATGTGGGTAAATAGGGAATGTCGCGCCGAGACACGCGCATTCTACCGCGTTCAGCTGCCAATGCACCCAACCAACAAGATCGCCTGGCCCGTCATTATCAACCCAGACTTTGATACCGTCATCTTCACATTCCCCTGGAGCAGCGAGATACCACTCGACATCTTTTTGAGCGACTGTCTCGCCTTTGACCCGCTTGGCGTAGGAATCCGACACTTTGGCACCCGCGACAGGGGCGGGCCGGAGACGTGGGACCTTACGCCCGTGCCGGGATGTGCGCCGCTCGCGGAGAGCCTGGCGAACCTGGAATCATACACGGAGGCGATCCAGCTGATGGACGATCGCGCGGCGGCCCGGTTCCCGGTGTGGATGATTCACGAGGGCTATCTGACCAGCGGCATCCCGGCCAAGAACGCATTTTACCGGGACGTTCCGCGTCTTCTCCTGAGCAACGACTACGAGCCCCCGGATGCCATCAATCAACGCACGGCGCTAGAGGCGTTGCGGACGCAGCTCGGCGATTACCTGCCGAAGAACGTGGCTGAAGATTTGGTCATGCAGAGAATGTTTTACCGCAAGTATTTCCGGCACCTGCGGATGAAGTGCACTAAGACGGATCTTGCTGGGCTGGGCATGGTGAGGCAGATACCCGGCTGTGATACGGAGGAGTTCTTCCTGAGTAACGGCCGCGAGGTTGCGGGGCCGCGGAAGAAGAGGAGGTCTGTGCTCGATGTGAGGCCGAGTAGTAGCTGGCATTTTTGGGATGACGACTGAATTGATGAGTTGCGAGTGAAAAAGCCTGGAGATTGTTCTTGTGTAGAAGGGAATTCCAGAAACCCGAGGGTGGTGAGGCTATAAGAACATGTATCAAAAGTACGCTACAACCGGAACATGCGACAGAGCAAAGCTTTTAAAGGAAAGAATACCAGAAGAGAAGAGTTTATAGAATCCAAAAAGTTTTGCTGCGATGTACACAAACAGTGGCACCGGGTAGTCGAGACATGACTGAATCGGCCAAGTTGGTATGAAATTCAAAGCCTGCCTCCTGAAGCAAGCTTGGGTATAATGAGAGTTAAGGCCGCCCCGTTTTCCGCAGCACCATAACCATCAGGAGTATCTGCGCTATGGTCATTTTCGTCATGTCAGAGTACAATTGTCTTGCGTGCAGTTTTTGTCCATCCCAATCCATATCCCCCCTTCCGTGATCCGTCCCATTTGATGTTCCGCATCTTTCCTTTCCTCAAGACCATATGCGCTAATATATGTAATACAAATCAGTAAACAAAGAAGGGGTCGATATGAACTGAGCGCAGCTCAAAGTCCTTCGATACCCACACAAAGATGTGCTGAGCAACTTATGAGAATGCACCTTTCTCGTCCATAACCTTTGGCTGCGAAATCTTGCCCTGTAAGACCCCACCTCTCTCTGCACCTCTCTCAACGGCATTGACCTTATCACCGCCCTTCAGAGCCTTTCTGTGTCTGAGGAAGTCGCGGACTGTGAGCGCAATGTCAAGTCCTGAGACGGATGACCCCAAGACAAAGACTGTCGAGAGACTAAACCCGATGACCAGGGCCAGATCAAAAGGAACAACCTGCGTGAAGCACAGGGCTACGGAGCTGAGATCCGCGAAACCCGTGATAATGGAGGCGAACGAGAGAATTAAAAAGAGCTGATTAACCATGACGCGGATGTTGGGGAGACTCAGGAGCGGCGCCGGTGGGGGAGTAGTGGAATGGGAGGTGCTTGGGAGTTGAGGAGGGGCGCGGGCTTTGATGACGAGATGCATCAAGAAGGCTGCGAACCCAACGAGAGTTGTGAAGAGGCTGATGATCTGTTGTGTCTGGTTTAGTCTTGTTGTTTCCAGATCAGAGGGGGATGAGAATTACTTACACCATGAGCGGTGCGAAAGTGGGAGGACTTTGCAGTTACCAGAATACCAAAGATGAGAACAACAACAACCGAGGGGCCCATGACGAAGAGCCACATGATGTTGTTCCACTTTTGGACGTTCGGAAGGATCTGAGGGGCGTTGATGCGGAGAAGAAGGTTGCGCATGTGCTCGAGACCGATGGCCAAGGGGAGGATGTTGATGTAGGCGATGATGGCAAAGAGGACTAGCAAGGTTTACAGTGTCAGCTGAATCACAGAGCCTCCACAGGCATAATAGTACTCACTATGAAGAACGAGAAAGACGATCCAGCCTGGCAACTTGAAACCGTTGACTTCGATGCCATTCGCGGCGTTAATAATCGAGTTCCCGAGCGCGTCTCGAATCACTTGTCCATCGATGGCATAAGAGTGCCCCTCACTGTTGATCTTGATGATTCCAGTCGGAATGACCTGTTTCGCAGTCTTTGTGACGTTACCGTTGTTGAAAGAGTCCAGTGCGATCGTCTTGCTACGGATCAGTCCCAGACCAATGAGACCCAAGCCGCCTACACCCTGGCAGGAGAGAGCATTGACTCCGGCTTGAGCGGCCATGGAGATTGTCTGTGCATTGATTACGACGGACAAGTTGAAGCCTTGGGTGGTGTTGACAGAGACGACTGGCGGGGGATCCTGACGAGAGACCAGTTCAACGTCTCGGCGTTGGGCGGGAGTACTGGTGGCCGGAACCGCCGACGCATTCGCGGCGGTGAGAGGATTTCCTCGAGGATTTTTGGCAAGCCCGTAGATGACGAGAACACCCTGGCTACCGATCCCGACTCCAAAGCCGCTGGCAGCTCCGCCGAGCGAGTCGTCGAACTGGACCTTGTCATCGGGCATCGAAGCGGTAGGCATCGTGGCGTTGCCCTCGAACAGAGACTGCACGCCTCCCATACCCTGAATGGCATCACCCGCGCCCTGGAGGAAGCCGCGAGCGAAACCCTGCGCGACTTTGCCAACTTGGATGTTTTGGCCGTTGAAATTGATAGTCGCCGGGATGCCTCCGCCGTTCTGATTCATGTTCATAGTGCCGCCCACCTTGTTGAACAACTCGCTCGCGGTACCGTTTTGAAGGAAGCTGCTCGTCAGGCCCTTGGCGAAAGTCTGCGAGATGCCGCCAAAGTCGATCTGGTCGTCGGGCATCTGCTGCATTGGCACCGCGGAGTCGGGCTGTAGGCCCAAGCCCACACTCGCTCCCTGGCCCAGACCCTTGCCGAAGCCTGACGCCGCGGCGGGGAGGATTCGCATGATTTGCTTGGTAGTATTGGCGTTGTTGGCACTGTTGAAGAGCTGCTTGATGTCAATGTTGGCCGTCACCGTCTTTGTGAGGCCGAAGCCAAAAGTGCCGATAACATTTGGGATGCTGGAATCGTTGGCGGGCTCGAGGTTTGTCGCATTGACGTTCAGTTTGAGGCCTGCGACTGTGCCGTTTCCGAGACCTGTTGCAAGAGACAGGGCTATGGGTTGGAGCTGGCTCGTCAGGTTGCCTCCCAGGCTATTGAAGTCGAGGGCGCCCAAAAGAGTGGAAGTCAGTCCGACACCTAGGTTCTGGATGGCCGGGTTGAGACCGGTGGCCTCCATCTTGTTGTCTGCCGCGACCTTTGCTGCCACCTCCATCGACTTTGCTTGTGTGGACAGGTTCAGCCCCTGCGCCGTACCGGCGCCGATGCCGATGCCCAGAAACATGCCTGGTCCGTTGAGGTTGGCGACAAGTTGGTTTCCGACATTACTCAGCCCGTCTTTCAAGGGTTGGATAAGACCACTGAGCAGGCCGGCCGACATACCACCTCCATCGGCACCACCGCCGCCTGGGGTGGGAAGACCGGGGAGACCAGGAAGACCTAGAGGGCCGGCACCGCCACCGCCACCAGGAGCGCCGCTCGGAGAAGCAGCTGGTGCCCCGGGGAGAGGAAGGTTAAAAGGATTGGGTAGTCCACCTGGGCCGCCGCCGCCGCCACCACCACCACCACCTCCTCCTCCTCCTCCTCCTCCGCCACTCCCAGGAGCTGCCGTTCCAAAGAATTCTCCGAGGCTCGGCAACTGTCGCTTTTGCACTTCGCGCGGGTTCTGTTCATCAACCTGTAAAAATTCGAGGCTCCTCCTGATTTTTTCTTTGTACTCTTGCAGGGCTTCTTTTGTTTCTTGAAGTTGAGGTGATTCGTAACGGGCAGCGAGTTGATCAGTAAGGTCAAACGTATAGTCGACCATGGACATTAGTGTCCTTCTGAGCCTTGGGTCATTGCCAATGGCTTCGACAGTGTCTGGAGTTACGATGGCATCGATGGCTTGACCCCAGGAACCCAAATCCCGTTTCGTTGCCGGCTGACTGCTTAGGCTGGATTCCTGGTAGAAGTAGTCTCTGAACTCTCTTCCAACACTAAAGATGGAAAATACCATCAAAAATCCGATGCAGAAGGTTGTCAAAGTTTGATGCCTCGGAGGCGGTGGAGGTGGGAGGGTCTGCGGCCTCTCTGTGACATCCTCCTGTGGTGATATCTTGTTGTACATGTCCATAATAAGGAAGAAGAGCGGACGTAACTCGGAATCGTGATGCAAGTCTAGCGTGACATTAATGAAAACAGGCTTGGGTAGCAAAGACCAAAAAATAGAATATGGGGAAAAGGCTGCCAGCAGCAAGCAGTGTACGAAGGATACAAAAAGAATTCCTCGAGGCTATACCTGAATGCTGGATCACTAGATGAACGAAGGAAACAGAAGTCTTTTACTAGAAACACGGAGAGACGATGGGGACGTATCTATACAAGATGGCCCGATGGCAGTGATACCCTCAAGCCTAAAACATGGAGCGTCGATCTCCCTCCAGGGTAGTCGCGATGCCACTGCCCAATGCGGCTGGATCCCGCTCCACTTAGACCCTGGCATGGCCCGCACCGGGGTGGATTGAATGGGACATGGGACGTGGGAGGCTCCTTGCGAGCATCCCAGACGTCTCTAGCTGGGGTGGAATCCTTGAATCGAGCACATACACAGTCTCGGGCCTTACAACATCAGGCCTTTTCTTCACATATCGTTCGTCCAAGTGGCAGAGTCATTTTAGGGCTTTGCCGTCGGTCATAGGCTTGGGTACGCCCTACAGGTGCGAGAGTTCTGTCATTTGCAGGCTGGCGAGTACAGAGGTCGAAGCCCAAAGCGTTTCCGCATAGTTACAGTAAGCCATAAAATTGTGTCAAACGAAGCTAAAAGAGAGTCGTGTTCGACGCGTTCGGTTGGACAGCGACGAGGCTATGTCATTGTAACAGCGTTTTACGACACTGTCCAATTATCGAAAAGGGCCGCGTGGAGGGAAGCAGCGCTCCCTAGACTTGAACAGAGTAGTTCGCCGCGATGGGGACTATAGAGGGAATGCGTATACGAGATACGGGGCTCAATAAGGCAAGTCGTCCTTCAGGATTGACGTTGGTAAGGTATTGAGCATAGGCCAGGAAGGGCAAAAAGGGATAAGCAGAGTTTGAAATCGAGCCACAGACAACGAAGAAGCAGGTTGTCAGTTGGAAAATGCTGGAGTTTGCGAGTTTCAGACGGCTGTGTGAAGTTGCAAATACTCTGCGGTGATTGGATCATGGTCGTGCCTATCATCTGTAAGTAGCGTAACTATCCCGGCTGGAGCACCTAATGGCAATTAAGGCTGTTTACACTCGTTCCAAGACGACCAAGAGATTACCTAGACAGAAAGAATTGGGCAGGGGACCCATGAGGCACATCGCAAAGGTTCCCGCCATGGCGATGAGGATAGCGCCGGGCGGACACATGTGTGTCTCGGGTCTGTGTGTGCTTGACGGCATCTGACACAATGTGACAGGGGAAACGAACGGACACAACTCATGAACAACAAGGGCAACTTGGGCAATGAGCTTGCACTCAGCAGGGTCACAGCGTCATTCAAAGACGCTGTGATGCAAGTGCGTGCCAGACGTGTCAGCCGGGCCTCTCCCTGCCCCTCCCCCCTGGTTCTTGGTAACGACTGGATGAATCAGCTCTCGCAAAGTGCCCGCAAAGCATTTCCCAGAATGGCAACTCCCAGACAGATGGAGCCGAGTACGGCGCGTCTCCACAAGTCTTAGTCAGCCTGTTGACCGCAGAGGTTCCCTTCTAGAACGAGGTTGGCGCTCTGGAGTCTTCAGCAACTCCCGTCATCCCCGTCGGCGTCACTCAAAAGGGGAAGCACCTCATCGTGTCCGCGTTCGTATTCTGATGCCCACATGCACCGCGCATTTCACTGTCATGGAACCTTCTGCAACTGTCAGACACACGTCGTCCCTTATTTCCACTTCCAGTGTCATTGCCTTCCAACCCACACTTGAGCCTACACCACGATCCAGAGACTGAGGTTTTACGCGCACTCTCATCTTTACCTTGACCCAGCCTACATGTAGCATCCATTGGTATCTTTCATCCCGCTCACAGTGCAGAACGTTGGTTCAAAGTCGTCACCCGAGTCATCGCTAGCGCTGTCCCCAGAACTTGTCAGACACTCAGCGGCTGTCCGACGCTTTCATCCTGCGTATCTAATAATGTCGGTGCTTGGTGGTTTACCAAGCCCAACAACCTCGGCCTCGGCCTCGCCACACCAGTCACATCAGGCAATGGATTTACCCGTTCGGTCGACATCACACCAGCCTCCGCCTCCGTCTCCGCCTTTAAAGGCTGAGAACGAGCATGACGCTGAGGTGTTTGAGGCCGAGCACCAGGATGGGGGGCTCCGAACCACAGACATCCGTGCCCCGCCCGTCGTCCGGAAAATCCCTCCAACACCCTGGAGGAAGCTAGAGGCGTGTAAAGGTTTCGACTTGCGGACCTGGACTGCCGCTTCGGGGAGCGAGCCGACTACGACTACATCGATACCCAACAGTATCAGCTGCAGCAGCCACGGGTACGACGAGGGTTCAGTCTTTCATGGCTTTCCAGACCTGCCCTACGAACTGCGACACAAGATCTGGCGCATGCACCTGGAGCGGCCGCGCATCGTGGTAATCAGAGGTGTCATGGACGGCTCGGGGGTCCAGGCTTCCGGCAACGACCTGGGCAACGTCGTGTGCAACGCCAACTGGTACTGCGAGAACAGGAGCCCCTCGCTCTTTCGAGTGTGCGCCGAATCACGGCGCGAGGCGCGGTCGTTCTTCAGGATCCGGCTGCCCATGAGGTCATCGGCGCCCGACAGCCACGGCTTCCCAAATCTGAATCAGCGAAACCCGGTGTGGGACCAAATCTACATCAACCCTGACTGGGACCTCGTCCTGTACCAGGGCGCCACCAGATCGCTCACTATGGCCATCCTTGCCAGCGACCTGCTGGCCTACGACCCATTAGGCAAAGGGATCGCGCACTACGGATCGAATGATTGGCCCCAGAGCATATGGCACGTTAACCCAGACCCCGGTTGTGGCATGGCTACCCTGAATGAATCGTTCGCCTTCCTCAAAAGCTTCGTCCTCTGCACGAGGTCCACGTCTGAGATTACTCGGCCACTTGGCGAGGGTTATGTGTATGCCGTGGCCGGCGATGTTGGCCCGGCTGGCATGTGTGACTCTGGCTCCTATACGTTTGACTGGTATCGTGCCTCATCCGGGATGGCTGCCAAGACACCAAACAACAGCATGGTCCGGAAGGCTCTTATTTTCGGTAAAGGTGTCCATCACTCCGTTGTGAACAGCCTCATCGCGATTGAAATGACTAGCCGTATCCACGATGGGCCTCTCTCCCAGAACCTCAACGCGACGACTGAGGGATGGGTCATCAAGCTCGCCTGGCAACCTCCGGACTGCGCCATTTCCCATGTCATGCACCTGACCACGGGTCCCATAAGGGAGCCCAAAGTAAGTTGAAGTGGCAAAACGTCTTCCACATTGGGATATACTTCTATATTCGTTCGTCTCCGATCCTCTTGCTACAATTGGATGCGCGGCCCGGCGACAGCACAGCATGATGACAACAGGAATGGAGAAAGAAAGCCTGAGCTGCCTCTCTTGCGGGGCAGCTGGATTTGATGTCCTTTTGTCAATGTTTTACACCTATGATACAACAGACGTCTCTCTTTATCGGCGTTATTGCCTATGCGAGAGCGGCCTCAATATTCTGTCCCTGATAACTCTACCTGCTACATCAGCGCCGTGCTGCAGGGTGATGGCCCCTACAATAGCAAAGACTGCCGAATTGAGCACAATTTGCTGGCCCGAGCCAGAAAGGTTTTCGGGCTGGAAATGACTTCGTTAGAAAAGAGGGTGTCGCCTCCTGAGGGGCTGCTGAGACGGGTTGTGAGTTTGGCTTACCTTTGCCGGCTTCCATCGCAGAACCTTGTCGAGACCGGCAGCGAGCGCCAGCGCCTCGATCTTTTCTTTCGTAACAACCTTTTGGGGAAGCTTGACGTTGAGGTTGTCAATGCTCGTGAGAGCAGGGTGCTCAAAGTGTTTGCGGTTATACTTCGTTTCCGGTACAATCGCACCCTTCTTTGAAGGCGACGATGTCACTATGCTGCTCGTGGACTCGAGGATAACCGCTTGTCTCCCTACAATGGGTGCCGAATAGCCCAGTCAGCTCAAGAGAAACTTGGGTGGGCTGTCACAATTGAAGCTCTGGGAGCAAGTCGTGTCCTTACCCAAATACGCCAGTTTATCGTTGAACCCCCGACGACCCTGGTCAAAGCTCTTGTGCGTGACCGCCAACCACTTGGCCTCATCCGGCAGCATCTTGTCTCCGTCTCGGCCCAAAAGCTTCACATACATCTGATCCAGCTTCTTGGGATCATCGTTGACCTTCCAAACACTGCGCGCCGGGTTCTTGGTAATGTGAGGGGAGAACGGCGCCTTCATCGCCTCGGGAGTGTACGACCATCTCGGGCGCTGCCTGACCTCGTCAGGCCGATCCGCCTCTTCGGTTTTCCGTGACAATTGGTCAATCTTGCTCTCGGCCGCCGATCGGGAGCTGGTCGTCGCAAAACTTCGGGAAAGGCATTGGATAGGGGAGGCGACTCGGGGGTTTGCCGCCGACTGGCAATGCCTTGCGGCATGCCTCGTGAGGTTGTATGCTGACCTGGAGCCGTTGGTTGCCATTGGGGGCGGCGGCGAGGGTCGAAATGATGCAGATGGGGTGTGGGCGTACCGTCGTAGCTAGAGCTCCTGATGCTGGGAACTTTTTCGCGATGGCGCTCGGAACAATTTCTCGACGTCACGTGGTACCGCGCGGAAGGCGGATCATGCGAGGACCGGCGCTAGTCCCTTTGTGCTCTAGTAGAGCCGAGCACGGACCCTGATAGTCGCAGCTTCTTTTCAATTAAACCCAGCGCGTTTCTCCACTTATTTCTGACACGCATGCGGAGAGCTGCGACGCGTCTCTCAAAGGGACGGACCTCCAGCTTGTGCTCTGCCAACCAGCCCTTCAAGTGTCCTTCACCATTCTCGCCAATCGACGACATGACATGACAGTTTCTTCGGGAGAATTGATCCACAATCGAAACTTGCGAATCTCAGCACCATGGCGACTCCCAGTCGGACCAAGACCACCGCCCAGAGCAGTGCACTTCTCCTTGAGAAGCTGTCGGCCGTTCTGCCCAAGGGCTACCGCTTTGGCGTCTACCACCTCTCAACTCCCCCGACCAAGACAGACGCCCTCTATTCAGCTCCTCCCGAGGAACGAGAAGACAAAACCTTTTGCGAGAAACATTTCCTTGCAATCTCCATCGATATCCCCTCGAGTACCGCCGACGCCGCGCCAGAAGCCAAGGAGGCTGCCTCGAAACAAGTTCTTGTCCTCGCACTGGAGGTCTTTATCTACACGACAGCATACTCCAGCACTTTCTTCGTCGCCAAGGCCGATTCGACTGGGTACTTGAAGCTTCTCAACCTTCCCAAGGGCACCTCATCGCCCATCAAGGAAATCAGTAGTGCCTTTGTCTCGTACCTTGTCGAGCAGCGCAGGCGCAAGGATATCCAGTCGGTGGTCAGCCTCTTCGCTCGTGCTCAAGACCAGTACCTCTTCCCTGGCTCCGTCGAATACAGTGGCAAGCACGTTCTCGACGATAGGGGACTGGTAAAATGGTGGTGCAAAGTCCTGAACCCTTTGTTGGAGAACCCTCCCGTGGGGAAGGGGGCTGCATGGGGTAATGTGAAAGGCTACCTCGTCATCCCTGGACTCGACAACTACGAAACGAAGGCTTTTCTGCCCAAGACTCCGAAGAGCGCAACAAACTGGGTCCTGGGACATGCGCTCGAGAAAATCTCGCATTACACCAAGGAATACGACTGGGTGCCCGCACGATGCCTCATCCCTCGATTCCCTGACGATCCGAAATCGCGATTCCGAGACGAACTGGACGAAGAGGCGGGTAAATCAAAGCAAATCAAGACCACTGGGCATTGGAAGAGCGTGAAAAGCCTGGATACGTTCTGGGAAATGATGGCTTACAGACAAGAATGCTCAAGTGGACGGCTCACGGGCTTCATTTGGGTCGTCTTCGATACAGAAGCTGAGCGAGTGCAAAATCAAGGCGCCTCAGCAACTCTTCCAACGCCGAATCCTTCTTTCGATACATCAAACCCGCCGGTGACGCCTAGCAAGCAGAAGGCCGTACGACCAATTACACCCATGTCCACTCCTCGGAAGCTGTTCCCTGTGTCACCTTCTGAAACACCAACAAAGACGAAGACGAAGCCTGAGAAGCCCGAGAGCAAGAACAAGAAGAATAAGAACAAGGCAAAGTTGACGGGAGTCGTCAAACCAAGGCAGCCACGCATCAAGACTCAACAGCGCAACTACCTGCTGGACAAGCCAATCTCAACTGCCTACTACTATTGGCCTGCCGAAGGTAGGGGCCGCAGGATTGTCGACGAGAACGACTACAAGCGAGTCAATGAGCTTCTTCTACGCTTGGACTTTGCAAAACTGGAGATTGCAGCTAGCGGCACGCGGCGATGGATTAGCGAGGTCGGTATGGGAGACAATTGGGGTATGGAGGTTGTAGGCAGGAAGGAGACTCCGGTGCCAGCATCAAATGGCTCTTCAGCGGATGTCGTGAACGTCATTTCAGGCCTTGTAAAGCGCAAGCGCCCCGAGGACTCCGCGACTCCTGGTTCGGATGAGCCGGCAACCAAGGTTAATATCCTAAGTACGGGTCTTATCCGAAAGAAGTCCAAAGACGAATCTGCGACGGGGGACACTGCTAAGGCCGCAACAGCGAACGGTGGGGAAGCTCCGCAAGTCAACGTGCTTGGAGCCGGTCTCGTTCGCAAGAAGCGCGATGCGTGAATTCAAAGGCCAAGGAATTAGGCATCTTATCAGTAATAGCAAGGCGTTGGATTGGGAATACCAGGTAACAGGATGGATTAGGTTGACCCGCTGGAATTGGCTTTAGGAAAGCCGAATGAGGACAGGACGTCAAGGCGTATGTTACATAAAATTGATCAGGATGCCGTATTGAGGCAGCAAGTTTACCATATCCTGGATCTTCATTAGACACGAATCTATTTCTTCTGCGAATACGAAATGGGATATTTTGATGAGAAATATTGAATGGCTTTTCCTCTTACCCATGGCAAGACTGAAAGTCATGCGATATGGTCAAGCAAAACTTTTTTTTCCACCAATTTACAGAGCTATCATTAGATCTTGACGTCAAAAGCTCTTGATCAACTCAAAGCCCATCTGCTCGATGGAAGGCACTCTCACTCGTCCAACCATTGTGCAGCATCTGACTATAAAGGTTCCGGCATCACATCTCAACCAACCTCGCAGTCTTCGATACGAGCACTATGTCTGACTGCTGTCATGGGACCGAACCCCATCTTTCGAGTCTCGGAATACTCGCTCGGTGCGTCCTCGGACTTTCCATGGTCACTGTCGCCTTCAAATCCACTAGCCCCATGGATACCAACCCCAGGCTTCGCAGGTATTTCTGAGACATCAGCGTAGTGATTTGGGGAATTCTCTTCTGTCCCGTTTGCAGCTGATGAATTCAGATCATGACGAACCCCTTTTGCGCTGGCTTATACTCACTTATAAAGATGACAGACATCAGGGTAGAGCATCCAGACTTTGCAAGCAAATAACACTAGCCAATGAACCTTGAATCAAGAATCCTGGGGAAGATCTGGGGTTCCCGCGGTGATCGTGCGGAGACGTTTTCTTGGGAGCTTGCTCCGCAGAGTATCATTACGTACATGGTTTAGTTCAACGAGCGCTTGCTCTACGTTTTCCTGCAACGGCACTGTATATGTAAGACCAGCGAGGGTAAAGATACCGACGGACATGAGCCGGACGAAAGGCGTGTTCCCAAAGATCGAGCTGGGAAGAAGAGGAGTCGGCGAGCCTGCGTCTTGTGAATCCTACGTTGAATGGTGATTCCGAGGGTTGATGCCGGTCAAGATGTGCTTGACCGAGGCGGTCGGCATCGTAGAGACGCCTCCAAAAGAAGCTGTCTAAACACTTGCGGTATTCGAAGGTAACTTCATATCGAAAAATAGATGAATATCCGTATATGTATGCTTTCAGCTACTTTTTCACATTTTCAACGCAAGAGCGGTGTCTCTTCGTTAGTTGGAGCTCTGCCCTCCTCACTGGCTTCTTCCTGATTCCCAATAACATCATGAAGCCACTGCTTGAGACTCTCACGAATCTCGGTATCTCGGTATATCCATGCGATACAAATCCCAGCACCCGGGCCGAGTGGGATGGCGCCAAGCACTGCAACCAAGGGCACCTTCCAGCCAGTCTCGACGAACAGCCAGTACAATACAGTCAAGCTAATGAAGAACATGTCAATCTCGACAAATTTGACAGTAGCACGCGTCATCTCTTTCCTGTCATCCCACTGGAACAGACTCCAGATGAAATAGACGTGAGACACTACCGAGCAAAGGATGGGGACGAGGTAAACGAGCAGAAGCGAGACCGTGTGGGACTCGAGATGGAAGCTACGGTGCTGACGCTTCTGCAGACGTAAGACGATCCATCGCACGGCTTGGCGGATAAGTGACACCCAGACGGGGAAGAAGAGCCAGATGACGATGATGAAGGGGGAGTTGTAGATGAGCATCAAGAGTGACGGCAGGATGAAGCCCCACGCAACACTGACGGGAATAGCGATGATCTCCGCGTCGACAACAAGATGGCGCGAGTCCTTTCCAAAGTCGGGGTCTTTGGATGCGGCGTTCTCAACGGCCCCCTGTCCGGCCTTCTTCCGAGCAAGGAGGATGGTTCGTTCGCGGTGGAAGAAGGCAGGCAGGATGACGAGTTGCCAGACCACTGCCCCGCCGATGAGATTGAATACCAGCCAGGGGCCCGTGGGATTCGCAATGACGACGTTGGGCGCGTTGCAAACGCGTGCGGCTTCAATGGTGGTAACAGTCATGAGACCGGCGATGAAGGACAGGACGGCGGACATGCTGGCGAAGGTCCGCATGGAGTCGAGCGCGCTCTGGAAGAAGCTTATGGCGAAGCAGACGGGCGGGCCGAGAACCGGAACCTTGCTGACGGCCGGTAGGCGTGCGTAAGCATCGCATTGCGAGTAGAGGAGGGCGACGTTGACATCGGAGTGGAGGAAGAGCGACGCGAAGGTCGCGATGGCGAGGATGATGGGCACCACGAGCAGGGCGCGGTAGGAGAAGACTTGGATGGGCGCCGGCCAGCGCTTCGACGAGGTCATTGTGATAGAAGCAGCACCGCAGAGGATTAGAGGTAGTCAGAATGATGTGGACGAGGATGCCGTCTTCTGTCCTGTTCCCGACATGTTCGTGTCAACTACCATCTTCAGCTTCGCTCAGCGCACCTCAGCGCATTTCAGCTGAAGCTCGTGACAACAATAGCGCACGTGCCGCCTGATGCTCGTTCCCCACACTCTAAGTCACCTGCCTGCGCCCCGTTGCACTAAGTGAGATCCCTCTCAAGGATGGGATGCGCCTCACCGAAACCCAATGGAATTCACATAGCTCATTCTGCATAGCCTTTTCCTGGTAGGGAAACAGTTTCAAAGTGACTTTATGACAATAATTTACTGGCATAGGCTTTCATGCGCTTGAAACTATGTCTGGCATTGAGGCGTTTGTTGGATCCGCGGGTTCAGGGGCTAGGCGATGTATGACACTGAGCTTTTCACCCGTCACACCACCATAGTACGCGGACTCACAAGAAATTATCGACTCCGCCTGACTTGACTGGAATTCTGGAAAGAGCAAAGCCCTAAATCCCATATCGGGTATCATACGTGAGGTTCAAATTTTGAAGAGATAGCATTATAAGAGACAAATAAATGGTGACACTACTCGCAAGAGTTACAGGCGGGCAGCCGTATTTTATGTCCTCTGCAAAACCGCTAAAGACACGAGAGAATATTTAGTTGGAGGAAAGATTCGCTATGGCTTTGGACCGAACTGTGCTCTGAAGCCAGAGAGCTCGAGAGCTCGAGATCTACGAAGGACCTCTACCGCTTTCAAGCAATTCACAACAGCGACGTCTGTGTGTCCAGTATCTATGCACCATCATTCTATTGGCGGATCAGGTCTCCCCGAGAAGAAAGCTATGCCTGCCGCATGTATCATGGAGTCTCTAGTGATATATCGGCGTGGAGAGATAATCAGACCATTGACACACATCAGCTAACTGTGACCCCAGACTTTTAACCCCGCGAGCAGGTGGATGATCCAAAATAGAGTCGGCCTAAACCGGTCGTCATCCTCACCCCACTGCTTCCCGCCTGTCTCTTGCATGGATCACCCATTGCGGGGTGAGGACCGGGGCTTGGGCCAAGTCAGCTTCCATACTGCGAATTTCCCGTGCAACAACGGCCACTGTGATTCTTCTGTCGGAGGTGGGCTTTCATAAGAGCCATTGCCATCAGCTGTTGAATTTCCTGGCGTCACTCAAGAATAATCGAGCTGCCGGTATTACGTCAGGCTTCACTCGGGGTTCACCAGCTTGAGATACACCGGTCCCGGTCCGGCGGTAGGGTTGGCGCAGCAAACTGCAGATGCCCGGAAGTAAGAGGCATGCCCAACCAAGAGCCTTCACCTCATAATTTCGTGAAATAAGAAAAGTGTCGTCCTTCCATGCAGCCTGACCGGAAGCGTGGGGACACAACTCCGGCCAAGATCGGGGGAGCTCCCATCGTGCCACGAAGCGTACTTGCTCTCGCCTCATCCTCACACCGACACTCTTGATTGAGATTCCACCAATCCTCCGCCATCATCTTACATCACCTCAAATAGAAGCTATTCACGCTCAGTTTCAGTGATTTCTCCCATTTTCGACATCTGGGTCCTTCTTGATAACCTTATCAGACCCAGAGTTACACGGGCGTTGAATGCTTGCGTTATCTCCTGCAGCTAAGACCTACCCTGGTCCGACAACCTTTTTATTAAGATACCTCTCATCGCACCCAACCAGGTCTCTGTGAAGTTTCGATTCAGACTCCAGCATTCAGTGCCACAACCTTGGTCACAATGGCTGAACCCAACAACACACCATACCCCCCAGCGACACCACAATCCCAGACCCCTCGCTCCACCTCGCCAGTCAACCTCTCGGAAACAGTCCTCCGTCCCCATCCCAACGGCCCAGCAGAACCCATTACGGTACCACTCGAAGCAACAACAGCAACAAACGGCACCCACAAGCCCCGGGTCCTCCACATTGGAGATCCGATCAAGTACAACCCCGAGACCTACGTCGCCTTCTCCGCGCAATGCGACATCGTCCGCCCCTCGACGCCCGAACGCCAACGCCCCGCCTTCGCCGCCGCCCTACGGGCCGGCAAGTGGGGCGACTTCTCCGCCGTCTTCCGACCGTTCTGGGGCACGGGTGGCGAGATGGGCACATGGGACGCCGAGCTAATCCCGCTACTGCCGGCGAGCTGTCGGGTTTTCGCGAGCGCGGGCGCCGGTTTCGATTGGGCTGATACGCAACTCCTCGGCGAACGAGGTGGGTTTATTCTCTCTTCCCGCCAATGTCCCTGTGTAAAAGTATTGCATCGAGTATCCAGGTGTACTGACACACAAAAGGCATCGTCTACTGCAACTCCGGCCTCGCCGCCGCCGAAGCGGTAGCAGACTTCGCCGTGGCCCTCGTCATCTCGACCTTTCGCCACCTCCCCTGGTGTATGACATCCTCCTCCGACCCAACCACCTTCCAAGACTGCCACGCCCGCGCCACAGCCGCCTCGCACACCCTCCGCGGCCACGTCCTCGGCCTCGTGGGCATGGGCAACATTGGCCAGCAGATTGCGCAGCGCCTCGGCGTCGGCTTCGGCATGAAGGTGCACTACTACGACGTCGTCCGCAAAGATCCCGTCACGGTGGAGGCCAAGTTCGGCGCGACGTTCCACGCGACGATGGAGAGCCTGCTCCGCGTCTCGGACTGCGTTGTGCTGTGCACGCCTGCTGGTGGTAAAGTCATCACGGCCGAGTCGCTGGCGTGGTTCAAGCCCGGGTCAAGGTTTGTCAATATCGCGCGGGGCAGTCTGGTTGACGAAGAGGCTTTGGCGGATGCGCTGGAGTCTGGGCAGATTGGAACCGTCGCGTTGGACGTGCATGCCGATGAGCCGAGGCCGCATCCGCGGTTGCTCAAGCTGGCGGAGACAAAGGCCATGCTGACGTGTCACAATGCGGGAGGGACGGTTGAGACGCATAAGGGGTTTGAGGAGTTGAGTATGAGGAACATCATGGCCGTTTTGGGGGGCGAGAAGCCGATTGCGCCCGTGAACCTGCACTATTTGAAGTAAGGTCGTGTTGGACGGAATTCGATTGTATATATAGCCTCTTAGAGTCAGCTGAGAGGCAAGGTATGCATGATGTTTGGAGTATAACGATGCTTCCCAATTTGAGTAATCATATATGCAGTTGAGCATTCAGACTACCTACCTTAGTATCAGGTACGCGAATGCGCGGGATCAAGACATGCTAGGATGGTCGATATCATGGCCGTAGTACATAAACTTATCGCGTATCTAGCTGGAGCAACGTATCCCGTCCGCACTGATTGAATAATAGAGCCGCAAACCTTGTTATGACTCCTTTCCGCCCCTTTTCACGTGGATACCTAGTTGAGGCCCTTCGCGGACACTGCTCACGAGTACTAAGGTGGCCAGATGAGTGTTACTTCATACTTCAATTCTTCATTTCTTTCATGGCCTGTACCTTCCTACAAATGAAACAATGATTCAACTTATTTAGCCTTGCCAGTAGGAATGTTGAACAGAACAACCACATCGCCCTCATCCAACCCCTTGTCCACACGGTAGAAGCCCCGTCTCTCGAGTTGGATGATATCGTCTTTCTTCAGTTCGCCAACGCCAGCATCGCACAACGCCGTCTCCATGGTCGAGGTGTTGGGGTTGAGCACCTTCTCGAGCACATCATCCTCCTCGAGCTTGTCCTTGTTGATGAGGTAGTCAAAGTCCCAGAGCTCAGCCTTGACGAGCTTGGTTCCGGCTGTCGACAACCAAGTGACCTTCTTCTCGGTCGTCTTGAAGTCGCCCTTGAGGTTCAGCTCGATGCTGAGGTCGGTGATGGGGTCGGTGGTGCCGATCTCGCGGGCGAAAGCGTTACCCCAGCCCATGAGGGTGAACTCCTCGTCCTTCTTGAAGCTCTTGACGTCCGCCTGGTCGAGGATGAGTTCGTTGGAAAAGACAACCTTCTTGGTGCCGACGTCGGGGTTCTTGGGGTGCTTGGGCTTATCTTCGGTGCGAGGGGTAGCAGGGGCGTCGGCGCCGGTGACCTTGACCTTGACCGCGTCCTTCTCCAGAATGGCAGTGTGGCGGGGGGCGATGGGGTCAATGACCTTCTTGTTGATGTTCCAGAACGACGCCCAGTCCATGTTGACTACGTTTCGGCTAGGGCCCTGCTTGACGATGAACTCACGGAGGGCGGGGATGGTCATACCGCGTCTGCGCACACCACGAATGGTGGGCATACGGGGGTCGTCCCAGCCCCAGACGGTGCCTTGAGCGACGATCTTGGCGAGCTTTCTCTTGGACAGGAAGGTGCGGACGAGGTTGATACGGCTGAAGTCGTGCATATAGACCTGGCGCAGCTTCAGGGTGTCGATAAACCATTGGTAAAGGGGGTTGCGGTCAGTGTACTCGGTCGATCTCAGAGCGTGGGTGACGCCCTCGTGAGAGTCGACAACAGGGCAGGCGAGATCGTACATGGGGTAGATCTTCCACTTGTCACCGGTGCGGTGGTGCTTGTTCTCAACGTTGCAACGGTAAATGACGGGATCTCTGAGAGCCTTGTTGACGTTGTCGACAGAGATCTTGGCGCGAATACAGTTGTTCAGTCCCTCAGGGGTGCCCTCCTTCATCGCCTCGAAGATGCGCAGGTTCTCCTCGACGGAGCGATTGCGGCACTTGGACTCGATTCCGTCGGTTCGCTCGTTGCGCATCGTCTCCTGCTCGGTGTCATCGGCGTAGGCGTGACCCTCCTTGATCAGGCGGACGCAAGTCTCGTAGAGGTAATCGAAGTAATCGGAGGTGTAAGAGAGGGAATCGGGGGTGATGCCCATCATCTTCAGGTCCTCAACAATGGCATCCTGGAACTCCTCACTCTCCTTTGCGGGGTTGGTGTCGTCCAGACGCAGCAGAAGCTTGCCCTTGTAGGCCTCGTGGGCGAAGTAGTCGCTGAGAAGGGCGGCCTTGGCGTGACCGATGTGAAGGTATCCTCTGTTGCTTGATTAGCAAGCCGCGTGACTGGTGGTTTCAGGGGACTAACGAAGGCTCGGGAAGGAATCTGGTAACAACTCCGGCCTCGGCATTCTGGAGGGCGAGAGAGTAGCTGGCACCCTTCTTACTGGCGGCAACGACCTTGGCCTTGCGCTCAGCATCGACCGCGTTCGTCTCGGCTTGGATCTCGGGGTAGGTGACTTCAACAAAGGTGAACCTAATAACAGAGTTAGCGCGCTGACGAGGCATAGAATAAAGCGAGTGACACGAAAGACGCACCAACGGGTCAGGTTGGCCAAAGTTCCCTTGCGGATGAAGCCCATGGCAACCTTGTTCAGCTTCAGGGTCTGCCAGATCTTGCTCTCGGTCTCTCCCAACGAGTACCCCTCGACAAAGGTGCGCAGCGTCAAGTGCTTGTCGAGGGCGCGGAGGTGAGGCTCGATCGACTTGAAGTCGCCGCTTAGGGCGGTGGGGAGGGTCTGGAGCTCCTCGGCCTTCATGATGGCGGTGTTCGGTCCAATTGAGGTGATGAGGCTATCGGAGGGAAACGGTGGTTGGGACGGTTCTGGTGTCCTCGTGAGTCAAATGTTTGGAGTGGCTGATATTTCGTGGTGGGGTTAAAAATCATGGAGGGGTAGCAGGACGGTGCACTCACCGAGAGCACTCGGCCGGGACGGGTAAGGAAGGGTCTAATTGGTGGCACAGCGAAGGGGAGCTTGCTTTACAGGTACCTTAGGCTTGCTCTAGGCTTTGCTGTAAGTCGGTTTAGTTCGACGTCTGGTACTTTGTCAAGTAACAACGCAGTTGATGCACGCGGAAGAAATCATTCAGTAAATTTCAATGTTTAAATAGAGAGCTTCAGAAAATTCTGCAAAACTTTTTCAACTGATGGCAATTAATTATGACTCTTCGTCCGGGGCAGAGCTCTGGTGACAGTGGTGTTACACCGGGACCGGACCAGTCGCCAGATTAGATACGTACCTTTGTGCTTCAATGCGATAAGATAGAGACATATTGCCTGAACCATGAGGCCACACCTTTTTTTCTGCAGTCTTTGGCCAGAGCTTCGCACGCGACGACCCGTGACCAGCTCTGGTGTTGTAACTCCAAATCACATATACCCAAAGCCCCGTGATGGCATCAACGAACCAATGCATGGCCTCAATGGCCCGGCTCAGCCTCGGAGCTTCAGCAAGACCGACAGCCTCCAACATACCGCGGTTCCTCGTCCCTTCCGTCGCCCAGCAGACACGATGCGCGAGCAACCAGGGGGGTAACAAGAAGACGGACAAGAAGAAGAAGAAGCTCTCCAAGGACTTCAAGACCTACAACGTCAAGAATTGCCCACAGTTCTCCCTCTGTGATGCCATGCGGTATGTTTCCTATATGCAAGAGAAAACGACTCCATCCCCAGCTAACCAGGACCTCAGCTACCTACGCGCATTTGAAGTCGGCCGCCCTCCCCAGTCCATCAAGTACGAAATTCACGTCCACCTCAAGACTCCCCGAAACGGCGCCGTCGTCAAGAACCGCATCCGTCTGCCCAACCCCGTCAAGTCCGACATCCGTGTCGGCGTAATCTGCCCCGAAGGAAGCCCTATTGCGCAGCAGGCCCTGCAAGCCGGCGCCGTCGTCGCGGGCCAGGAGTCCGTCTTCGAGGCCATCAAGAACGACAATATCATCTTCAACCGGCTCATCTGCCACACCGACAGCGAGGCAGCCTTGAACAAGGCCGCTCTGGGCCGCATTCTCGGTCCCAAGGGTCTCATGCCCAACCGTCGCATGAAGACCATTACCGACAACATTGCCAGCTCTATCCGTGAGACAATGGGCGCCGACAACTACCGCGAGCGTACGGGTGTCATTCGCATGGCTATCGGACAGCTCGGCTTCACGCCCAAGATGTTGTCTGCCAACATCAAGGCGTTTGTGGGTAGCATCAAGTCTGATCTTGCGGAGCTCGAGACGCACAAGGAGGTTCACGAGGTTGTGCTGAGCTCCTCGCAGGCCCCGGGCTTCAGCTTGAACGGCAACTTTGACTCTACAGATGAGCAAGTTGTGCCGGCTCACCTGTCCAATGTCATGTAAATGTACAGAAACCAAGATGAAAAAAGGGAGGAGATTCCAAAAAAAGGTGTTTAGATGAACTGTAACATATGTCTTTATTACACGTGTATCAAAGTAGCATAGCGCTCTGGAACATGTTGGAGATTTGGGTATCATATGCATCGCTACTCTGTGACGGCTGGCTTTTCTTGTTCCGTGTGCGTGTGTGCGTGTGCGTCGCACTGGCTCAAGTGCTCTTGAGAGCCCTGATCGCCTCTGCCTGGGCGTCAAGCAGTCCGTAAAGCCCCAGGTACTTGACCGTCCTCGCCTGGCCCTTCTTGCCTGCCCTCCGCGCTTCCTTCATCGCAGTCCCGAGGTCAAGAAGGATAGTGTTTCGACACCTCGCCATCCGAGCCTCTGCCTTGACCACGAACTGGGAATCTCGTCCAATAGCGTCCGCGAGAGCCTCAACAATACAAAAGTCCTGCGCGAAACCCGCCAGCTTCGCGGGGCTACTGCCCACTAACCCCCCAACATCATCCTCTTCCTCGTCAGACTCCTCCTCGCTGTCGTCCGCGTCCCAGTCATCCTCCTCCTCTTCGTCATCACGCGGCGTCTTGCCCTTCTCCGGCAAGCTCACAAGCGCAAGCCGTTCCTCGAGCGCAGACACGCGCTCATCCAACTCAAGCATCTTCCTCCCGGCCTCAATGCCCCTCCTGACCTCTCTCAATTCCCCACTCAGGTCCTGGGCCTCCTCCCCTCGCGCCCGCACCTTACTCTTGATCTCCTCCACGGCCCTTCGGAAGCCGAGCATCGCGACGCGGACGTTCTCAACCCTCTCGTCGCCGCCGCGCAGCTCGTTGCCGAGGGACAAGAAGGCGGTGTAGTTGCCGTTCACGAGTTCGAGGAGCTCGGCGCTGATGGCAGCGCTGCGGTCGCGCAACTCAGCTTTCAGGTCGTCGAGGGTCTGGTGCCGGTGCGGGAGGGCGGAGAGGTAGTTTGCCGGGTGGAAGTCTGGGGCGAGGAAGTCGGATCGGGGCAGGGCGGCAGGGAAGGGGAGCGGGGTATCGTCGTCGTCGTCGTCGCCGACCGAGGAGGACGAGGAGGAAGGGAGGTGGAAGGCGGCTGTTTGCCGCGTTGGCGATTGGATGCCAAGATAGGCCATGGTCGTGTGTGGTCTGGTTTGTGCCTCAGAGGCGGCGGCGGCTCGGTCGTGGAGGTCGGCGCAAGGTGCTGTACCTCGGAGCAGAAGCGTCGAGTAAGGTACTTAGGTAGGTAGCTATCCAAAACTAGAGGACCGGGATCGGGAATAATTGGGAGCTGCTTCAAGAGGTGTGGTCCGAATTGAATTGCAGTTGTCGCACGCTTGGGACGGGATGGACTTGAGCAGGTATGGATAAGGTAGCTTAATGCAGCTTTCTTGGGCTTCGCGGGGATCACTGTGGGAATTGGAGGCTTGAACAGTGAGTGGGTGGAAGCCCCGCCGGATTCCCACAGCTCTCAGTGGACACGGTTGCGCAACCTTCAAACAACCCCAGTGGTGACTCCTAGTAGTCTTAACTGTGAGAGAGGGTCACAGAGGGTCGCGGAGGGGCACGGGGATTTGGCTGGAGTTGGAGCTGGGATATGATAATTCCGAACCTTGCGTGTCTCTGACAGGCCGCAGTGACGATACGGCGATCATCTGCTTGGCTCTTACGGCCATGACCGCACATCGTCATCTATGATGCGGTCACTGGTGAGAAAAACCAGTAAAGTCATCACCTAAAAAGTAGATTAGCATCGTGCAGATAGAACATGAGAGGCTCTCATCCGAGCACATGCCGAGGTAAGCGGCCATTTCTCTCTCCCGTCATGAAAAGCCGGGCCTGACCGCAAAGACGCCCGACAGAAATACGGAGGCCGAGCTGCCCGGCTGCGCTTGGCGTTGCTTTGCAGGGAGAGAATTATTTGTGAAGACAAAGCGTTCTTGGAGCCACTTTCGAGTCTGGATTCAGATAGTATTCTATGATTACCTAGTGTGCCGATAATTGCCGCCGTCAACCTCGTGAGATGCGAGGTACCGCAGCACGGAGGACTGATCCAGCCAGGTAGCACCGCAGCACTCCGCGATGTACGTAAATTTCTCTTTTCTTCGCGTGGCTCCCACTCTCCGACTTCCGGGGCCTCCACTTGGGATCAACCTATGTGGGATGAAGGGCCGATCTGTTTACGCGCAGTCGTAGACAGACGGAGAAAGAGAGATGTTGGGTGGTTGGCTTGTCAGTACGGCAGACTGGAGACTGGAGTTTAGACGATCCCAAAAGCAGGCGTTTGAAAATTTGAGCGTCTCATGTGAGCCTGCTGGAGGAAACGGCGGCTGGGGCGTAAGCTCAGGTTGGCCCAATGACAGATGGTGACCAGAGGTGTGGGTGGGATGCCATGCATGGTCGGCCGGTAATACGGATTGAGCTGGAGGAGATGGATGGTCGTGACATCTTATCAAGTACCTCTTGATCTCTCTGATGAACTGCCCCAAGGCCATTGGACGACTGGCGGTGACACCTGAAGCAGGTTCCATTGAGGCATAAATTCCCGATTATCAGGTCCCTTTTTTTCGGAGCGCATCATTCGTAGGTACTGTATCCGTACCTTGCGCTATGCCATTGACATACGATGTACGCTACGGCTTAGTTGTGCAAGCTGGTTTGTATTTACTCATAGGTGACCCTGACTCGTTCGTCTCTGTACATCGGCGAGAAGCCTCCTTCAACTTGTGTCAGATTCAGTTCTCCTGTGGACCGCTACGGGTGTTTTTTGATCCCTCACTGTGAATTCAAAGTAGAAACACGTACATCTCGACATACAAGAAAGTCATCGGACAACAGGCGGCTCTCATTTGTCCACGAAAAGACAGGCCTCTGTATTGCATATCCTGTATTGATATGCAACTTTATTCCGCGGTCATCACTGGTCACGTACATCATCCACTCGCCCGGTGGGCCGGACCAGCGACATCGGCAGACCCTGAGACCAATTCCCTCATGATGTGCTGAAGCTTGGCATCCTTGACTATAGAGGTAACGGAAGAGAGGCTGGGGGGGCAATACGTTCTTACGACATGGAAACCCAGCTATGAAGGGGATCAAAGCCCATTGACGGTGGATCGCGCGGTCAATCAGGGCGGTGATCCGTGGGAGAAGCCGAACTGTGTAGCCCTGGAAGTCCCTTCAGCGTAAAATACATAGCGTGTTCCGCCAGCCAAGACTAAGGAACATGGTCCGAGATCGCAGGTCCAGAATGGGGAGAGGAAAATGGACCTGGAAGCCGGAAAGCCACAGGGGGCGCATCGAAAGATTCCACTCTCAACATGGCCCGACAATGAGCGTGTATGTGTGTATGTGCCAAGAGTGAGATTGAGAGCGAAAGCAGTGCCTCCACTGTGTGGATGTCGGGAGCATTTCCCGAGTGAGCACCAGGTGGGTGAGTGAGTAAAATCCAACGAGTTAGCGGTGCGGATACACAGTGGATTTTGTGAGGCAACGAGATGGGTGACAGGCAGTACCCGGGTGAAAAAAAGAAGAAAAAAGCGACTAGCGCCAGGCCCTGGTGGGGCCCTTGCGAGCAAGATAATCTTATCAATCAGATCAAAAATTCCTTTTCAATCTCGCCCTCCCCCTTCCCCTCCAGTCCGCGGCGTCCCTCCAATCCCCTCCTCCGCTCTGCCTCAGGTCTCGTCCCCTCCACTCCCAATCAACCGCAAAACCCTCTTCCCCCCCAAAGCCCACCACCCTCCGAAGTGTCGGAAGAAGGAGGAACAAACTCGCATCCAAAGATTTCTTCAACCCAACGTCAACGACTCTCTTACACACATATTTGTTTGGGGGTTTCTGGCTTCAACGCTCGAAACCACTTATAACAGCAATAATAACAACAGCAACGACAACGCAGGGTCAGCTTTCCCTCTCAGTGCCGACATCGCCTCTCAGTTGTCACCCATACGGGAGCGCGCGTGCACCACCACTGTCGTCTGCATGACAGCCCAGACAGGACCTATCAGCTGTGCATTTCGCTGTAGGGGTATCTGCTCGATTCTGCTCGGCATCAACCCAGATCGCCAAACAGTAGCATCATACCAACTTAGTCATCACCGAATTCTCTCCGAAAAATCAAACAACAATCAGCACATCCAGGAGAACAGCGAAAAAGAAGAACCCCCCCGGGAAACCACCAGTAGCCGTGCACATCACTAGCGCTCCATCGCACCACCTCTTTTGTGCATTGTTCTTATCAGATCTCCCGCCCCAAGAGCCGAGCGTCACAAACCTGCGCCGAACCGCATCCTCGGATTTACCAGCCGGCAAACATCTGCAGCCCACACCCCGCCAACCGTCTCCCAGCTGTCAGTGGCACCATCCCACCACCCGCCGGCGAATGAGCGACCATACCGAACCCCGCCTGCGGAACCCTGCTCGTTCGTCCCTTCCATGATGGCCGCCTCAGGTGTTTCCACCACTATTCCCTCCTCATCCTCCTCCTCCCACACCCAGACGCCGCAACAGCTTTCGTCGTCGACCTTTTCTCCCGTCACCTCACCTTCCGCAACCGACGCCCGAAGCGTCTATTCCGCCGCATCTCGCTCCAACTCGCTCGTCTCAACGCCCGTCTCCGCCGCGTCGCCCGCCGCGAGCACCCCCGGCGGTGCTCCCACGCCAAGCCCGAGCGGACCGACAAATGCCTCCCACGCCCCGCATCAGCTGCCTGCTATCAGACCCAACGCTGCACAACAACCCATCTCAGCCAGGCCGCCTCAGGTCGTGAACAAAATGTCCATGGCCTCCGTAATCAGCCCCCTGCCCATCACCGAGGCGCCCAAGATGTCCATGACCACCAAGGAATGGGTCATCCCTCCAAGGCCGAAGCCCGGCCGCAAGCCTGCCACCGACACGCCACCCACCAAGCGCAAGGCCCAGAACCGTGCCGCTCAGAGGGCATTCCGCGAGCGCAGGGCCGCCAGGGTCGGCGAGCTCGAGGAGCAGCTCGACGAGATCCGTGAGGGTCATGAAAAGGTCGAAAAAGACCTCAAGGACAAGGTCCACACCCTGGAGATGGAGCTGCAATCGTTCAAGTCCCGATGCCTCGTTCTCGAGAACATGCTGGATCGCGAGAGAAAGGATCGCGTCAAAGCCGAGTCCGAACTTGAAAGTCAGAGAAGACGCTGGAGCGAGCAGCAGACCGCGGACCCTAGACGTCTGCCGTCTCCTCAACGCCGAGGCTCCCAAATCGCTCACCACGAGCAGCCCCCCATCCCGTCGGTTGGCCACTCAAACCAACCCTTTTCCATCTCACAGATTGTCTCCCCCCAAGACTCAACCCACATGGAAGATTCTCCCGCCCCGTTTGGATGCGGATCATGCGGCCCTGAAGGCTGCTCCTGCGCCAACGAAATTCTTACCGACACAGTAACAGGATGTGGCGGGTGCACTCTCGGAGGTCGATGCCAGTGCCTCGAGGATACTATCAAAAACGCCATTATCTCGGACCTCAAGAGAGCCCCCTCGCCGTCGGCGCAGACTTCCACCGAGAAGCGTGCCCGCGTTGAGTCAACTCTATCAGAGGAGGAGACGGAGATCGACTTTACCGCCATGTTTTCCAAGAAGGCACCAGTGCCTCAGCAGCAGCAGCAGCAGCAGCAGCTGGCGAACCTCTCCCTCGTGCAGCCTCAACCCCAGCTCCCCCCTGTGGCTTTCAAGGATTCCTGTGGGTTTTGCAAAGACGGAAGCTACTGCCTCTGCGCCGATACCTCAATGTCGCTCGGCCCGCCGGCCACCACCCCTTACGGACCTCCTCCCGCCTATTCCCAGCAGGTTCAGACTCCCCCTCCCTCAGAGAACGATGCCGTCCCTCCCCCCATGCCAATGGAGATCGACGCCGACGGCGCCGTCAAGCTCCGTCCCCGTCCCCAAACCACCCAACCCGTCGTCGCTCCCGTCTCCCGCGGCTGCGGCCCAAAGGGACCCGGATCCTGCGCCCAGTGCCTCGCCGACCCCAAGTCGGGCCTCTTCTGCCGCGCCCTGTCTGCCAACTTTGAGCGTAGCGGCGGTGGCTCCGGAGGTGGCGGGTGCTGCGGCGGTGCCGGTGCCGGAGGCGGATGCTGCAAGTCCGAGTCCGCGCCGCCGCCCCGTCTCCCGTCAAAGGGACGCCTCGGCCTGAGCCTGAGCTGCGCTGAGGCCTACCAGACCCTCTCCAGCCACCGCAACTTTGAAAAGGCTGCCGACGATATTGGCTCCTGGCTGCCCAAGCTTCGCGCCGCGCCTAAGCCGGGCCAGACGCTGCCGTCGCCCTCCCGTCTGCCTATCGAGGTCGAGGCGGCGAGTATCATGAGCGTGCTCAAGGACTTTGATATTCGCTTTGGCAGAGGCCAGTAGATGACGACAAACTTTTCCTTTGACCATGGCCAAGGCTTTGCATATTTTCATGAATTCTGGGACGGTCATCGCAAAAAAAGTTTTTTAGGACGACGGGTTGGACGTCTGATGTGAATATGAGCACTTTGAAAAAAATTCGGCGGCGTTTGGGGTCCTTCGAGACAACGGTTGCTTTCATATGAGCTTGAAGTAAAGGCTCTACTTCACATTGGGGGATGCTGCTTATAAGCCTGCTCTATAGTGCGTATGTTGCCTCGTAGAACAGATGATTGGAGAAGAGGGAAACGGGCTAGTCGATTTCGATCCATCGATCTAAGCCAAGGTGGCTGGCTGTCTTATAGCAGTACGCATTCTGATCGGGGTCTTTGATAAGGCCCATAGCGAATAAATTATCGTCTTCACCATTCTGATTCTCTTATCGAGTCTTCCAACTTGTGTTTGTCATATAATGCCCTCCTTACCTTGACCCCGCTTGTAGATGGACTAGACTCAGCAGATGAGGGCGCGGGACCGATCTGCCATTACGCATTTTGGGGGAATGAATCAAACTCACGATGGTCACCAAGCTTGGTGCATATTGCACATTGAGAACAATGCACAGGGAATGATCGCGAAGGAATTTCATCTAGATTGGCCCAAGCCTGTAAGTCGTACCCAAATCATAATCGTATGTAGAAAAGTGGTATATCCTCCGTAAAAGGCCGAATGCCCGCTACCATAATGTCCCTCTCTTCTACTGGAGGTATCTAATAAATGGGGGAGATATGGAAAAGATCCCGCAGCTTCCCGATATAAAGCCCATGTAAATGCCCAATGGATATGCCGCGTCATATTCGTAAAAGGAAATATCAAAAGATATTACAAGACCGCCCCCAGCGCCCCGAATGAAAAGAAACATTATTGCGTCGTGAAAATCATACTCTCAACGCCTCAACTCATGGCGTTGAATTCATTCTGTCGGAGGAAGGATGTGGCGAGCTCGTCTCCGCCTTGTTCTGCCGCCTGGAAGAAATGGACTGCCACGCACATCAGCGCGGGGTCATTGCGAACATCTCCCTCCTTGGAGCCCGGATCCTGGCCGGGGTGTTGGGAGCCAGCAGAACCACCGAGCCCTGATGCGCCTGCTGACGTGCGACTTCTGTCTCCGGGGTAGAGCCTGGCACCAGGACCTGTGCGTCCCGACGGACCAGCGTACTTGTCCATGACAGTTTGTTTGAACACCTCGCGCGGCTTCGAGAGGGGTAAGGTAGTCCGCTCCACAAGCTCAGGGTTCGACAAGTAGAAAATTGCGAGCTCTCGCTGGGCCGTTGGGAGCCCCTCTTTGGCGGTGATGGTCCACATTTTGCCTGCTTGCGCCAAGCTGTAGGACGTCGTTACCGGAGGGGGTGACTCTGTCTCCAGTCGTTCTGCGTCTGGGACAGGCACATCGTTTGTCGTCTTGCGCGTATTCATATACACCCCTTGGACCTCGTCTGCTACTTCAATCATCGTTCTGCAAACCTCTTGCTTCATATTTAAAGCGGCGAGGCCAGTGTCCCAGAACGCAGTGCCTTTGTCTGTGCTGTCAAGGATTGTAGGGTTTACGAATGCTGCAATGAATTGCAGATCACGGAAGAGCGTCTTTGGCCGAATAGACGCGTCCCGGAATAGCGTTCGCAATACGTTAGTGACGGCATCGGTTGTGGTTGGATTGCTGGAGGCGCCAGAGCGAGTTTCATTGTTGCTCTGACGCATTTGACGGGGACCATTGACCGGGGGCGACGTTATAGGTGACTGCAAAAGTGTATGCGAGCGTCTTCCTCGAACATTGTCAATAGCCTCCTCCAGCGGATTTGCGCGGCCAGAACCTGTGGGGTCATCGACGGCGCCGGACATGAACTCTTGTCGATTCCACCCCAACCTTGACCTTTTGGTACCACTCGCCAAAGATGCTACGATGAGCTGCTGCAGCTCAAACAGGGCGTTCAGCTTAGCGTGGGGATTTGGATGGACACTGAACATGCGAAGCAAGCGCTGAAAGGCCTTTTTGAAAGGAAATTCAGGAGTCGAATCCTTGGGGATTGCTTTTGTTTGCGCAGACACGGTATCGCTTGTCGCTGAACTATCGTTTCCGGGGGCGCTGGCGGTCTCCGTGGTCTCGGAGTTTTTGTCCGTTTCGCCGGCGCCTCGCAAGTTCCCAAAGCTCTTCTTCTTCTCAATAACACGAGGCCTCAGTGACAATTTGCCAGATTTCGCCGACCTCCGCGCGCGTCGGTCTAGGGAGTCACGTCTGTCGATGCATTCCTGGCCCAGCGTGGAGAACCAGTCGTCTGTCTCTGAGCCGCGGGAAAAGACCAACGTGCCCAAATCGGACAGCAGAAGACTGACCAAAGTCTGGCGGAGCTCGTTGAGAAAACGAGACTTTTCTTCCGACAGTCGCTGTTGATGGATCGTCTCGTTAGACGATGCCGACGTGCCGGGTCTGCCAGTAGAGTGGCTCGCATGCGAGCCAATATGGGAATGAGGTGACTGGAATACGCTGGACAGATTCGTCATGCTGGTTGTGGGAGATTGGGCGCGGGACGTTGTCGAGCTCGGAGATACCGCCGACTGGAACGGCGACCAAAACGTAGAACTTGAGTCAATGGTGTGAACGGGCGATGAAACGCCAAAATAGTCCTGTCCATCGATGATGTCGGACAAGACTGTGCTTGCCCTTGAAAAACGGTAGCTGCCAGAGTCGAATGACTGCTGGCTAGAGTTGTGGGCTGACATGGCCCGCAGGTCCCGAACAGAACTTGGCCGACCAGTAGTCATGAACCTTCGATCTGGGTCGCTCATGACGCTCGCTGTGTCGTCGAATGGATGATCTCTGTCTCTGGGGGCTCTGCCTGTCTCTAGGTTGCGTCTGTCTCGTTGGTAAAGCTCACTCGACCACAAGACTGGACTGTCCATTATGGATTCGCCAACCAATTTCGAGATGCAGGTGTCGACTTCGCAACCAAATCTGTGTATTCGTTCCTCTCCACAGCAGAAGTTCTCGACGCCAGCTTGTTGGAGCCATCGTGAGGTCTTGTCTGCCTGGTCATCACTTAGCTTATTGGGCCCACCCTGCTCCTCAGATGCTGCTAGGAGATCCATGATCTGAGTTTCTGTGCGATACAGATAGCTTGATGCTGGTCCCCGAGCAAGATGTGCGCGGTTGCGCTGGTAAGAGTTGTACCGCCTTTGCATACCCATCGTTTTGAGAGCAGCGCAGATGTTGCGACTCTGTTCATAAGGTGCAGAGTTTCGCACGTCTGTCACATACCACATCTTGTCACGAAGAGCTCGGAGGCGTTTCATCATGGCGTCAATGAGCCCCTCGTGTCGTTCCTGGCTTTGCTTGAGCCAGACGAGCCAAGCGTCGTACTCCTCAATGGCCGAAGCACAGCGGCGTATTGAATCGCGTGGTCCACGCGAGAAAATGTTCAGAAGTATGGCAAACCCATTGCGCCTCAGCGACCCTGAACTGAGTGCATTAAGCTGCTGTAGCGTCTTCCAATAGAGATGGGCTGACACGAAGTCTGCTTGCGCTCGCGACTGAGCTGAAGCAGCGGTAAGCATGGCGATTAGAACCGAGGACGGCTCCGGATCTGTCTCCTGTATCTTCTCTGCCGCGTTAACCGATGAATCGTCCTTGTCTTGTGAATAATCAGCCGCGGCACCCGCTTGTGCCTCGACGTCGCGTCTGCGGTAAGGGTTTCGGCTTGGAGAGGACTTTTCAGCAGTGATGATCTTGTTCTTGGATCGGTACTTTTTGATGCCAGTCGCCCGATTGCTGAACTGCGCCCTTGTTGCCTCCGGCTCAATGCTCGCTGGGATCTCGAAATCCTCGACAAGCTTCAGTATCGAATCTCGCAGCTGATGATAGTCCTTATCAAGCTCAGGCTTCTCATCAATCTCGTCATCGTCAGTCTCGCTAGTGGAGGAATGATCCTCGTCTTCGACATCTTCATCCGGATCGTAAGTCATCTGGCTTGACAGGCTGTTGCCGTCTGCGGAGATGAACAGCACAGCCCATCGTTCGGCACACGGATGGCACGAGCCTTGGACAACATCCATGCCGACCTGAGCGCCCATTTCTCGGAGGGCGAAGCGAAGACGATACCCATCATCCTCGTAGTTGCTAAGGCGTCGCTGTGCCAGTGGATCTAACACGGGTGGCGAGTACCGCTGAGGTGAGCCGGTTCTTTGCTCATCCACATTCGTTTCCCTGGACGTCGTGGCATCGCTGAGAACAGACGAGGCACTGGTGCTGAGGATCGATGCTGTATCAAAATTGCTTCGCGCGGCTCCCATCGAGATGGGCTGCGATATCGCTGAAAATCCAGAGATGGAAGGCGCCCCGGATCTCAGTCCGCTGGACTGAGCTGACATGGGCCGCCGCTCCGGGAACAAGGCATTGACCAGGGTGACAAGGTCGGCCGGACTCACAACGAGGTAAGGATGAACTTCGACTGTTTCTCGAAGTGATGTAATTGAACGGGCCGGGAGCAGCTTCGCTGGAGGTCTCTGAGATCGGTTTCGTTTGAAACGATTCAATATACTCTCTATATGTCCCTGGATGTTGGGCGGTGTCGAAACAGTTCCCTTCTTGTTCCAGGTCATCTCGACAACGAGTTGCTGCGCTCGCATGGCGACCTGCTTCAGGATCTTCTGTCGGCCATACTCGGTGATATGGTAATCGCCCATAAGTCCATGGGTTTCCGGATGAATGACAACACCAAGGAGGAAAACAGAGAAGAGCCATTTGTAAACAAACCAGTTTCGAGTGCCATCGACGAGCTTGTTGTCCAGCTTCTTCAGAATAGCATTGCCCAGCTCGATGAGACCTTCAGGAATACCAGTCGCATCCTCGTCGTCGATGATCTCGAAGAGCTCATTGACGGCCCTGTCATAGAACTCCTCAGCCGCAATACTATCCTTGGCTGTCCAATCCGCGAGATTGAATCTGGTGCCATGTTGATCCTCGGCCTTGTCCAAGAGAAAGGCGCCATCCTCGAGTATTTTCATCAGGTACCATTCCATGCTGGACTTTCCGGACCAGTCGCGCATGGCGGTCCAAACATTGAGCACGGATATCAGCATGGGCTCGCTGCTGGCCTTGGATTCAGTAATCAGTCTTGCTAGAGCTGTTCCCCATATCTCGGTTCGACGTCGATCCTCGGCGCTGTCAGGACCAGCTGAGTTGGCGAAGCAGGTGTGGACCAGGGCTGACAGGGGATCGTGTCGCTGAAACGACAACAAGCGCTCGATGGCATTTGGGGAATGAGCGGGTGCTCGACTACTTGGACCACCGGCGTGACTCCTGGCTGTGGGACGGCCGTGGTAGGGCAGAACAGATTCTACAGGCTCCAAACCCTGATGCAATCCGGTAAAGACATTCAGTTCTGTAGGGGTTAGAGAACACAATCTTGTGGCCAAGTAGTCCGGGTTTGTCCTGATCTGGTTTAGAAAGTTGAGGAAGATTTCCCGAACAGAGGCGGGCAGCTCGCAGAGAAAAGGGGTCATGGATCCAAGGGAACTGGACCCCGAGGTCGATTTTGGCGGCGTGTCCAGGCTTTCCGACGACGCCAGGGCAGGAGACTGGAGGGAGTCCATCTCGGGTTCCAACAGAGCATACCTGCGTAGCTCATCGCAGCTCTTGCGCACATCGTGAATGGCGTTGAACAGAGAAGCAAAGGTCTTCTTGTCATCGGAACGAAAGCAGTCTACCAAGTTCTTCCGGGCATTCTCACCACAGCGGTTTAAGCGAGCTGACAAGGCCGTGGAGATGAGGTTTCTCTGCAGGCGTATGCGTGTATTGGCGCGCTTGCGCTCCTGGTACTTGGCCAGTCTAACCAAATGGGCGAGCTCCTCGAGGGTCGTTGTATCAGGTTCGGGCGCCAGGTGAGGATTTGTGTACATGGATGGATCTGGGAGGAGGGCCTGGGGAAACGAAGGCGAGGAGGCCGTTCCCGCGGCCGAGACGAGGGCCGTATCGGACGAAGAATCCATTGTGGCCTTTACGGGCGAAGTGGCAGTGGGAGTTGACGCTTGGGCAATCACGGGCTTCTGGTGCGACCGAGAGGCGGGTCTCCTCGGTGTGTCTTCGCTACGACGGACAGGCAAGGTTACGGCCTCGGCGCCTCGGAGAGGGCTTGGAGACCTCTGGCGACGGGATCTGAAGGACGTGTTGTACGTTTCGGAAGGAGGATTCGAGGATCGGGGCTGGTTCGCGTCATCTTGAGAGGCTGCTATGGCGCGCAAACATAAAACAGTCAGTACCATCAGGTAGGGAAGGAAATGGCAGGCTAGAACAGAGGCTTTGTGGGTGAGAATGTTGGTGGGACGTACGGGCAGAGACTACGCGGACTGGCGAGGAGAGGGAACGCTGCATGGAAATCATAATGGGACCATGAGGATGAAAATCCAAGAGAGAGCGAGCAGCCTCAGCAGCAGCTCTCGAACAAGCTGGAAGCTGTGCTGTCGCGACCGCGTGATTTCGTCGATTGTGCGCTGTTGGCGATGGGCGCAAGCGGGTATCGATATCTGTTGGAGCTGGAGCGGGGCAGACTCAACGATACAGGGCGGGAGAGGAGGACGGGGACAAGGGGAAGTACTCGGAAGAGGTCGGCGCAATGCCAGTGCCTCATGAAGTGTGGTGTAGGTCGTGGTGTGGAGGATGTGTTTTCACTGCCTTGTCGATATGTTTATTCTGTGAGGTACGCGAGAAGAAATTCTATGGTAAAAAAAAAAATAAAGGGGAGGAACAAAATCGGAAAGCCAAGCAAGGCGATGGCCGACGAGGTTTGGTCGTGGTTTAAGGTATTGCGGGAGGAAGGGACGGGACAAGAAAGGAAGGCAAGGGTCGCAAGGCGAGGAAGGCACAGCAAGGCAAGGAAGGCAAGACCAGGCACGACACGAGGGGGTGGGCTGGTCGGGTCAGGTACGTTCCCCGAGCCTTGAAATACCTAGGTATCTGAAGTGATCTATCTACCTTACCTTAAGGTACCGTGGGCATCCGGGCGTCTACCTCCTACAGATAGTACGCTAGAGTAAGGTAGGTAGGTTCCTTGAGGGGGGAGAGGAGGTATCTGTATACAACCTACACACAACATGGAAAGAGACGAGGACAGCAAGGCATGAACGTGGACTTATTGCAAGTCCCATGCAGTTGTTCCCCGGCTACTTGGGTATCGGGTACCTCACGCTGAGGTGAGAGCTGCTGCTGCGAGTGACAGGCATTGGAGCTGGGCGTGGGTGAGCCTTGAGGTGCCGGCAGGGAGACTCCACGTCCACGGCCATGTCCGACTGGCTGGGCCGGTACCGACCCAAACAACAGGCCGGGAGAAAGATGGAAGGGCAGGAACAACATCAAGCCAGCGGTTGGGACAGGAACCCAAGTCCTAAGAAGACGAGCGAGAAGACGTGGGTTTGCTGCGTGAGACGCGTACGGAGAACCTATCTGTAGTGCGTGGCAAGCAAGGGCAAGCCGCAACAGACCAAAGCAGGGCAGACCCAAGATTTGGACTTGTGCTCCAGCGGCTGCTTCCCTGTAGCTGCGAACCGCTGAACGATCCTCCAGCAATGAGCGAGAGCAGAAAAGGAGGGGGCGAACTGCTGACAAGGATGGCCACACATTGCCGCTCGCACACACGCTGCAAAACATTGCAGTCAGATGATGACTTATATGCGTCCAAGAGCATTTGAGGGAAGGTCTGAATGCTCACATCCAACTCGGTCAGGTTCAGCCACCCTGGCGTCAGTTGCGGGTGGTGCAAGGTACCTTACGTGTCTCTGACCCAACTTCACGCCTTCCTTCGACTTTCAAGTACCGACAACATGCCTCTCATCGTTCTTGCTTTATTCATCGCATGGAAACTGACGAGGCGGCGGGCAAGCGTGGGGTAAAAAGGCTGGAGGGGAAGAAGGAAACACTCAGGAGGGATGGAGCTAGTCCGAGCGAAGCTAGAAGGAACGGACGGGGCACGCCTCTCCCACCTGCCACTTCACACAAAATGCAAATGCGGTCCATTTGGCCGAAGGTACCCAAGGTAAGGTAGTATAGGGTAACTAACTACCTTAACGGGTTCAAAAACATGGGACGAAAAAGACGTTGTCAGCCAACGCACGAGAATAAACACCCCCGTCCCGGTCGAAGCCATCGTTGCTTTTGTTTTGGTCTTCTCCATGTCGATTCGCTTGCCACACAAACAATATCCAATGAAAGCAACAGGCCAGTGCCTACCTAGGCATCTAGGAGTCTAGGACTGCCTAGGTATCTAGTTCAAAACCATCAGCTTCGGCTGGTGCTGCCGGGGATACCTATGAAAGTCATCAAATCAAGCTGAAGCCCAAATTCAATCAGAACCGGGATCGCCAGACCACCAAGTACAGCCAACCACGGCCACTGCATGACATTGCTCCTGATTGACTTTGGCATCGTCATCGTCATATCCCCCTAGCTCAGCTCCAGTCGTCACAAGCTAGCCATTAGCTATGGAGAACACGACTTACCACCTCTGGGCAAGTTCCTGGCCGGGTTGCGTCGGGAACCCTCGCTCTTGAGGCCCGCGATACACAGACGCGACACTGGCGCACGCGCACAAAGACCCGATTGAGTTGATGTTCGCCTTATCACCTGTTCTCCGACACGAGCCGCCGCCCTCGTGCGTCGATGCTCGGCGTACCACGTCGGACACATCTGTCACTTGAAGAATACGTACTGAACAACCATTCGCCCGCGATACCGAGTATGCATCGAGCATTGCCTTGCAGAGAACACCACCGTCCGCCGCCGCCCGACTCTTGCCGCCAGCATCTGCTTCATGCCCACCGATAATACACCTTCTTCGCGGCATATGTGTCTTGTCGGGCGCCCAGAAGAGAAGCGGTCTGCAACATGATTCCCGTTACAGCGACCGCCCATGCCATGCTGTCCACCTCATCAGCGTCTCCCGTATCGCCCCAAATCCCCAACAAATGTCGGACAAATCAGCGCGCATACCGATGGGGCCAGTGAATGCAGCGACAGCGGCACGGCGCACAAGCACGGGGGAGGGGAGGCAATGAGAGTGGAAGCAACATGAACAAATTCACCTCTGCTTCTGGCCGCCTTGATGAGTTGGCATGCATAGCCTTTGGCCCTGTTGTTTTACATGCTCCAATACACCTACAGAGAGAGAGGAGTGAGAGGGTGGCCTTCCCCCCTTGCTCAATCCCTCACGGCTTGCCCGCTCGAGACACCCGGCATCCAGTGCAGTGCCCCCACCCCCCCCCCACCCCGGTCACCCGCCGTCCAATCTGCGTCGTCCACGAGAGCTGGCACGCCATGCCAACGCATCACAGGGCCCTAATCGGCCCCCTTGGCCAACCCAGCCAGCTTCAACCAGCATCAACCCACCCTGTCCGCTACACCATCAACAACTCCAGCCTCCTAGAGCCAATCGTCGATTACCAGTCTCCTGCAGCTTCTGAGGTACCGCCAGCGGCCAGCCCAGCCGTTGCCCCAAACCGTCCAGACCCCGCCGGCAGACCGTCTCCCGAATTCGACCCGAATGCCACACCGCAAAACGGGTCAGGTTGTCTACCCGCGCGCCGGATGGGTTGCATTCCATCTCCCTGCCCACTTCCTTTGCTGCATCGTGTACGACTTTGTTGTTCCCGTTCAGCGCCGCACAAAAAACCTCCACGATCTTGTGCTCGTCCGCTACCAGCGTCCAGCCGTCCTCGTTTCCGCCGTGCGAAGTGTCAATTACCAGGATTGGACTATTCGGCCTTGACATTGGTCCATCCTGCAACGCTTGGATTATATCCTGCTGAAAACTAGGCGCCCCGGTTCTGATTCACCAGCTTCTCGTATAGAACGCACCTCGACAACAAAATTGGACTGGCCAATCCCGATATCACGCACTTCGTTTCAACCACAACGTTCAGAGCGGGACTTTCGGCCTCTTAAAATGGCCTCTACCACGCAGCTGGGTAGATCCAGCCACTCCGCGCCGCCAGACTGGTATCACATTGATCCCGTACCACTGCCGCCTGCCAACCCCTCGATGGCACCAACGATGGTACCAAAATACCTCTCCATCCCGGTTCTGGCCGCCTACAGATCGCTCGTCTCATGCACGTCAGATTCGCCAGTCAACCACTCTTGTTCGTCTCAACCTCAGGACCCCAATCGCTCCGCTGCCCCCATGTCCATCTTGCATCCACTCCCGCCTCCCGCCCGCCTATTGAGCCCCAACCGCCACCGGTCCCGGCGACTCATGTGCTGCATTCCCACTGCCCTTTCAGCTTGTTTATTCTCCTTTCGATTCCACTCGTGAGGCCACACTGGCTACTTCTCTGTACGGATACAACCTGCGCGTGTCGTGCCTTGGACATAGTATCGGCGGAGGTGGAGGACAATAGATGGTGTCTACCTGGGCCGAAAAGATTCGGCCATGCCTCAGAATAGGTACACCGGTTCTTGTGTGGGAGCAGCCAGGTATGATCAAGACCAGGTTGTATCAACACGTGGTCGGTATGGCGCCTGGGAAGCTGATCAACCAGCGCGCCGGTGACAACAAACGCGTTTGACCCGTCAGCCAACGCTCGACTTTCGGCCCTTGGATGCAATGCTGCCGGATTGCCATTAATGCCGTCTGCTAATGAACCACTGGGATTAGGGCTGCATATGCCATCGTGGCTTAATCTGCGCTCCCGACACTAGTGCGCAGGCAAAAACCCAGTTGGCGGCCCCGTTGTCAGCATGTTGTGTGACTGTTTGTTGTCCTCCCTATGTGAGGCCTCTTGCCGCTTCGCCGCCGTGTGACCACTTGCTGTGTCATCTTAGGTCTTCTCAGCCATGGTTCTAGGACCGCCCTGAGAGGTGGCAGCTTCTTGTCTTCTTAGACAGTCACTATTGTCCTTTTCTTGCCGTAATAACACCATGCCCTTGATCCGTCCAAAAGTAAAGAGTCTCTAAGAAAGCTGGCCAATGTTGCGCTAGAATCCCGACATTTCTGCCCAGAATACGACAGTCACATCAGTCTTCTTAGGAGTTTACTTTCAAACATTTGCATGATAGGAATAAGCCCAACTCATCTATCTGCAAGGAGCCAAAGCCGAAAGTGGGACTTGGTGTAAAGGGTATTGCACCCCGTGTTGTCAGCATTCATGACTATATGTATTCCGTTCACTTGTTCTCACGCAACCTTTCTACGCTACCCAGGAGCCTGCCAACCCGACAAGCGCCGTTTCAAACGTTGATGTGAAGGTGCCACTAACTGTGAAAGTCGCTTGAGAATCGATCATCATGTTTTGAACATGCAGGCACCTTGATCAATGCTGGGGATGAGCCTGAGCTGAATGTGGTGACTAAAAGACTAGAGATATCTGGGTGAAGCTATCGATAGAATAGCAACAGCGGTGGCGGTCACATGTATAGTTGGGTACGACATTAGTCTCGCAATCAGCTGTGGCAGCGTGAGTTTAATGTTGGCTCTTCTTTTTTTTTTTTTTTTTTTTTTGTGAAAATTAGGCGTTGTGAATGCGGCAGTTGAAGCCATGATGACAGACAAGTCCTACGACGTCTATCTGTTTCGAAAAGGGTAACTGAAAAGAATCATAGCCGTTTACATCTTCCACTAATAATCAAAAGTGACATGTGCTGTGTTATGTTGATGTCGGTATTCATGGAAGCTTCATATTCTCGAGTCCAGAGTATATTGCGGTACGCTTTGAATTGCCTGATAACAAAGAATATTATAGACACTAGGATGTACGAATGACTATCCATGACCGCTGTTAAGATTAGTCTACCACAGCTTTTCCAACCCTTCCATCAGCAGCTGTGTGATAGAGAACGCAATCCTCTTCGGTTCACCAGAGTCACTGTGTTTTCAAGCATTTGACGTACTTGTCGATATTGTCAAATTTGTAGATTTACCTTCGCGCTGAGTCTGATATCTTCAAGCTGTTTTGCAGCCGAGATGCAAGTTAAATTCCAAACGAAGCGAAAGTACAAGGTGTGGAATCACCTACACGTAGGTGCTGCCCAAGAAGTTGCCATTTGTTACAGCAGTGGATGGAAACCCTTCGATTCTTCGGAATCAATGTTATAAAATTTTATTGAATTCAACTCTTTCAATAGCAATTCGAAGACAAACAGCCGTTGAGATGCTGGCCCCCACATGATAAGCAGCGAGATAGGATAAGGTATGGAGACGACTCGGGGTCAGCAGTAGCGTCCCGGAGCATCGATTGTACGCCGGAGCTGAGACCGCTTGCCGGGCCGCGCCGGCGCAGCAACCGTGCGGCGGGTTGTGGGGGCATGCCGGGCTAAAGGTCCGTGCTACGTTTACCTTTTACACAAATTACTGGCTCCCCCACGCAGCTCATGGATAAAGTAGTCATATCACAATTTCGAAACTTGTAAATAGTATACGACGGCTCTTGTTGCGAATGGTCCAGTGTGCATGCAGTGCAGCGGAGTGGGAGTATGAGCGCTTTTGCGCAAGTTGAAAGCAACACACCATCACCGAAAGTGGAGCCCGGACAATCGTGGATGATGGAGGCCGCAGAGGTGCGCAACATAACCTCTTCCCCGCGCCGGATGCCGGTGGGCCGGGCCTGCTCCTCCGCTGCGCCCTGTCAAGTACATTAGCAACTCCAAACCAAGTTCCTCGCAGCATAACCATCCAGCTATTTGGTGCCCCCAGTTGGACCCATAGGAACTCAAACCCCGTTTCAAAGCCGCACACACACACACACACACACACACACACACTCACGTGTACACAAATGACTTGCACCACATCCCCAACAGGCGCAATGCTCTCCCCCCGCGCCGCAAAAACGGCATCCGCCCTCCACCGGCCCTGGCGCTTCGCCCCGGCGCAGACCTACTCGGCCTCCGACCCTGCCGGCCTAATCTCCTTTGGCAGCGCAAGCAACACCCTGATGCTCAACGACGTCGCCGGCTTTGCGGCCACGGTGCCGCTGACCACAGACGTTTTTGGGTATAGGTACAGCACCGCCGGCGGCGCCCGGCTCCGCGCCGCGCTGGCGGGGCATCTGAACGCGACGTTCCATCCCCACGCGCCGCTGAACAAGGAGCATGTGCAGCTTGCGGCGGGGGCGACGGCCGTGCAGTGTATTCTTGCGTTTTCGCTGGCATCGCCGGGGGAAGGGGTGTTGACTTCTCGGCCGGTGTATGGGCGCTTTGAGTTGGATTTTGGAAATGAGATGGGCGTGGAGGTTGTGTATGCCGACACCGACCCGGAGACGACTTTTCGGCCGGACGTCGTTGACGCGTTCGAGGCGGCGTTGCGGAGTTCTAATGAGAAGGGCATCAGGATCCGGGCGGTGATGATTGTGAACCCGAATAACCCGCTGGGGAGGTGTTACCCGCGCGAGACGCTGGTGGCCATCTTGCGGTTCTGCGAGCGGCACAAGATCCATCTTGTCAGCGACGAGGTGTACGGATTATCCGTCTTTTCGTCGTCCGAGTCGCTGGCGCTGCCGGGCTTCACTTCGGTGCTGTCCATCGACCCGGAGGGCATCATCGACCCGGACCTGGTGCATGTCGAGTACGGCCTGGCCAAGGACTTTGCGTCCTCGGGGATGCGGCTTGGGGCGTTGGTGTCGAGGAATGCGGCGCTTCACGAGGCTTTCTCGAGCGTTGTCAGGTTTCATAGCCCTGCTGGGCCGTCTGTTGCGATTGCGACGGCCATGTTTGAGGATCGAGGGTGGCATGACGAATTTATCAAAAAGTCGAAGCGGAGCATCGCTGCGGCTTATGAATTTGTGACTGGGAGGCTGAAGGAGATGGGGGTGGGGTATGTTGAAGCCAACGCTGGGTTTTTTGTGTTTATCGATTTATCGCCCTGGTTGCCGCCGGCGTCTGAAGAGTTTGACTCGGACTGCGAGCGGGAGTATGCGTTGGCCGAGAGGTTTGTTGAGAAGGGGGTGTTTCTGCATCCCGGCGAAGAACATAGTCTTGCGCCGGGGCGCTTTCGGTTGGTGTATACGCAAGAAGAGGATATTGTGGCCGAGGGTTTGAGAAGGTAAGTTGCCAAGAGTCCGTGATGAGAATTTGGCTAACACGACTCTAGGATCAATGAGGTTTTGACAAATGTGCCATGGCCAGTGTCAAAGTGAATATTTATGCCCAAGAGGGGTCGGTCAGAGTCGAGAGTTCGGAAAATCACGAATTACAAAGACGAGCTAAACACATCATGAAGAGGGAAACGAATCTATGTCCATGTAAATGAAGGAGAAAAAAAAGTACAGACGGCCCCACAGGGCGGATTAAGAAATTAAGTTTAATTCAAGTGCACGCTGAGGCCATGGACTCTTGATCTCGTCCGCTGTATGCTTCCGTCACGTCTTTCGTCTCCGGATATCTCTCTTCTCTCTAAAAGTGGTAGCGGCGGTTGAAGGTGCGAGGACCACGGGGGCCACGGGGACCTTGGGGGCCACCACGGCTGGGGCCGCGGGGACGGTTGCCGCCGCCGGTGGAGGTCTTGTTGAAGGTTTCCCACTCGTACGAGGCGAACATCCAGGGGCCGACGCCCTTGTAGTCGTTCATGGCGATAGGGACGGAGGTGTAGTACTCGAAGCTGGCGTTGCTCTTGAGGGAGCCGACCTCGACGGTGCCGTTCCAGTTGAGGGTACCGTTGGCGTTCTCGACGACAAAGGTGGTGAGCTCCTGGTAGCCCTTGGCGGCGACGGAGAAGAAGCGGCGCTCGGGGAGGAGGCCGAGGCGGATGCCCTTGAGCCAGGAGAAGACGAAGAGGGCGGAGGCGGAGGACTCGATGTAGTTACCGGGACGGCCGACGTAGGGGGAGTCCATGATGAGCCACCAGCCGCCTGTCTTGTCCTGGGCGTTCTTCAGGCCCTCGGCAAGGGTGATGAAGTACTTTGAGAGGGTGGCGACGCCGGGGTGGCCGCGGGGCAGGAGCTCAATGACCTCGAGGAGGGCGACGGCGTACCAGCCGACGGCGCGGGACCAGGTGAGGGGGGATGCGCCGGTGACCGGGTTGGCCCAGACGGCCTTCTTCTTCTCGTCGAAGCCGTGGTAGAGGAGACCGGTGGTGTAGTTACGAGTGTGGGCGTCAATTACGTCGAACTGGTTGACAATGTCGTTCCAGGCAGTGACGTTATCCTTGTCGAAGAGGGAGGTCCACTTGGCGTAGAAGCTGTCGGCCATGAAGATGCCGTCAAGCCACATCTGGTAGGCATAGTCGGGGCTGCGGTGGAAGAAGCCGCCCTCGTCGGTGCGAGGGTGGCGGTCCAGCTGCTCGCGGATGATCTTGGCGGCGGTCTTGTACTTCTCCTCGCCGGTGCGCTCGTACCACCAGAGAATGTTATTGCCGATGCGGTACTCGTCTAGGGAGTAGGTGGTGGGCTTCCAGTTCAGGATGCTGCCATTGGCCTGGACGACGAGGTTGTCGATGCGGCCGCGGTACCAGTCGACGAGGGCGTCGTCCTTGGTGAGCTCGATGGCGGCCTCGAAGCCATCGTAGAGGACGGCCTTGGTGTAGTGGTAAGGCTTCTTGTTGTCGATCTCGTGCTTGGTGAACGAGTCGGCGGTCCAGGCGAGGTAAGGACCGGCGGCGGCCGCCGCTGTCGCGAAGAAGAGAACGGATTTCATTACAGGCTATTGTATGGTTTTGCCTTGCTTTTTGGACAAAAGAGTGACTTTGTCGAGATGGGGATCACGACAGGAGAGAGAAGCAAGCGTGTGAAGGAACCAGATCTGAGTCGCCAAGCTTCCTCTTAGACGGTTAAGGTTGGGGGAGGGGAGCTCTTTTTAATTGCAGATCGGATCCAAGCCGGTTCGACGCCTCAATATGTGCTGGAGAGCATCCGACGGGGGGGACATGGTGCGACAGTGCAACGAAAGATCCATCGACGGGGTTCTGGGATGAGTTGGACGCGTTGGATGAGTCGGGGTGATTAGGAACGACAGTGGGGGCCGTTGCGCTCGTTGATCATCACCACCAGAATGATCAGATTGGGGAGCTAAGCAGAGCACGACCGGTATGGTGAGGCTGCGAGGGCGAGGGGCTTGCAGATTGGAGTAATGAACGGCACTGGGCTTGAGTCCAGGACTCCAGAGGGTGGAAAGGATTGCCAAGAGGAAGGGCAAGGGGCGCAGAAAATATCCAGGAGCTAGAGCTCCATCATGGTCATCTTGTTTCCATCACATCCCGCAAAATGTCGACCAAATCCACCATGTCGAAGAGGTGCATGATGTGCTTCTGCCCAGTGCCCAGTGCCCAGGACTTGCAAGACGGATACGCCAGCGGCTATCTCAAGGTCGTCGTCAGCATAGTGGGAGCTTGTTTATGAGCCAAGTATTGTGACATGCCACCCCCTCAACGATTCATCTCCGCCTGCTTGGCCAATTCTGGCGAAAAGGTGGATGAGATGTTGGACGGAGGATGGAGAAATAAGGTCCGGATCCAGTCAGTGACGAGAACGTGGGTTGAGGCTCCCTGCCCACGCGTCTTGGCAGCGTCTTGGCAGCGTCTTAAGAAGATGAAATATGGCGGGCCTACTCGCAAGACCACGCCGCTCCGTACGGATACTAGAAAACTATCCGTACCTTGCATATAGCAGACCAGACCCGTCCGCAGTTCTAAGCGGCCCCGGGAGTTGTATGGGGCCTTCGCCGCGAATAGAGGCCAACAAGATATTGGCTCATTGGACATTTGGACGATTGAGATAACCTTGGCCTTTCTGCTGGGAGCCAAGCCCGGATGAGATGCTCGCAGCTCGACGCCGTTGGAGTTGACATGGTTGGAGGGAATTTGAGGAGCCACAGACCACCATTGGCACATTTTTCGCGTGATGTGGGCACCGTCGGGGCCCTGCAGGTTGCGTTGCCAAGGTGCCATGGTGCGTATTCGCTGCACCCCTTCATCTCAACTTCTCAAGGTCCGTTCAACGTATGGGCCCCACGTCGGGTGCGACTCTTCAGCCCGCGCTCACTATCAATGTAAGCTCGGGATGAGTGTTGGTCTTGCATGTTCTGGCTTCTTCGGTTGGCCTCCCGGACTGATGATTGATGGAGCATGACGGCCTGCCCAGCCGGACAAACTCCTCAGACGAGAAGAGAGTCTCGGCGAGGCGGCGTTGACTCTAGCCGACATGCGCTGCATGGGCATGAGTGAGCCTCCAACGTCTGTCCAAGAGATCAGCTCTCTCGGTCAGCTGCAAAGATGCCTGGTGTTTGATAACGATTACGCCATCTTTCATGATCGTCCAAGTTCTTTCCTGTCTTTTGGAATTTCTGCCGGAAGGTCGTGTAACTACATAATTCCTTTACCTCTCCGTACTATGACGAACTTCCTGCGTATCTGTTGAGGCCAGCGGCTGGGCGAAGTTGGAGTGATGAAATTGGCAGTGTGTTTTTTTTAAGCTTCGTTGCCAAGACTGTCGCAACATTGCGTTGAAGTAACCACCCGGCCGGAGCCGGATGTCAGCAGTGATCAATCTGCGACGGTTCCGAGCAAACGTCGGCGCGATGACCCGGATCTCCTGTCAGAGACAAGGAAAAAGGACAAAAAAAACAAAGGGGGATGGAGGAAACAACAGCCACCCGAAGCAAACATACATGGCTCCTGTGCCGAATGCGACTTTGGCCGGTTGATTCCGAGAGAACAGACCGGATGCTGTTGGGTAGTCCCTATGAGCATCATTCAGGGGCTTGATTGGTGGCATGCGTGGCATGCGTGGCAGTGATGTGATTCGCTGCTTCACACGGGTTTCTCACTGAACTCACTGCCCACGGCCATTTTGTATAATCGTGCACGGGACTCCCAGGTGAATAGGGGATGCGCATTGTCAGGTGGTCGTATCACTCCTTGGATAGTAAGAGAGCATAAGAGAGATTGAGGCGTAATGGCGAAACCTGTCAGTTGTGGGTGAAAGCGAGACTGAGTCAGTCGGTTGAAGATGGTCGTTAGCGCGCCATCGAACTATCGAATTCAAGACGACGGAAAAGTCTACTTTACCTGAGTTGAGCAGGCCGATGGGACCAACAGCATGAGCCACCAGTTCCAAGCCACAAGTGATGAATTGGAGCTTCCCGGGAGATGTGGCTGGTGATGGTCGACCAGATCCGAACCCCTGCCAGCAAGGTGTGCTGTGGTGTGCTGCAGCCTGGGTTCTCGAACACGTCGGGGGAAGGCACCACGCGTTGCTCATTGGGAGACTCACAGAGTCACTCCATTGGCAGGCGCACAAGTTTACAGCAGCTTTCCAGCGGCTCCCTAAGGTACAGTGGAATGCCATAAGTCTGTGTAAACCCCGCCAGAGTCTGGTTGAGTCTTTACCACACTGCCTCGAGGTAGGGATGAGAACATAGATTAAGTGTACACTATACTGAAAAATAAATTCCGGGCTTTCTTTGATCATAATTTAATCGAATTCAAAATAAATTTGGCAGTGCTGTAGCTGGTTACCGTGTGATCGTCAAAATGCAAGAGTTGGGTACTAAGGTACCTAGTGGGGTGTACACAGACTTGTGGCATTCCACTGTGCCTTAGTGTGTAAGGTACCGATACTCCCTACAACACGGACTACCTTACCTAAGGTAGGTATCTTATAGACCAATCGGCAAGCTCAACCTAACTGGAAAGCAGTCTGCGCCGCCTGTCGCACAATCAGGCAAGTGCAACCTCTCCAACTGTACCCGTGGACCTCGCTTTCCAACAATTGGACACCATCAGGCAGGGACGGCCCAGTAGACGGGCTACGATTGAATGAGGCAAGGCTGAGGCGGCGGTTCACCGTCTACAACTGCCCTGCCTTCAATCGAGAGAACACCTCAATTACCTAGGCACCCAGAGCCATGCGACTGCCGTCACAGCCTCGACTGTTTGCTTCTTCTCATTGACACCCATGAGGGGAAGAAAGGCCTAATTCACTTCAAGTTCCCCGCTTCTGCCTGGACCAAACCAACCGTGAAGGGTGAAGGTCGGCCCACCCGCTGCGATACACTGGACTCGATCATCACGGCCTTCGACCTGACAGACATCGTTGTTTCTCGAATCTATATTTCTTCCTATTTCGTCAATGATAAAGGGAAAATATAACTCATCTCATTATCAGCTTCAAGACCACGCGAGACCCTGGGAACACTACTTTCACCCTCACACAATGTCCCAGCCTACACCGGCGGCATCAGAGCCTCCAACACCAACCGCGGAGGCGCTGTCAAACCCTCAGTCCAGTTCTCCCTTCAACAGAATTCCTCTCGAGGTTCTCATTCGAATCTCTGAGCATTTAACAACTCCAGAACTGGGAAGCCTCCGCCTGACGTGCAGATCTATCGAGCAGGCCATGTTCAATACCTTTATGAAGGAGTTCTTTACCCAACGCCAGTTCATGCTCACCGAGTTCAGCTTGCAGACCCTCATCGACATCAGCAAGTCCCGATTGAGCGACTGTCTCGGCCATGTTATCATCGGCCTCAACACATTCACACGCCATTACTTTGCTCCCGGAGAAGAGGCCAGAGAAACTCGCTATCGCGTAGCCCAATCCGACCATTACACTCTTGTCAACAGTGGCCAAGACGTCGCCATGCTTGCCGAAGCTTTCAGGAACCTCAGAAACCTCAAAACCGTCGGCATCCGTGACTACCACTCTACCGGACGGAGGTTTCGGGATGGCTTCAAGTTCACTTGGGCGAGCTACGGCGCCACCACGCTCCAGCGGGAGACAGGGGTAGACCTCCTCCGCATACCTATTGAGGAGATCGTCACCTACACAAACAAGGTCTTCATCACGCTATTCACCGCACTTGGCAACGCCGCTGCTAGTCCCAGAGCCTTTGAGCTGCTCCGCCACCAGCAAGGCGTTCCCTCCGACGATGCATTCAACCTCTTCACCAAGTACCTCAAGCCCAAGGTCGTGCCCGTTCTCGAGGGCCTCGAGACCTTCATGTGCGTTGTAAACGTAGCAAGTGGCCCCTTCCGAACCACATCACTCACAGACAACACGAGCACTGGCAGCCGACGTCGGCACGACTATCTTCTGCGCCTCTTCTTGGGTTATATGCCAAACCTGAAGCATCTGAGGTTGAACTTTAGTCATCCGGGCCACAATTCGGATGCCGTTGACGAATTCATCGATTGGCTTGGCACACCTGTCCCCAAGGCTCTTCCTGTACCCTTCGACACCCAGCTCCCACCGCCTCCGGCTCCAGTGGCGTTTCCTCATCTTGAAGAGATCAACCTGGGCTTCGTGGATGTTGAGCCGAAGCGGCTTCTCCAGGTTGTGCGAAAGTTTGCACCGACACTCAGGAATTTAGAGCTATGGAAGGTGACGCTTCGGACCCGCGTAGGAGCTGAAGTATGGGATCGCGACGAGCGACGCGACCTCCCCAGGATCAACTTGTGGGCCAAATTTCTTCAGAGCTTGCGCGACGTTCCCGACCTCGATCTGAACCACATCATGGTCGGCTGTCCTGCTCAGCGCATGTCTATGACGAGCACGAGAGTCTGGGTGCAAGCCACAGACGGGGTACCTGACAAGGCGGTGGACAGACGAGAGTACACAGGCATTGATTGGAAACATTTTGTAGGGGACTTGGCCACGCAAGTCATGGTGGATATCCCGCCCGAGTTCTACAACTCCGAAGAAGACTCCGAAGAAGACTCCGAAGACTCCGAAGAAGATATGGACGACATGGACGACGACATGTTGGATGCGATCCAAGGTTAGTGACTATTGCGATGCCCTACAGCCCATGCGAAGCACCCTCCTCTGATTCTTGTCATCTAATCAACACAGACGTCATGTCAGAGACTGAGGAGTAGAATGACGAACCTAGCGAAGATTAAATAATACATAATTGCTAACGAATTTATATTCAATTCAGAAGAAATGATGATGGATGAGGGCTTCTACTATCCGGAAGATATGGAGGACGCGCTGGAGGCATGGGAGGCACAGAACTTCCATCCAATGATGTTTCAGTAAGGTAGACAATGAAAGAATCAGAGGGTCACAACCAAGCCGAGTTCGTCATGCGATTTGCATCCTTTCGAGCAGCTGGGGAAACTAATTGGCTGCAGAGGGCGCCGAGCCATAGGGCCGAAGATCGAGGTTTTGCGTGTGGTGATATCGGACATGCAATCGCTCTTCGAGGTGTCTCCCGGTTCTGGGCCTAGGTATTGAGGTCCACCATCTACCTACCTTAGGCAAGGTGCCCCAGGCAGCTGACCCACCTAGGGAAGTCAACCATGGTAACGGTATGGCTAGGCATGAAGCGATTCGGAATGTTGAGGAGTCCCCTCCCATATATGCCTTAGGTAGCAAACATGGACTGAAATATGAAGCCAAGCACTCACTCCAGGCAGGAACCCCTCTAAAAACAATGAGCCTTGAAGTGGGGACGGCACGTGAACTCGCGAGGTCCTCGAGCAGTCGCGGTGGCTCGTGCGCCAGGCACCAGCGGCGTTGGTGCCTGCAGGACCATGTTGGTTCGACCCGAAGGAGCTAAAAGCGTGCGGCACCTTCCCCTAGGTGACATGGGCACGTCGACGTCGGTACCTTCCAGCCAAGGTAGCTCCAACTGGCAATGAGCTGACATCTTTTCTCACCGGAAGCCAGAGAAGGCACAATGAAATAAATCATCTCGACTCCCTTTCATCCTGTCGCCTTTCATCTTCACTTCTCTTCAACTCACTCATCAACCATCAGTTGGACTCGGCCACTCTACACGGACCCCCCTGTCATACGTCCGAAGCTTCTTTTTTCTCACTCTTCCCTGTCGCTGCACAACCTCCACATCCCGCCCACAATGTCTGCCCCTAGGAGATCGGGGAGAACAGCAGCTGCGACAGCTGCAACAGCTGCAAGCGCTGCTCCCGCTACCCCTGCGGCTCAACCATTGGCTGGCACCGTCATTGCCATCAGCGGCACCTTTGAAAAGAAGCGGACGGAGCTCGAGTCGTGGCTCTCCTCCCTCGGTGCCAGCATCGCCAAGTCAGTTACCAAGAAGACAACCCATCTCATCACGACACCAGAGGAAGTCAAGGCTGTCACCACAAAAGTCGCTTCCGCCCAGAAGAATGGCATCTTCATCGTCACACTTGAATGGGCCGAGGAGTGTGAGTCTCAGGGGTCCAAGGCCGCTGAGAGCGACTTTGAGCCCGGCAAGTCCGCAACGGCAAAGGCCACCCCGGCTGCAGCCACTAATGGATCCACGAAGAAGAGTGGTGCCTCAGCGCAAGCCAATGGGTCTCAGCAGAAAGGCCCGCAGTCGCAGTCTCAAACCAGCACCGCGACCAAGGCCAATGGCGCAGGCAAGAAGCGCGTCAAGGCAGACACTCAATCTGACAATGACAGTGATACCGATGCCAAACCCGACGTGAAGAAGCAGAAAGCCGCCGCTGGTGCCAAGGGCAAAAAGAAAGCTGCTGGTTCTGCGGCCGCATCCGACGATGCTGACGATAAGACCGACGTGAAAAAACAAGTTTCCGATGGTGACGCCCAGGTTGCGTCCAAGGGGATCGTTGTTCCTCTTGATGAGGGCTGCAAAGTCCAGGGAACTGTCTACATTGCCCCTGATGGTGTCATCTACGACGCATCTCTGAACCAGACAAATGCCTCAAACAATAACAACAAATTCTACCGCGTTCAGGTATGTGCACGCCAGCTGATTTTCCGAATCGAAGCTGTCATCTAAACATCCCACAGCTTGTACAAGATGGCAAAACGTTCAAGACATGGACCCGCTGGGGTAGAGTCGGAGAATTTGGTCAGTGTGCTGTTCTTGGCAATGGTAGTCTCGACGACGCCTTGAAAAACTACGACAAGAAGTTCAAAGACAAGAGCGGCCTTCCCTGGGTGAAGCGCGGTGACCCTCCCAAGCCTGGCAAGTATGCCTTTGTTGAGCGCAGCTACGAGCCAGATTCGGATGATGATGGCGACGACGATGAGGGCCCGGCCGGCGACGTCAAAAAGGATGAAGAGGACGACGAGGATATGCCAGATCCAGTCAAATCATCCCTTCCGCAGCCGGTGCAGGACCTGATGAGCCTCATCTTCAACCACCAGTACTTCCGCGAGGCCATGACCTCAATGAACTACGATGCCAACAAGCTGCCCCTTGGAAAGCTCAGCAAGAACACCATCCTCAGGGGGTTCCAGGTGCTCAAAGATCTCGCTGCTCTGTTCAACGACAGCACGCTTGCCGACTCACAATACCACATGACTGTCCCGGCTGCGACTGAGCACTTGTCGAACTCGTACTACTCCCTGATCCCTCACGCATTCGGTCGCAACCGTCCTCCCATCATTGGCTCTGGCAACATGTTGAAGAAGGAAGTCGACTTGCTCGACAGTTTGTCCGACATGAAGGTTGCGGCTGACCTTATGAAGGTCGATCGCAAGAACAACGACGTCCACCCCGCCGACAGACAGTACCAGGGTCTCGGAATGGAGGAGATGACTCCTCTTGACCCCAAGAGCCCAGAGTTCACCCTTCTTGCTGAGTACCTGAATGGATCCAAGGGCTCTACCCACGGCCACAGCTACAAAATACAGGATATATTCCGGATCGAACGACAGGGCGAGGTGGAACGCTTCGAAAAGAGCGAGTTCTCGTCCATCAAGTCTGATCGAAGGTTGCTGTGGCATGGCTCGCGAGTTACGAACTACGGTGGTATTCTCAGCCAGGGCCTCCGAATCGCCCCTCCTGAGGCCCCGGTTTCTGGATACATGTTCGGCAAGGGAATCTACCTTGCAGACATGTCTAGCAAGTCAGCAAACTACTGCGCCTCCTATAACTCAGGCGGCCAGGCGTTGTTGCTGCTTTGTGAGGCCGAGCTTGGAGACCCGATGCAGAAGCTTACAAACGCGAGTTACAACGCGGGCGATACTGCAAAGGCGGGCGGCATGTGGTCCACTTGGGGTCAAGGTAACACCGGACCGAGCAAGTGGAAGGATGCTGGCTGCGTAAACCCATCCCTCAAAGATGTCCAGATGGTGAGAACAAGCTGCACTCCAAATCCAACGCAATGATCCATTACTAATTATTTCGCAGCCCGACGTGAGCGTGACGCCAGGCCCAACCAATGTCCCGGGCGCATACCTCATGTACAACGAGTACATCACGTACGACCTTGCCCAAGTCCGTCTCCGCTACTTATTCCGTGTAAAGATGTGAGGCAACGAGTGGAGAGGCTGAAGAGGCTGGAGAGATTTGAGAAACTGGCTTCAAAATAAAAACGTATCAAGACCCTTGAGACAGGGTAGCACATTAGCATCAAATTCGACCGAGGTAAGAGGTCTCGACTTTGTCTTTCATTCCCACAGGCGACCGGCGTTCGGTCTAGCTAGGTAGTTAAAAGGAACAACTGACTTGCCATTACTCTTGCACGTTGCTACTCGATGTGAACGTTCTGTAGTAAAATCCAATTTCGCCATATCTTGTGGTCGAAAAATGACCCAATATTGTACTGACTGAGATACACCAGATTCGATCAAACTAAGTAAAAAAATTCTACGCGAAGCTACTGACTATCAAGTCTCCGCTCCGACCGCCAGGATCTCTGCCCATGAGACTCTACGAGATCTTCCATCTCACCCGTGTCTTGACCACGCACCTTCTCCAGCTGCTTGTACACCGGATCCAGCCCCCAAATAGTCCACACCACAAATCCCAAAACGGCAAACTCCATCAAAAAAGTCATCAATAAGTACGTCGTCTTATCGCCGCTGACCGCGCTGAACCGCCTCTCCCCGGTGCTGACATAGGCTATCGTGTAGGAGATCCGGACGACCATGAACGGGAAGCACCCGGCGAAGCCAATCATCGCCCGCATATCCGCTTGAGGGATTTGCTTCCACTGCTTCGCCAAGAGCATGAAGAGGAGGACGCCCCAGAAGTAGAGCGCCGCAAAGAGGCCCACGCCCGCTCTGGTGAGCGAGCCGGGGGCCATGGCGTTGTCCGTCTTTTGGGCTGCCAGGGCGTAGTCGGCAATCGAGATGGCGAGACCGGCCCAGCAGATGAGTTCGGGGATGCGGAAGTGCCATTGTGTCAGGACCTGGACGAACGAATTCCTATTGAGGGGATAAACGTCAGCATGAAGAGCCGTTTTTTGTACAATAGTGGGCGGTTGGACGACTGAGAGGGGGAGGGGGAGGGGAGGGGACGAGACTTACACCCTCTTCAGCAGGTCGAGCAAGACGAAGGTGAGGAGCACGAGGCCCAGGGATTCTCAGACAAAGATGGCGGCCCAGACTGCTCTGGAACCGTTGGTGATTGTGCCGAGCATGCAGCCGGCGCCGACTATGCGGATTGTGGAGATGAAGGAAATGCCGAACCAGCCCATTTTCTTTTTGAAACGGAAGAAAATGCCGAAAGATAGGTAAACTAGGAATACGACTATTTGAGCGATCGCCACGCCATCTCGATATCGAAAGACTCGTGTCATTGTTGTTTGAATATTGATATCGTGAGGCGTAGGCTTGACCAAGTGGAAGGGAACCGAACAAGACCAATTTGACCCGATGACAAAGAAATTGCAGCCGCTCTGATGGAAATGAATTTTTGAATCATGTTAGTACTTTTTTATATGTAAGTAGGATGCCTCCGATCATATATGCCCATCTGAACGGAGCTTCAGTGCAGATCAACGACGCCCCGGCTCCGGGAGGCCGCTTATGGACCCATTTTATCCTGTTAGGCGAGTGCGAGAGCGCTTTTCGCACCCGTGGCAAGGATGATGCTGCGGTCTCTCTTCTAATCCAATGGTAAAGCACAGAGACTGGCCAAGACATATTGTAGGATTCAATCTCCTGCAGTGATCTAATAGAAAACCCACCTGCTTGTGCTCAGCCTTGCTGAAGGGCACGCATTCCCATGGGATTTTCGCCCGTCCACGTTTCAGCACTTGCTCGTAAGTATACCCTTACATACTGCGACATGTGCATCACATCAGCAAATATGCTTTGCACCGCGATCAATCTACCTAAGGTAGGTGGCATCCCATATAGCCCGGGATCGCCTGAAGATGTTGGGGTGATAGCGAGTGAGTTCGGATGAAAGGGCAGTGTGCTAACTTCCCGCCACCTAAGGTAGAGACCATTGACGATCGAGGGAAGTGCTCGGTGACTAACTTTCTGGGCAGGAACCAATACCGCAGTGGGCCAACGGCTACCTATATAGAGGTTACACACAATCCAGGTTATGTGCCGGATACAGCCTCGATCAATGCTTGCAACATGGATTTGATTCTGTACATCTCAGGGAGAAAAAGAAAACAAAAGGGGGCTCTTCAATCATGGGCATACCTGTCATATGTTACACCCTTATAACGGACAGTCCTCCACCACCCCTGGATCGACCTCTTGCCTTTCCAGCGTGTCTGGGATAACGTTCTTCATGGTTTGACCAGGGGGGCCTAGACGAGAATGACCTCTGCGCAGATATCTTGTAGGTCAAAAACGAGGATCTAAGCGAAAAGCATTTGCGACAGATGGTTTGGGGCGAGCTATGGGCTTGTAAGGCGTGGGAAGCCGACGATGATTTCTTTACGAAATTCTAAATCCCTGCTTCTAAAGTTTCTTTTGATGCCGTCTCGTCGATGCGTGTCACCTGCTTTGTACACATACCTTAAGGTAGACAGATGATGGCTTGCTAAGAAGCTAAGTAAAAAGGTTTAGGCTTATATCATGTCAAAGCTTGCAAATAACGACATGACACTACAATCGGCTGAGAGAAGGTCGGCATCATAGTAATCTTTCGTCGACTCTATGTGTTGGCCTTGTAATACATGATACTCTCAGTGTCCCATTGTTGGCCCGTGGGCACACATCCTATTGGAGTTAAATTTCGGCAGCCTGCTCTGCAGTTCTCATTTGGCCAACTTGTTCCTGTGCAGAGATACTTTCTTTGACCATGTCTGGAATGAATCTCCTGCAGAAAGGAACCAACCCTGGGTTCAATATCACTGGAGAGGATGCTTCAGCACCAGCTTCCCAAAAGATCCCTGCTTGGACACCGTTTCCATCTCTCCGAGCGCCTCTTCTCCCGTACCCTCAAAAACACGCACAACGGGCAGCTTGAATCCCTTCTCATAATTCGACACTGCCCACCGGAGAGCATCCCACATTTGAACAGCCTTTTCAGGTTCTGCAGGAATGACGCGGCGACCGCTGGGAACCTCAAAGACAATTTCGTAGCCTCGGGATCCGAGAACCGACTCGCTTGACGGACGCCGCACGCTCGTGGCGTTGACCCAGGAAAAATGTATGTCACCCGGGATTACGGACAAGGCATCGAGGAGTAGCTGGCAAGACTCGGGCGAACCCGCGGTTTCAAACCCCCAGACCCGGGAATGGCCTGCCTTGATGACTGATTGTTTCACTTTTTCTGCGACGTCGGCGTCCCTATAGTCGAAGCATTCCGTTGCGCCAAGGTCTCGTAGAAGATTATGGCGGGAAGGGGATGCCGTAGTGATGATGTTGGTCACACCGCTGGCACGAGCCAGCTGGATGGCCGACACGCCGACAGCCGTACCTCCGCCCCAAATGACCAGCGTACCCTCTACAACGTCATGGATATTTCCTGGGAGAGGAAGTTTGAAGTTGTTGTACAATGCGTCGCTAGCAGTCTGAGTGACGGTGGTTATGGCTGCGGCGTCGGAATAGGCCATGCCCGCAGGCACTTTGAAAAGGTCAGCCTGCGCCGTAGAGATGCGCGGCTTGTGAGCTCCGTACCCGTTGAAGTGGTCTCCGTGGGGAACGGTCTGGCCGGCAACAATGTCGCCGACTTTGAATCCAGAGCCGGCAAGGGCAGGGCATTCCACAATCTTTCCGCAGAAGTCGGTTCCTGGAACAGAGTTCCGGAAGTTAATGAAGTGTACTATCTTGAGATCCGCAGGGTTGACTCCCGAATAGAGTACGTCGATGAGAAGTTCGCCGTCTCGTGCTGTGACTGGAGGGAGGTCCCGTCGAGCAGTTACATTCCCTTCGCTTCCGACGAAGAGAGTAGCGCCCGCCATTGTTTGGAAAGGATCGCAAGTTCTGCGTTTGAAAATACAAGGGCAAGCTCAGCTTAATTCTTTCACCTGCCTTCAATATGCTGGTGAGTCGGGCGCCAGGTTTAAGTATCTACGAGCAAATGCCGGTGTCTTTACTAATCATTATCTCACCGTCTCACAATGATATCGAAATTCTTCAAAGTCCGCCAAAGTCCGCCTCTCTACAACCATGCTGCATGCTGTATTACAAATAAGCCTTGAAGATGACGGCCGTAGCCACGCAGCTAGGCCTCGTTGCAAACGGATTTCGTCCAAAGTCCGCAACATGTGTCGGGGTTTGAAAGACACCTCAGATCCGAGTCTAGGCTATGGGGTTCTGATGTCTACATGCACGTTCCGGCTTTCAAATGTGTATCAATGTATTAGTCCAAATGAAGTAATTCCACAATATCCGTCGCAGAAAAAAAGAAAAAACCTGATGGAGAGCTGAACATGTGATTTAGCATTATCAACGGCTACCTGGGAAATAATGGTTCAAATGATACTTTATTGAGAAGAACGAATCATTGAAACATTAATTAAGCTAGGATTAATACATCGATAGTTGGCTTTGAAGAGCGTGAAGACCAGACTGCTTAAGCGATCGACGATTGACGGAAGAATGCCGCGCTGTCTCCATCTTCCGCTTGGTGACACCTTGACTTTGATGGACTCCATGAGAACGCAATTGTCCATCCGCCTACAACCTGAGATGGAAGTTGAGGAAGGTCTAGCAGGAGCTAGCCCAGGTCCAACCGATCATGCGAAGATTTTACTGAGGCTCCTGGATAGGTGGTGCAGCAGGCTTCGTCACATACTCTTCCTCCCAATCTATCTGGTATTGAGGAACACCAATTCGCTCGTCTGAAATCCAATTCTTATGATGTGGAGGCCGAATAGGCTGACGTTCGTTTGGCCACCAATAAGCCCTGCGGTAGTCATTCAAGAACGCCAAGCTCTCTTCCTTGTCCCTACGGTAGAGGCACTGGTCATAGTGCCAGATGGCGGTGTCGACCCAGAAGATGCTGCTCTCGCACTGGTGCTTCTTGCACTTGTCCATGGTTCGACCCCAGTCGATCCAATCCGGGGTCTGGGGCGGCGCCGTGATATGGCACCACTGCCCAGTTGTCTTGGGGATGGGACTTCTTAGGCGCCATTTGGTTTCGGCTATGCAATACCGCATGCAGGCGGGAAGCTGGTCGAGTCTGAGTTCGCGGTCAGGTGTGCGCTTGGGGGGTTTGGCGAAGGCTGCCAGGGGGGCTAGGAGGAGGGTGAGGGCGGTGGAGAGCTTCATGTTGGCGGTTGCGTGGATGAATGGGTGTTGATGATTGGGGCGTCTTGCGCGTTGGCGATTAGCAGTGTATGAAGCACGCCTGGGAGAAGGGGGACGATGGTAGCTTTGCTGTATCTGGTATGATGGCTGAAGGCTAAGCTTAGGTTTGTGCATGAAAGATTTGAGGAAAACGATGCAGCTTTGATGAGAAAAGAACAGGCTCTTATAGATACCTCAAGGCTATCTCCGAAAGCTAACATAAAGGTTGGGAGGGTTGAGTGTGTAAGCGGAAAGCTGTGAGGCTGAAGGTTTCCGGAAAACCGGGAAACGTTGTGGTCAGAAGCATGATTTGGAAAGCGTGGCGTTATAAACGAAGGTTCGAGTACCTTACTATCTAAGAAATCCAACTGGAAAATCAAATGAGGTGCGGATATCCTTTGAGTCTGTTAGGAGGCTGTTGCGTGATTGATTTCATGTCAATCTTGGTAGACATCCTCAGATAACTAGATGCTGATGTTTTCAATTAGATATCAAACTTAGTAGGCTACGATGGCTCATATTCTGCTGCAAGTTACAATGCTGTGAAATTTTGAAGGAGAGTCAGATGCGGACTTTTGAAGCCGGAAGACCAAGGAGCAAACCACCGAACCTCTCCCACTTTCCCCCATAGGCCTCAAAGCAAACACCCTTAAACTTCCCATCGTCAGAAGCCACCGCCAAGCAAAAAGTCTTATCCCACCTCACGTAGATCTTGCCCTTGCTATGTCGGCAGTCTAGATCACTATTACACAGATCCTTGCAATACTGCCCATCGAAAGTGCCGCAAAACGGATTCCCGTCGGCGGTCTCCATGCAATCGCACAACTCGTCTTCACCAGCACCACAGCCAGACCCGTTGAGAATGGTAACGTGGCAGCTTTCGAGGAGGCAGACGCCGGTTTCACAGTTGTATGGTTCGAGGCAGTGGCTCGAGTGGCAGTTGTAGGTTTGTGGACACTTGCGACATACTTGATTGATTCATCTTTTGGTAAATAAGGAGGGAGGAAATGCACTTTATTCCCCCACTTGCCGCAGTTCATGGGATTGTTCTGGAATATGGCCTTTTCCACGCACTTGGAATCGCAGCACATCTTGCTCTCGGAACACTAGTAACACAGTAGAAATAGCTTTCGAAAGCCGCGCATGATTTCCTTGCTTAAGAGACATGAAGATCATAAAGAGAATGACTTGCCTTGGTACCGCACTTCCCGCAGTTTTTACCATCACTCTGTGACTGTGCCGTACTTATATACTTGAAATCGCCGCATGCTTTTTCTTCATCACACTGAGGGTTGTGAGAGATGAATTGGGACTGGAACTTTCAAATATCCTCTTCCTCAATCATATACAATCGAGGAAGAGGATAGATAAAGCTATCAACGTACCTTGATGCCTCACTTGCCGCAGTTGTTAAAATCCGATTGGAAGTTAGTTTCGGGGACGCATTTCCAGTTGCAGCAACTCTGCCCCTCACCACGCTGGCAGATGATCCAAATATTAGCCCAAGACGTCAAAGTTGGCTCTTAAGATGCCCCCTTTCCCCCCTTTTTAGGGCGGGAAGCAAACAGAATCAACGAAGATTTACCTTCTTCCCGCATTTTCCGCTATGGACGACGTTATTTGACGGATCAACCCACTCAGCCGTCCTAACAGTCTTACAAAACGTCTTGGACTTCTCGCAATGGTCTCAGGCTTCCCGCATTTTTCACAAAGAGTATCGCAATCCGGGAACACAACTTTTAGTGGCAGACAGGGTACCGAGCAGAGAACCGGCAGCTCGTTTGTGGATACGATATCTTCAGAGAGCTCGTAGGCGGCTCATACTCTTGCTAGTAGGTTCCACCTTGAAAGGTTTGGGTAGGTGAGGACTGCTGCTTGAACTTACGAGTATAGACCCCTGTGCTCCCGATCAAAATCCAGCATGCTACAGATGCGATGCTTCTCATGATCACCTCTGCAAATTGGGAGCTTGTAAGTATTGTTTCGGCTCGATTAGGCTGGGGATAAACTTTTGGGGGACGAGAGCGACGAGGCTTCACCCCATCTTACAGAGCTGATGCCTGCATGTGTACTCTATTCTAACTCATCGTCCGATTTTTCCTTCCAAACTAGTATCCGTTGGCTAAACTACGCAGCGTATCCCAAGCTTTAGAACTGTGGTAGCAGACATGTTCTTCGTTATGCGATATTGTGGAAACCGTATACCTGAGCAATGCTTTCACTAGTAGCAACTAAACCAAATCTTGAGTCTTTACTGGGTAAGAGAAAGAATGTCTGACACTCGTCCAACCCAAAAGTTTCAGAAACTAGCGATGTTCAACTGGCACCGATTGTCTTGATCAACCAGTATAACATGGCCCGACCAATAGTTCCAGCGACCATTACTTAATCAATAATCTGGGCTGATTCTTGGTTCTGATATAAAGCCAATGAAAATTGCACACCCCATCGGCAACTTCATAAGACGACGAGGCACAATCGAAGACTTGCAAACAGATAAGGTGTGGCGATGCATTGGGACCAAGGATGTAGATCTATGGCTGAATCCATTTGGCCTTTGCAAAGTTTCAGCTGATCGCCTAGTCTTGGCGAAGCCGTTCGATAACCTTGAAATCTGGTCGTTGGTCAGTTTCGCCAAGGCCAAGAACATCCCAAGAGCACCAAGACTTGGACAAAGTCACAGGTGGAGAGAAGGGCGTCGACGCAGAGAAGGAGCCCTCAAAGCAGCTGGGTCTCTTCCTTTGATAGGTTCTCTGACCGCATTGAGACAGAGCAGGCACTTGTCTCCTCTGCCATATGTACGATGACGGTGCCGCGGCCGAGCATCAAAGACAAGGTAGGCATTCTGTTTGCCCCCCACACCGCGAAAGCGGCAGACAGACGTTTGAAGATGGGGTCGATGCCATCATCCAAGACGCGAGCGCATGCATAGTGCCGTAATATAAGCTCATGGGAGAAAGCAGAACAAGCAAAGTCAAGCTTCGCGTGGAGTAGTCGGGGGACGAGAAAAAAAGCAAGACGGATCCATGCAGGCTGAGGTTGTGACAGCGGTGCTGACCATCATCGCGAGCATCGCGGGCACGTTGCTGGTGGCGACTGGTCTTGAAGCATGGTTTATGTTGGACAACGACATGTGGCAACCGGGTTATTGTTTTACCCAGCATTGCTGAAAACATGCGAGCCTAGGAAAGATTAGCTTACGCTACCAGTGCCGTAGTGGTAGACCGGTAATGGCAATTCATCACAGACCGTTCCCGAGGGGTTGGTTCGGGACGATGGCCAATGGCGCCATGTGACAGCATTGAGAGTAAGCATTGGATTCTTCACGACGCTATCCACGAATCTGAGATCGGGTTTGACGATTCCAAGGACCACGGTGACAGCTTGGCGGAAAAGTTTTGTTGCCAAGACAGTACAACGAAGCACTAGTGGTGTGTCTGGCCTGAGCGAGCGTGGAACGAGAGAACTGAGGGGCTCAAGGGGAAGGGGTGCGGAAGAGCATTCGAGGTTGAACCTCCTACGTCACTTGGCCCGGTCCACACCATCTTGCGCGGTCGCGAGAAGCCAAGTGCTTGGCAACCCCGCCGAGGAGATTGTGACCGTGTCAGGCCATTCGAGGTGGCACCTGGCGAGCAAGAAGCCCGAAGAATAAGAATTGGACAATGAGAGTCGGTGGGGTGAAGCTGTTCGGACGAGGAGAAGGGCTCGTGGAGGTGGGGAGTAGCCACTGCGAGTGACAATTTCATCTCGGGTGGCACGAGCGCAGATACGGGCGTCGACGCGGGGTGATGGGCGAAAGGCGGCACAGGTGAGGAAAACCGACAGAAGGGATCAGCATCGCGCTTGGATCGTCGACGCGCCCAGCTCCATGTGCGATGCGATACGATGTCTCTCTCGTCCCTTTGTTCTGGCCTGTGTGATGGGTGTTTCGTTGTTCGAGCTGCGTCCTCGGGATTGTGGGCTGCGGGTATCGGGGCCGTGAGTGGTCAATTGAAGGCAATGTGGGATAAAGGGTCAATGGGGGGGTTCCTGGGGTTTGGAATGTCTGGGCCCAGCGATGGTCATCCCACGTTGGAGTTGATCCGACGTCGTTGAGTCGTAGGACAAGAACTGCCAAGATCCGCCAAGTAGAGCCGGCGCAGACGGAGTCGCAATGGGGGGTAGCTGGGTCCTTACTGTAGCCATGCGATACGACCCGCGTGAAGCAGTGGTAGAAGGATGAGGATTGAATCATCGTCGTCTCTCCAGTTGAACAGAAAGGGTTCGATGTAGATGGTATGTAGGCTGTGCAGGAGTGCCACGAATCCACATTCCAACATCGAAGAAGGGGCATAGCGGCTGCAGAGATGAAGGAATAGCCGTCGCATTCCTGGCTTGGAGTCGGAATAAGCTTGCTTTTTCGTCCGCCCATCCCCGGGGCGGCACGGCGGCGCCCACCGATAATCGTCGTCCGGAGACTAGAAATTTTTCCTACATTGCCCGCACCGACCGCAGGCCGTCGAAACCCGGCCCACCTTGTCTGATATTCCTATTCTGCCTAGCCGGGCGTGGTGATGTGCACGATGGCGATGTATTCTTGGCGGCGGACGGAGTTGAGCAAAAAGTGACTGAACGTGGCGTGCCGTGTGGCCACCCTGTATCGCCATCTCGCTCCGCCCGGCGGAATGCGAAGCCAGCTCCTGACTCCGGCTCTATTCGGGTTCGGTGAACGATCATGCAGGGTCTCACAGTCTCGTTGCAAGCATCTTTCGGGGCAAGGAGACAGGTCAGCCGACTCATAGGGTACACGTGATATCAAACCTTGTTGAGAGCCAGAGGGGAGAACAAGTCTCCCAGCCCTAGCCTCAGCCTCAGCCTCAGCCTCCGGAGATATACGAGAACGGGTATGCCGTGGCGTTGAGGGTGGAATTGGAAGTCCGGCACCTGGGTATGTATGAGAAAGATCACGTTGTTTAAGAGTCTGTTTTGTTGAGGTGAAGACGAGAGTTGTTCCATTTGGCTGGAGCGTGGCCAGGAGGGTTACGCAAACGGCCAAATAACGAGACACAGCGCTCATTTTCAGCGGCTCTCAGTGGCCGTTGTGGGCTTTCGCGGCAGCCAAGGCGCCAAGATCTACCCCTCTGTGACCACCACACAGCGGATAGTCGCGGCGAGTCCGCTGAGCTGCATAAGTAGCATGGCTGTGCAACTTGGCTGGCAAGGTACCTCCACCCGCTGTAACCACTGGCTGGACGAGCTGGAGGCGAGCCAAGAGAGAAGGAATCCAGTGGCCAAGAGGTGACAGGCCAATCACACAACATACTCTCTCCAAAAAATCCACTTAAAAGTATAAAAGTCTGTGCGCGTCCATCAGCACGTGATCCACGCCATCATGGCTCAGACCAGACTTGCCATTGGGTCATCGCATCGGATAACCTTATTCGCTAAGCGGCGGCCAATGGCGTCACTGACTTCAATGCGTTCGTTGCCGTCATGTCATGTGTGTCATGTCGTAAAGCTCTGCAGGTTCGCACTCAATTTACAAATCTAGGTATGCGCACTAGGTATGGCAGTTCGTCTCATGGTGTTTTGCGTGGAAGCTTGCAAGCTCCTGCCACCTAAGTTGCACAACGCCCTCTTCCTCCCCATGCATCTCACAGTCGCATCACACAGATAGGCCAGACAAGCAAGCAAACCTCCAGTCTCAGTTCGAAAAAGTGTCACAGCATTGGAAACAAAAGATTCTCACTATCAATATTCCATGCTCAATCTAGTTATAGTGAATGCCTGCCCGTCTATCTGCCCATCTCCCTCCCCCGGAGCCTCCCTCCGGTTCCTCTCTCCAGTGTTTCTTCCTTCCCCAGCGCTCCCCTGTTCTTTCAATACCTTAATCCAGGCCCCACCACCGGACCCCACTCCCACTGGATGCCCCACTTCCGTCTACGCCGCTTCCCTCCGCCAAGAGCTCCGCCAAGGTCATCGTCACCCGAGGACCACCACCCAACCGGACCGTCTTCGCTCTCTGTCTTTTTCTGCCTTTTTCGAATCCAGAACCCTCAAGAAAGTGGAATGGTCTCCATGGCCAAGATACTCACCACCCGCCAAGTTCAGCCAAGTCAAGCTGCCATGTCTACCGCCTTGGTAACACCATCCGTGCCCAATCACACTCTTTCAGTCGGCACAATGACCGAATGCCCTTTTCTTTTGCAAGCTTTCATGTCCAAGTACCCTTAACGACAATGCCCCGCGGAGGAGGGGGGCGTGTTATCATATGCCCAGACCTTGGCGCCATTCCCAAGTTTTTCTCTCTCTTTCTTGTCATTGCCCAGCCTGAAGCCGATGACCTTGCAGGCTGGGAGGCACAAGCTTCCAAACTTTTCTAAACCCTGCCATATTCCAAGTCTACCAGTCTTTCGGCTGTCAGTCTATAAAGGTAGCCTTGTCCCCCCGAACCTTTATGATCTCAACCTCTAGATCTACCGATCAAACAGCTTCCGTTCTTTCTCTTCTCAGCCACAAGACAGAAGAAGAAGCTTCCCGGGTTTCCAAGCCAACCATCGCTTCTGACATCTTTTGCGAGAGATATCAACACCACCCCTCTCCATCTTCACTCGCTACAGCTGATTTAAGCGCCTCCCCACCACCCCAATCGTGAATGGAAGCAGCCTATACCTCATCGACGTCGCCAGCTCAGACACGACACAATGTCTGGTGACTACCCAAAACACCCTTTCCTGCTGACGGTTGAGGAGACCGCTCAGGCGCTCGAAGTTGACCCCGACAAGGGATTGTCTTCGCAGCAAGTACAGCAGGCTTCGGACAACTACCCTCCCAATGAGTTCGAAGTCGGCGAATCGGTGCCATGGTACACCATTCTCAGCAAGCAGCTGTTCAATGCCATGGTCCTCGTACTCTTCTTCGCCATGATTCTCAGTTTCGCAATTAATGACTACATTGAGGGAGGCGTCCTTGCCTTCGTCATTGTCGCCAACGTCACCATTGGTTTCTGGCAGGAATATCGTGCCGAGAAGCAAATGGACGCTCTCCGCACTCTTTCTGCCCCCTCTGCCAATGTTTTGCGCGACGGAAAGACCAAGGTCATCCCCAAGTAAGTACACGGAATGCGTCAACGCACAGCTTCCCCACTTTCTCTCCGTGGCTCTCTTGGCCCATGGCCGTCTTGCTTGTTTCCGCTTGGCAAACGTACTAATCAGTGCAACAGCGCCGAAGTTGTTCCCGGTGATATCATCCTGCTCAAGATGGGCGATACCGTACCCGCCGACATGCGCATGTTCGAGGCTATGAACCTGTCCTGCGATGAGCAGTCTCTGACCGGTGAAGCTCAACCCGTCGATAAGACAACCGAAGCCAACATCATGGTCCCCGGCACCGAGAAGAAAGCCACCGAAGAGGGCGAGGTCGGCATCGGTGATCGTCTCAATATCGCCTACGCCACCACCATTGTTCGCAAGGGACGTGGTCGCGGGATTGTGGTTGCTACTGGCATGCAGACCGAAGTCGGAAAAATCGCCGCATCCACCCAGAAGAAGACTCGCAAGCCCGGTCGCTCCATGAACTACAAGAAGTACGGCAAGCGTCAGCCTGTTGTTGGTCTCTCCAGGCGGGTATACGATGCTGTCGGCAAGTTCTTGGGTCTCACTGAGGGTACCCCTTTGCAGAAGAAGCTGGCCGCTCTGGCTTACCTGCTCTTTGGCTGTGCCATTATTCTGGCCATTATTGTCTTTGCCGCTCATAAGTTCGATGTCACTGGAGAAGTCATCATTTATGCCGTTTCGCTCGGCATTGCCATCATCCCCGAGTCTCTCGTCGCGTAAGTGTTAAGCACCGCTTCGTAGAGTTTAGCCCCCACTAACATTGCTTCAGTGTTCTCACAATCACCATGGTTGTCGCCGTGACCGTCATGCGAAAGTCCAACGTCGTCGTCCGAGACCTCTCCGCCCTTGAAGCCCTTGGTGGTGTCACCAATATCTGTTCCGACAAGACTGGAACCCTGACCCAGGGTGCCATGATTGTTCGCAAGGCCTGGCTTCCCTTCTCTCACACCTATACTGTTCGAGACTCCCAAAGCCCCAATGACCCGACCAAGGGCCGCGTCACTCACTCGGAGTCCAAGGAGGAGGAGAAGGTCAAAGAAGCCCCAAAGCGCGACTACGATCAGGAACGATCTGCTGCTATTCTCAAGTTCGACGTTCCCGAGGAGAAGCTGCAAAACAAGCAGCCCAACAAAGCACCCGAGGCCGAGAATGAGGCCGAGATGACTCCACGCCTCAAGGCTTTCCTCCTGTCTTCCGCTCTCTGCAATCTGGCCACCGTCCGATACGATGAGGAGGAAGCCAAGTGGCAAACCACTGGCGAACCCACGGAGATCGCACTTCAAATCTTCTCGCACCGGTTCAAGCTCGGAAAGAAATCCCTCGAGGGTCTTGGCTGGAAGCAGCTTGCTGAATTCCCATTCGACAGCTCCATAAAGCGCATGTCTGTCATCTACGATATTCCCGAGAGTGACGAGACTGCCGACATTTGGGACCCCAAGAACAGCCTGGTCTTCACCAAGGGCGCCGTCGAGCGTATTCTGGATCTTTGCACCCACATCGGCATCGGCGACGACAGACGGGAGCTCACTGAGGCCTTGAAGGAAGATGTCCTTAACCAGATGAACGAGTTGGCATCTCAAGGCCAGCGAGTGCTTGCTATCGGCTGCCGCGACTGGAACGGAAAGTTCACGACCAAGCAGGCCGACGTCGCCCAAGAGAAGGAAGATGCTCTGCGCACCGAAGTTGAGCAGGGTCTCACTCTATTGGGTCTTGCCGGAATCTACGATCCTCCCCGCCGCGAGACTAAGCCATCCATTGCCGAATGCTCCTCCGCCGGTATCAAGGTCCATATGCTGACTGGTGACCACCCTGAAACGGCCAAGGCTATCGCAAAGGAAGTCGGTATCATTCCCAAGAATCTTGGTGTCCTACCCGACGAAGTGGCCAAAGCGGTTGTGCAGAAGGCCACTGATTTCGACAAGATGACTGACGAGGAGATCGACGCCATGCCCGAGCTGCCTCTGGTCATTGCACGTTGTGCTCCCGACACCAAGACCCGCATGATCGATGCCCTCCGTCGCCGCAACGCCTTTATGGCGATGACTGGTGATGGTGTCAACGACGCCCCCTCACTGGCTCGTGCCGACGTCGGTATTGCCATGGGCTCCGGATCTGACGTGGCCAAGTCTGCTTCCAAGATTGTGCTCACAGATGATAAGTTCAACTCTATCGTCTCCGCTATTCGCCAGGGCCGCCGCATGTTTGACAATATTCAAAAGTTTATCCTCCATCTTCTCAGCTCCAATGTCGGCGAGGTTATCCTTCTTTGCTGTGGTCTCGCTTTCCGCGATGGTTTCGATCTGTCCGTCTTCCCAATTTCCCCTCTGGAGATTCTTTGGATCAACATGGTTACCTCGTCCTTCCCAGCCTTTGGTCTGGGTCGTGAGCAGGCCGCCGCCGATGTCATGCGCAAGCCCCCTCAGAACAAAAAGCGCGGTGTCTTCACCAACCAGATTATCATCGACATGATTGTGTACGGTATCATCATGGGTGCCCTGACACTGGCCACATTCATCATCGTCGTCTATGGAGCCAACGGTGGGAACCTGGGTGTCGAGTGCAACAAGACGTTCACCGAGGCTTGCAGACCCGTATTCCGTGCCCGTGCCGCCGTCTTTGCTGAGCTCACTTGGATTATTCTCATCTCCGCTTGGGAGTTCAAGAACCTTCGCCGCTCCATGTTCCGCCTCGACCCCGACAGCAAGAGCAAGTTCCCCTTCTTCAAGGATATTTACGGCAACAAGTTCCTGTTCTGGGCCGTCATCATTGGTGCCCTGTCTGTATTCCCTGTCATTTACATCCCGACCCTCAACACCACCCTCTTCAAGCACATTGGAATCAGTTGGGAGTGGGGGATCGTCATCGGGTTCACTCTCCTGTACGTCGTCGGTGTTGAAGCGTGGAAGTTCATCAAGCGCACCTTCAACCTCCTCGACGATCACCAGGTTGTTCGCGGCGCCTTCAGTCAGGGTGGCGAAGACGAAGGCCGCGACTTCAAGAAGACAATCACCTTCAGCTCCTTCAAGAGTTGGCACTCATTCGGTCGCAAGGACACTGGCGAGTCCACTGGCCGCCGCAGCCGTTCCCAGTACCGGACCAACACCAACCTCTCGGGTGATACCCACACTGGTGAGGCTTCCCCGAGCAACAGTAATGACGAGAAGGTCTGAGTTCTCCGTCTATTTGAACGCATTATCGATTTTGTTGTTTTTTTCTTTGATTTGATTCGCAAAGAGTTAATGATACCACTATCACGAAGAGGATTTGTTGCATAAAGCATCAAGATCCATGATTTGACGGCTGAGTCTGAGGAGGAAAGAGGCAGGCCGTGTTTTAGGTGGAGGATGATTGTGCTGTAACCCTTGAGAGGGCTTTTGCATGGCACGATGGATTTGCATCATGATGGATTGAGGGTTTCCAGGTCTTCCATAGGCTCTAGTAATCATGATCTTGAACCAATTCTTCTCTTATGACCAAAGTACGTGATTGCACGTGTATTTGCACTTGAGCCCAAGGATGACCTTTGAAAATGCGAAGATGAGCACTTCGCTGTGTCAAATTGCATCGGAGGGTCCTTTAGAAGATACTCATTGAGTTGGGACAGGTCTGCAGACTTTGGCTCCCATCGCTGCTTGTAGACAAGCAATGTGAGGGGGTGGAAGGGAGAGGAAAGAACCGGCAGAGAAGTGGGCGGGGGCTCTCACTTCGCAGGCCCAAAAGCCCCCTGCCTCCCCACCCCGCGGGCAGCTACGGAGGTGGACACTGCGCCAGTCACCGGTCAGCGGACGCGGGTTGGCCCGACTCGTCCGTAAGTAGAAACGGTGGCTGACGGCCGGCACGCTGAATTGCTCCGGGTAATCTTGGGGAAAGTCCTACCCGATCTCCACGGCCCTTTTTGATTTGTTTCTTGCTCTCTTTTGATTGACGGAATTGAAAGCCATGGATTACGGATCACGCTTTTGGGGTGTGGTTTACGGCCACTTTGTGTGAACCGCGGATCATCCGAGGATGTGCCATCTTTGTCAGCCCGCATTTCTGCTTCCTTTTCTACGAGTCCGACAGCGTCCGCTCCGCAAATTAGTCATTGGCAGGAGTTACTCGTGACTGCATGCTATTCGGCCCGGCAATACAGACATTTCTAAATGAGGCTGGATCGGGCTAACAATGTATAAAAGCTAGCTGCCCAAAGCCCTCTCTGAGCAGGACCCATCATGTCAATCAGACAGTCTTGAGTCTTTGAGTCCACAGCCCTTGCCGCAAACATGTCAGCAACTTCTTCGTTGAATATCCCCCCGTCAACAGCGACGGTCTCCGTCTCCATCATCGACACAACTCTCAATGGCGACCTTCCCACGGCACCGTTCATGGGCCCTCCCATCAAAGGCTTTGAGAGGTGGCACGGCGTAGGCTACGCCTTCTTGGTGACGCACCAGGACCCTGAAGGAAAGCAGAGGCGCGTGGTCTTCGATCTCGGTCTGCCAAAAGACTGGGACAATGACTTTTCCCCATCCATTTTGGAGATGGGGAAGCACCTGGACGGCACCATGATTGCTCAGAAATATGTTTCCGAGATTCTGACCGAAGGCGGTCTTGACTTGGGGGAGATTGAGGCCCTGTTTTGGAGGTACGTAAGCTATGCTGGCTTTCCCCGTTTTCATGAGAAATTTACTGGAGGATTCGATGCTAATACTGGAGATAGTCATGCGCATCCGGACCACATCGGTCGCCCGTCACTGTTCCCTTCCACGGCATCCCTGATCGTAGGCCCGGGGGTCAAGCAGGCCTATTTCCCGGGGTACCCAGCCGTCCCAGACGCGCCCGTCCTGGCCCGCGAGTTTGAGGGCCGCGAGGTGCGCGAGCTAGACTTTGGCAGCACCGAAATTGAAATCGGGGGTCTCAAGGCGCTGGACTACTTCAACGATGGGAGCTTCTACCTCCTCTCCGCGCCGGGCCACGCAATCGGACACATCAACGCCCTGGCGCGCACCACAAAGGACAGCTTCATGTACTTTGCAGGTGACTCCTTCCACCACAGCTCCGTCCTGCGACCGCACGGCGGCGCAAGGTTGCCGGAGGAGGTCCAGCTTCCGGGGCTCTGCTGCGCCGGAAGAGCATTCCACGCGGTCCACCCCGTGGCCGGTAACTCTGCGGCGCTGGGACCATATAGCAAGATCCTGGGCGAGGCGGGTAGCGACGCGAATGGGATCCCGTTTCACGCGCTGCCCGAGGTGCCCGAGGGCCAGGCGGGGCTGTTTCTGGATTTGAAGGAGGCCAGGGAGACTGTGCTTGCTATTCAGAGGTTCGATGCGAGTCCGGACGTGTTTGTTGTGGCGTCGCATGATGATAGTTTAGTCGGGGTTGTGGAGGTTTATCCGGAAGATGCGAGCGGGTGGAAGGCGAAGGGGTGGAAGGAGAATGGGAAGTGGTTGTTTTTGAAGGACTTTGAGAAGCCGATTGAACTCGCTGGTGCCTCTGAGTAAAGGTGTTGAGAGCGATGATCGGAAGTTGTAACTTATTTATCTCAGAAGGTCCTAACTAGTCTTCAACAAAAATCTCCTCTTTGGTAAAGATTTAACTTTCAACGTTATTCGTGTCGCGTTGCAATTTGATTTTTGGATTTAAGCATCAGCTCAAATTACACAGTGTTTGTTGCAGCTGCTACAAAAATGACTCCGATAAAGCTTTCATTCTGTCTTGCGGCTTGCTCATATTTGCAAAAATAATTGGACTAATAATAGATACGCTCATACCTCGATGCATTCATACTTTTTTGACATTTTGAAAGATTTTATTTGGATTGCCTGCACACATACCACCTTATATCAAATAACCCCTACCACACCGACATTGTTAAATACTTCGTGCATTATAACCCATCCACCCTGTAACTTGATACTTCAACAAGTGAATGTGCATTTAGCACCTGCCACGATGACTGAGCCCGGTGCCGGAATCCAGTTAGGGACGTCTTGACACTGTATTTCTGTACTATACACGCCATCAATAGTGCCAGATAGGCTGGCGCACGCCTCTATGCGGTCGTCAAAGAACTGTTCAAAGGTGATTTGGTCGACGTCCGGGCAGTCGTGGTACTCGATGTGGCAGTACCTGTTGGCTAGGGCCACGGAAGCTAGGACCGGTAGAAGAGTAAGAGTCGAGGGCTTCACTGGACGAGGAAAAGTATAAGTAGTTGCTATATGGGCTTTCGCCGCTTCAGGAAAACTCACTGTTGTCTGAATTTCGATAACTGATATGCTGTTGAAAAAAAGAGTTGCCATGAAGTCTTACGAGCTGAATGTCATCTTTCTAGTTGGTACTTAAGTACTATTTACAACGCAGTGATTATGTTGGGCAAGTGGAGTGTCGAAATTCTGGAGTTAAGGAGTGTAAACCCGTCGTCATAGAGCTCGTCGATCACATCCGTTGGATTAAACTTTCCGAAATAACCGTTTCTACCAATATCAGGTTTTGCTAAATTGACAATCATTTAAACATATTCACTGCTCAGCATGCTGTGACTGTGGAGCGCAAGTACGCTCAGTAAGTTGAGTTAGGCTCGATTCCTATCGGCGTCACCTAGTGTCTTAGCCGATCGGCTTACTTTTGTGACTCTCATCAACTAAGAGCAGTGCAACTTTTCGAAAGTTTGCCATTGCAAGTGGGCTCAAGCGAGACTGAAGTCACGTCTCAAACCACACCACAGAAGTTATTACTGACTACTTACTTCCTTTCAGTTCTCTCAAGGAATTGATCGTCGCCAACACACTTATTCTAAGTTTCTATGAAATAATACGATATCACCAACTCATGGCCGGTTACCCGGTTGCCCGATGGATCCGACCAGCTGCAATGCGTCAGAGAGTAACACGGCTGTTTGCAAGACTTGGAAGACCTCCGCACTTGACGCTCTCCCCAACAATGTAACTCTGATAGATCCAAGACCCTGGGCCCCAGGGTCCCGCTCTCCCACTCTTTTTACATTGCAATCAATACGAGTCATTTTCTCAGCGACACGTAATATTTCCAGCTCCCAACTTGGCATGTTAAAGGAATATCTTAATCATCGCGCTAGGATACCTCACGACTGGCTTATTACTGGTCCTCTGCCCTCGTCTCCGGATGACTCAGCGGCCCTTTAGACTTTGCAATCCGGGTGCCGGCCCATTGTCAGCTACGTCCCCTTCTTCAACGCTCCAACCTGGAACAGTTCAGACTTGACTATCCCTCGCCCCATCGTCAAGGGGAGAGGTGGAAGCTTCCGTCTGGAACCGAGCCGACGGATCAGCCTTCCTCGGGATTCGGGATTCACTTTGGTGATGACTACACGCTGCCCGGGAGTAGCGAGATGCAAATCCAAGCCCTCTTCCGGAACACTACTATCAACCTCAACTGAAACATTTTCCAGCTGGAAGGTGATGGATCCCTCTCAAATAATTTCGCAGCGTCCATCATCTCATAGAGACAAGGCAACCGGGCCGGGAATACCATTACCCTAACCATTCGATGGAGGCTCAACCAGGAGTTGAAGAAGAACTTATGGGGCCACGTCACAATCAATGAGAAATGGAGATCCACTTCGCCCTACTCAGGGCCTGCATGGACGTTTCTTGTAGCCTGGAATTGACCTAAGCAAAGATTTTGTTGCGATGTAGAATTCTCCATGTCGAGAAGACGAAAATGGGAAATGGTTGGGGGGGTTCAGATGAGAGTGTGACTGATAGAAGTATCATGATAGAAGTTAAGAGATTAAGCGTCAGGCCGTGTTGTATCGATTGAAGGGGTCAGCAATGTACGAAGGGTCAAGTGGTGACTGTCATTCGAATCTGCCTTTTCCAAAGCCTACTACCTCCAGAATCCTCTTTCAATCCTTGGTCCCGGTCTGTGGTTTACCTAATGCCGGCTCTCCAGAGCCAGTGCCCCCGGGGCCCCCACCCCGGCACCCCGGCGGTGGCGGTGCACCTGACATCGAGGCTCTACTACGCTCTCCATTTACGCTCGCAGTCCTTCTCGAATGTGATGCGAAGCCTACACAGAGTCTTGGTCGCAAAAGTCTTTGACTAGGTACGTACAAAGTTTGTACAGTCAATGAATGTAATTGTCTCAAAAGCGACATGGTTAATATCGGCAGTAACTGAAGTCATATAAATTCTACGACAGTAATTTACCAATGTCATAGGAAAGATGGTGAGAAAGAAAGTTGTGTATTCAAGCAACGCTTTAATTACCAAAGAGAACCATTTGCGATTGATATCGCTTGATTATGTAAGATATGTCGAGCCTCATGGACCAATGAGAAGTCATTCCCCAGTCTCGTTGCTTCCTTCAGTACTAACCCATCTGGGCCGTCTTACTAGACTTGTCAGCAAAGGGGGTTTGGTACCGGGATGCTTGACTCACTCGGCGTCGTTGGGACTATACTTTGTTCTCATTCCATTAGTGTTCAGTCTGCTCTGATTGCACTCATCCACGTTCCGGAAGAGCTACTCTGACCTGTACAACTTCAACTACCAATCAACATTCGACCCTCGAGCAAATATGGCAACGCAAACCGCCACCGAGTTGCAAGCGATGGAACCTGCTCCGTCGACATTTGGCACCTTGCTACGAAAAAGCCAGGAAGCGCCTTTAGACGTCCAGTCAACTCCTGGGAGGCGATTAACCACTGGCTCGGAAGAGGAGGCGACGAGGCCTGCCCCCGTCCTACTGTCCAAAACCCGTGCCGGCATCGTCACCGCCCAGGTCTGCGGCCAGCTCTTCTTCAGCAGCTTCTGCAACGGCATCATCGTCGTCGCCTTGCCCGCTATGCAGCACAACCTGGGCCTGGACGAGGGCCTCCTCGTCTGGCCTAGCTCCAGTTACTTCCTTACGGCTGGATCGTGTCTCCTGCTAGCCGGCTCCGTCGCCGACGTAATCGGGAACAAGCGCGTCAACCTGACGGGTTCATTCTTCAGCGCCATATTCGCCATGGCCTGCGGTCTGGCGCAGACCGGGGGCCAAATCATTGCTTTTCGGGCTCTCCAGGGTGCGGCGTACGCCGTCATCACCCCGTCGTCCATTTCCATCATCTCAAACAATATGGAGGAGGGACGGCCGCGCAACATGGGATTCGCTTGTATGGGCTTTTCACAGCCTCTCGGATTCCTGTTTGGTCTGGTATTGGGAGGTGTGTTTACTGACAATGTCGGTTGGCGACCGGCCTTTTACCTGGCGGCGGCTGCAAGTGCGGCCTTGTTCCTGGTTGCGATCTGGGCATTGCCGCGTGATATCATGCCGCGGGATACACAGCCTGTCTTGAAGCGCCTTGCCAAGGAGATTGATTCCGTGGGGGTGTTCCTGGTCAGCACTGGATTGGCAACGTTTTCGTACGTCTTGGCGTGAGTACTTTCTTTGTCTACCTACAGCCCGACATCATAAGTGCATCGAGATTTAATTTGCTGCAGGTCATTGTCAGCCGACACTGGTAACATCCATAAACCATCTAGTATCGCCCTGCTGGCTATAGCCGGCTGCTCTATTCCCTCGTTCATTGGCTGGATGCACCATCGGGCGAAGAACAACAAGACAGCACTGATCCCCAACTCACTCTGGAGCAGCCATGTTTTCACTAGCTGTTGTGTCATGGTGCTTCTAACCAACGCTCTTACCAACTGCATGGAGCTGTACAGCAGTCTGTTGTAGGTTGTTTTGTCCTCTGTAAAAGACTTTGGCCAATAACGTGAACCAGTTTCCAGCAGGTCCAAGGCTCTTCCGCCACGGTGGCGTCACTTCAAGTCATTCCTTCCCTCGTCGCCGGGGCTCTCACAAGTATCGCGACGGGCATCTTTGTACACCGCATGCCTGTCCTGTGGATGCTGTTGATCTCATCTGCGATGAGCACGGCTGCGCCGCTTCTCATGGCCCTCATTCGGACGAACCAGGTGTATTGGGAGAACGCCTTCTTTGCACAGGTAGGCAGAAATTCCAGCACCTTTCTAGACTCCTTTCTCCCTTATGTATCCTACCTCCACAATGCGATTGTGGCAATCTGTCTGGTTCAGGCTCCCAGTCACTAAGATGCGGTCTCCTTTCCAGATCCTGACCCCCGTCAGCTGCGACATCCTCTTCACTGTCGGCCTCCTCATCGTCTCTGACGTCTTCCCCAAACGCATGCAGGCCCTCAGCGGCGCAGTCTTCAACACGTGTGCCCAGCTCGGCACTGCCCTTGGACTCAGCGTGGCCCAGGTCATTGCCTCGTCTGCGACCAATTCCTCTGGCTACGCCGATAAGTCTTCGCCCGGCGCTCTCATGGTGGGTTACAGGGTCGCTTTCTGGGCCATGTTTGGCTGGATGATGTTTGTCTGTCTCGTGTGTGTGCTTGGGATGCGCCGAGTGGGTGTTATTGGTGTGAAGCGGGATTAAATCCCGCCTTCCTCTCCATTAACACCAGCAGTGTTTGGCCGCCGGAGGGACAGACACGCCGACACCTCAATGCATAAATGTTCTCTTCAGGTCGCTGGGAAAGCATAGGGCATCTTGTTGGCGTCTCAAAAAGATGGTTACATCAGATGTATAAAGCTTGGAGGGTTGAGGATACATGTAGACATAAGGACCGTGCTCAAGACAACGTGATGACTCCGGTCCTACAGCCTGTGTCGATTCCAGCATTCACGTCATCCAACTATTGAAGCACCCGAGCTTACATCTCATTCCGTCTCTGTCCACTCCCGTTCATCCAAAAGGAAACTGGCCATTTCCCATCACTGTGTAGTTGGGCTCAGTAAGAGCGAGAACCAGCTTGGGTACCCTGACCGCTGCTCTGCTGACCACCGCCACCGCTTACATTGATGACGACAGCAGGCTTCGACTTCTCCCGCTCCTGCTCGCGCTCGCGCTCACGTTCAGCTTCGCGCTCAGCCTCAAGATCCTCGTAGTAGGCCGTCTGGCTACATCCGTAGACGCAGTACGTCTCGCCATCTCTGATCTGGCGGTTGCAGCCAGCGCAGCCTGTCGTCATGATTGCGGTCGGGTGTTGAGGAGGAGATGGTAGGTTTTTTTTCTAGTGGACTGCCGGCGTTTGGCTGGCGGTGATATTGAATGAAAGTTTAGATGTCTTGGTGCGTCGGGAGTTGTTGGGTTTAGAGATGAGCACTGGTGTGTTTGAGAAGCAAAACTAAGTCCAAGATTCTGAGCAGGCAGACGAGGGTTTTTGTACTATTCATGATTGTAGCTTTGATCGTATGTGACATGAAGTCATCATTCGCCTGGCCAATGCTTTTCAGTTTTCAAATTAATACATTTCCTCCATCTCACATACCCGGAACCAAGTCCGAACGTGTCGGTGGCCTCACAGCCTGATTGCAAGATCGGCCTCTGCGCTGTCCATTGATGATCAATTCGACTCACCAGATGACGGGCCCTTTGCAGGATCGACGGTCATCCGCTGGAAATCATTGACGATCAGGCGTCCAAATTCTTTTATCAAGCTCATATTCTGCCAATGATAAATTCCTTGGTACTAACTATGCATTGACAGCTCTCACATGTTGAGACAAGGCTGTGAGGATGTGGGCCTAGACCATTGCGGGCGATTGCCGCGAAGCCATTGGACGGGAAAAAGCCGTTCAGGGGAGCCTGGTAGGACGGTATGCAGTGTCCTTTTGTAGAGAGGTATGATTGTGAGACAGGAAGGTGTTGCGATTAATCTCTCAAGCCACTTTACCTTTCGACATGTCACAGCCTGCAAGCACATGTGGTGAGGATAGAAAAAGTGCTAATACGGCAAAAACGGACCGGTTGATGTGGGCAGCATTAACCACAGCGATATCTTGTGACAGAGAGGGCCTGCGTCAGTTGCCGGCCAGGGTACTTCTACCATTGTAAAAAGCATCACCAATTATAGTGAAGGTAGATGGCAATCATGGGTAGAATTAACTGTAGGTTCTGCAGCTCCTTTGATGCGGTAGGGAAGGCGAAGTCAAAGTCGTTCTCCTGATGATGCAATCAGTTGCATCGGATTTAACTAACAAGAGCTAGTGTTGGTAAGAGCATGCCCCTAAACTACCCATCATTCCAACGTATCAGAATCGTGCAACTCCCGAATCTCTGTCATGTTGTCAAGTCAACTTCCAAGTCTCAGTAATGGTGTCGATGCCCATGGTGGCCATGTCCATGTCCATGCCCGTACCCATGCCCGCCTCTATGGCTACCCCCTCCGCCGCCAGATTCCATAAAGACAACTACCGGCTGCTGTCTGTTGCGTTCCCTCTCGAGGTCCCTCTCCCTCTCGCGCGCACGCTCGCGCTCCCTCCTCAGTTTCCCCTCGTAGTAGGCCCTCTCGCGGCAGCCGTAGTTACAGTAATCCTGACGGTCTCGAATCTCCCTGTTGCATCCTGGGCAGCCTTTCGTCATATTGGCGAGAGTAGATTGGTTTCGGGAGGTTGAAGAGTGATGTTTGTTTGGGAGATGGACGAGGCAAAAGACGTTCTGTATGAGATGCGTTTAGGTATTTTGTTTGATTGAGTTGAAGAATGATCAGTAGCCTTCGAGGAACAGTGAGTCCTGGGCGGTCGTGGCCTTGGGGTTTATATGCTTCCAGCTCTTCAACATAAACTCGAGTCCACACGACTACAGGGATTATGAGTGCGTCTTCGCGCCCAACCATGTGCCATTGCTAAGCCTGCTTCCCATAAGCTCGTCCCCAGCTCGTCTCGTCAAGATGCATTCGTCACCTGGTCCTACACCGCCATGCAGGCTGGGCACACTAAGCCTCCTGGGACCTGGATACACGGCACATTGATGCAAGGTGACCAGCTCAAACGACCTCGATAGTATCACCGATCCGGTCAGTAGTAGGGAGCTACTGAGGGGTAGAGGAGGTTTGCACAAGGCTGTAGGATTCATGGAGGCGTGAATAACCGCGCGGGGTGTTACACAACTCTGACCAAGATGTGGCTCAGTATCATTGGCCGGACGGTGCAAGACATTGTGTTTGCACCAAGATGAGTTATTGGAGGAGTCTTCTGGGATAGTATCGTGTCACGTAATACAAGTAGAAAGGACGTAACGTTACCAGAGGGCTGGCAATGATAACTCTGGTCAGATCGGATAGGTGATGGGATCTCAATCTTGGCGAATCAACAGCCTCCTCAGAAAGGAGGTTGACTTTAAATGCATTCAAGCTACATGACATGAGATTAGAACTGTCATGTTGGTCACAGCAGGACTTTTGAACACTACGAACAGTTTGAACAATATGAACAGTATTAGAACTTCCATTAGGGTTAAAAGTAAAGACTAATATACAAGCTTGTGCTGTAGGGTATTGTGGTTTCTTCAGCGAGGCCGTTACTCATAATTCTCAGACTCCATGACTCCGGTGCTGTGGAGATAATGACCTCCGGTTCTGTGATTCACGGTTGTGGAACCGTGTGGCATGTAGACACACATTGCTAACGAAGCAAAATCAAACCATCGCATCGGGGTGGCGGGATCCGGACCCAACAGGCTTGCGAGATCCAACAGCCTCGCCGTAGTCGTTAACACCAGCGCCAGTACCGTGCATGCCAGTGGAAGCACCATAACCATGACCGTGGTGCTTATCGTGGTGCAAGATACCACCACTACCGCGCTTGCCCCAGCCGGCCTTGCGGGTGAAGACGGCATCGTAGAGCTCAGCCTCAGTGCCGTAGTTGAAAGCCTGGCCGCGGTTCAGGGGAATGTGGTTGAAGCGGAAGTCCCAAATGGCGGCGTAGGTCATGCGGTAGGAGGAGAAGGCAAACGTGGTTCCAATGGCGGCACCGGCGAAGATATCGTACCAGTTGTGAAATTCGTCAATGGTAAGCGCACCACCGATGAGGACGGCACCGAGAATGGGGATGTAGGTGATGATGAGCTTCCACATGGCGGGGTGGTAGTCGGAAAAGACCTTGAACTTTGCGTTGAGGTATAGGTAGAGGTAACCGAAGCCAGCAAAGGCAGCGGTGGTGTGTCCACTGGGGAAACTCTCGAGAGAGTCGTTGATCTCCTTTATGTCGCCGGTGCATACCTCCTTGGTGACATATAAGTTCTGGAAACCGGCGGCGCTGTAGCCGGTACGGGCGATGCCGCCCTGGCTGCTGGTGACACGTGACAGGTCGGGCTGGCAGGCCTCAAGGAAGTGGGGGCGCAGGCCGCCGATGAGGAACTTGAGGAAGACCTGGAAGACGGCGGCACAGATGAGGGAGTAGAGGAGGCCGATGACGGCGTTGTTGACGTCCCAGAAGGAACGGATGCGGATCTGCATGAGGAGGATAATGCAGATGGGGATGACGGAAGCGAGGAAGGCAGCGAGCCAGATGGGGACAACTTCCTTGCGCAGAGGGTAGGCGAATTGGGGGTAGACGACTTCACCATCGGAGAAGGTGACGGCGAAGGAGCGGTTCGGGGCGGGAGGGGCCATGTAGATCTAAGAGAGTTATCAGCAACGTTGTCGCGATGAGGTCTTTTTGACTGGACGATACTCACTCCGAGACCAATAGCGCCCATGCAGATCATGGTGATTATGTCGATGAGGGTGCCCTTGAGCCATTGTCCGAAGCTGGGGCGGGTGGACATGGAGTAGGGCTCAGCGCCGCGACGTTTGCTGGAGACGCCGTGATGGTGGCCGTTGGCATGGCCGGTGGCAGCAGGGCCTGTGGGTGCCGCCTCGCGACGTTTTCCAAAGATGCCCATGGTGGTGATGTTGTTATTTGATGATGTGCTTGGAGGCTTGTGTTGTGTTGTGTTGTGTTGTGTTGTCGTAGAGATGTCTAGCCAAGCTTTGCTGAAGAAAATGCCAAGACGGGATGGCTGTGCTTATGCCTCACCGGGAGCTGCAAGAAGTGTCTTGGCAAGCTGTGATGGATGGAAGAGGTGGCTTGGCTGAGGGAAGTTTGAGAAGCGAGAGAGGAAAGGGGAGGAGAAGTCGACTTTAAGCTTAAGGAATAAGGTAAGGTCCGGGGTCTGTGGCAGGCAGGAACGACGGCGTCTACCTTAGCTTGACGTCATGTTTGTTTAATCCTAAAATGGGACCGCGGTCAGACTTGGGACGAATAGTGTCGAAAAGAGACGAAAACTTGGGAAGGGGGACACAGGCAAATACGCAAACACGCCATCCCGGGCCACGGTTGGGGGATCCAGGGCGCGCACAACCCACGACGATGATGATGCCCGGTTGTGAGGGAGGCACTTTTCACATTGCAGCAAAGTGGACATGCCATATGTCATTCCAGCCACGACCTCAATTCAGGCTTTTGCTAGGGGGGGGGTTGCAACTTTCTTCGCAGAGAGCCAAGACAGGGGTGTTTGCTGCGTAGCACGACGGACATTGGTTCACTTTCAGCTTCGGGACCTTTTGGAGGGGGGCAGACAGTTCCTGTTACGCACCAAACCCCCGGATTGTGGCTAGTGAAATGAGATTGTCGTCTGGAACCGAGGTGGTGCAGTCTCTGTACGGCTACTAGCAGAGAAGCACAGACTATCAAAAAGAGAGAGAGGGATAGTCACAGAAGGATAGTCAATACCCCCCCCAACGACACCGACGTCATCCCGCCTCGAACGCGTGGGCAGCGGGCACATCCTTGGCAACGACCGGGTCCGTTCCCGTACTCCATAGCCCCTGCCACCGGCACTCCAGATCCGAGTGCCCCAATCAAAATCCCGGACTACCAGAGATTGGAAAAGGTCTGGACTTTCCATAGGCTGCGTATAATGCGCTACGCGCTGCGAAGAGGGCAAAAGGTGTCAAGCCACTCTATACGAGATGAGGCGTTGAATCACTTTTGTTTTCCTCCCTCTCGTTTTTGAGTGCCTAATTCACTGAAGGGACGATAGTGCCATCCCAAAGGCACCCTCGAAATCGCTCTTGGCTTTTGCACGAGACGAGAATCCAGCGGTCTCTCGCGAAAAGTTCTTCAAGGAGTCCAAACTCTGGTCGGCTGCCTCGCTGGGCGTCAAGCGATCTTCAGAAAGAGACCATTTGCGACGCGTCGACGACCGCTGCAATCTGCCCTGCTACATCCGTATCAGGCCTCGCATGCATCCTTTGGTTTGTTGGCCCGGCAGGCCTATCTAGACCTACTTTGTACTGCTGAGATGTCATCCTCAGTCCCGCTGCGACGATCCCCGTCGAGGTTTAATCGATTATCGGACGGAGAGCTCACAGGCTACAGCTACCTAAACCCTGGCGGCCGGACTAGGGGAGGGTCTTCCGTAAGATGATACAGGGCATTCCAGGGGGTGCTCTCGAGGGGGACCAAAAGGTCCGGGACGTACCTTCGTACGTATGTCGATGGTAGGGGGAACCGGCCATAGCTTAGCTCTAGCTCTCATAGCTTAAACCAGCTTCATGCATTATAGACATCTTGGCTATCGATGGCGTTGGGGCCTAAACGAGAAGAAAAGCAATTCTCCATGATGCCTACCTACCTGCTTATACCGAGACGGATTCTCGCTGTCGCCATATACCACGATTCACGAAAATCCTTTTACGCCTTCCAGATATGAAGACCGAGACTCAGCAGCCGAGAAAGTAATGCCCACCAGTTGTGGAAAAAAGACTGTCTAGGCTCCATGACTTGGTACACACTCGCACGTCAAGAATCGTGACGGCGGAGCTGACCGACGTCATCCCACACTGGGGGAAAAGCTCCCTCCGCCATGTCACGGCACACCAGATCCGACTTCGCCAATCAGATGATCCATTCTACACCCATTCTACCTTATTTGCTTGGCACGCTTGGTTTGCAATTACATGGTACCGCCACGCCACAAATCTTGATTGACCACCCATCATGGCTCGCCTGGCCATCATGGCACCGCCACACCGCCACACCGCCACATATCAAAAACGCGGCTGGGCTCACTGTGACGTTGTACACTACACACGCTGGCGCCCGTTGATCGACTACACAAAACCACCACCGGTTCAGATTCTCCGACACACGAGACATTGATGATTGTTGGTTCTCTCTAGGATTTTGGACGCTTGCAGGCCCCACAGCGAAACAAAGCATTGCGCGGCTCCCACGACATCTTCCATCCTTGCACCCATTGGTGAAATTGGTTCTTCACGCTGTCGTGGCCGTCGAAAACCCAGACACCTAGACTAGGCTTTCCAGCAGAGGTGGACTGCAGCCGCAACCATCACGTCAACGTAAAGAAGCCAGCCAACATCTAGGAGATTTGAGAATCTTGTTGTATTTCCGCCCTTCTCCTGCTTCTCTTCCCAAACGCCAAGCCTATGAATAAGAGGGCTCCGAATGTGGTCCCGCCCAGGCGACTCCAGTAAACCCATCATGTCTTCATCCATACCTCTTTCTCTCTCTCTCTCCACTTTCAGTCGTCCGTCATCGACGAAGCATCTCATTTGTACGGATTACTTTTTTGTTTGGACATCATCCCTCCCTTCCCCATACGCTAGACCCAAGTTTGAAAACTTCAGCCACGTCGTCCTCGGCCACGGCCCGCACCAGGCATTCCGCCGCCCATACCCGGCATTCCTCCCATACCGCCCATGCCCATCTGCTGCATCATGGCCTGCATGTCGGGCATCCCGCCGCCGCCCATGCCTCCGCCGCCCAGCATCTTCATGAGGCTGCCCATATCCGGCATCCCGCCCCCGCCCATGCCTCCGGCGCCGCCCATGCTCTGTAACCGCTTCTGCATGGCCGCCATCTGCTGCGCCTTGTTGCCGCCGCCCATCGCCTGCTGCGCGCGCTGCATATTCTTCATGTTGCCGCCCATCTTCTTGGCCATGCCCGCCATCATCCGCTGCTGCGTCAGCAGGTCCTCCACCTCGCGCACCGACGTTCCCGACCCGTGGGCGATCCTCGTCATCCGCGTCGGTTGCTCGATAAACATCTTGCCGTCCGAGTCGAGCTCCTTGTCCGTCATCGAGTCGCAAATGTAAATCATGCGCTTGAGCTTGGCGCTGCCCTCTTCGTCGTCCATACCCTGCATCATACCGCTCATGCCGGGGATCATGCCCGCCATCTTGGATAACGGACCCATCTTCATAATGTTGGAGAGCTGGTCCCGCAAGTCGCGTACCGTGAAGATACCTTCTGTGATGTGTTTTATCGTCTCCTTCTGGTCCAGCTTCAAGCTTTGCACGTGCTCTACCAGTCCGGCCATGTCGCCCATCCCAAGCAGCTTTTGTACGAATTGTTGTGGTGCGAAACGCTCAAAGTCGAGCATGTGCTCACCCGTACCGATAAAGACGATGGGGGTATGTGTTGCCGCGACGGCGGAAATGGCACCACCACCCGCCGCGTGACCATCCGTCTTGGTGATGATGATGGCTCCAAAGTCTGCCGCCTCCTTGAACGCCTTGGCCTGCGACTCGGCCTGCTGACCGATGGATGCGTCGAGCACCATGATCGTCTCGTCGGGCCGGATGGCCGTCTGAATATCCACCATCTCCTGGAACAAAGCCTCCTCTTGCCTGTGTCGACCTGATGTATCCACAATGATGATCTCAAACTTCTCCTTCTTAAACTTCTCGACACCGTCTCTCGCCACCACCGCGGGGTCCGTCTCTGTCAGTGAGCCGTAGTAGGGGATCTTCGCCTTGGTCGCGTTCTGCTTCAGCTGGTCAAAGGCACCGGCACGGAAGGTATCGGCGCACACCAAGCAGGCCTTGAAGCCTCTGGCCTGGTAGTGGCGTGCGAGCTTCGTACATGTCGTCGTTTTACCGGCACCCTGCAGACCGACAAACATGATGATGTTGGATTTGCCCTTCTTGGGCTTAAAGGGTTCGGCATGGGGATCGACGAGTTTGACAAGCTCATCAAAGACGGACTTTTGGATGAGGCGCTTCTTGTTGACGGCGGGCGGGAGCTCCTTGAAGTTGACGGTACTCTTGATCGACTTTCGTAATTGGCCGACGAGGCGCACGTTGACGTCGGCTTCGAGAAGGGCAGAACAAATCTCCTTGAGCATGCCATCGAAAGCCTGCAATGCGGAACGGACCTTGTTAGCAGCTGCTGGTGTCTCCGACGTCGTCTGGCGACTGCGACGGAGGGTTCTGCGGGGTAGGGATGCGGCGCACCTTTTCGTCTAGGTTGGGCTCTCTGGTGAGGTTTGTAACGGCCGTGTTGATGCGACGGCCGAGATCTTGAAGAACCATGGTGTGCGGTTGCGGCTACCGAGCCGACTTGGGGTATCTGAGGGAGGTTCTTCTGGTGATACTCTCGGATAGCGGGCTGGCGACGTGTTGCAAATGGGAATTTGGCTTCAGGGTGGGATGTGGATTGCAGCGCTAGCCGTCCAGTGCCACCACGCTGGAATCCATGGATGTGACTGGTGAGCATGCAGTGTGGGGTTGGGGACCTCGACCGTGGGCCATCGGGTGCACCGTTTCTCCAGACCCCAGGTGCCCTTGTACACTGTTCTAATGGACATATGCACTGCTATTTAAGCACTGTGAGGCTATCCCCAACTATCACAAGACGTTTGGACTTCCGACTGTTCATGAACCCGGATTGGATGATTGCAGAGCCGACCCAGTCTACTGAGAGGAAGCGAAAATTATTTTGAGTTCCTCGGCTGTCAAGGTATCAGCACTCTCAACTACCCCGTCTAGGTTCGTCCATAAATGAGGTCTTTTGGCGAAGCCGTAAAGGCTTTCGTGTGGCGCTCAACCTTCGACCGTTGTGTATACGCCAACCAAACTCAACGGCACACAATCTGTCTACAGGTCTGAGGCTGCCTCAAAGTCTACTCGCCTGCACTTTGCCTAAGAATTGAAAGCTTGGGATGCAGCCACACCTTGGCTTTACAAATCGACACTACCTTTTCTGTGAGTTCTGTGTAAGTCCTTTTGAGAACCACTAGAGGTATGGTATCTGGAAGCATCCGTCCGAAATAAAGAAAAGCTTTACCCATGCGATGGTCATTCCTTGCATTCCTTTTTCTCAGCACGAAAGCATCTCTGCGCGAGACTGTTAGCAAAATGGGGTATAACAAGCATTCTGTCAACTCGTTCAAGAAAATCTTCGGCCTCATCCTCACGGCTTATTTGTCAAACGGGAAAAATGTTCGAGACTACCGTCTCCGTGACACCGCCCCAGTCAGTACCATCGACCGCTTCCGCGATGGCGCAACGTTTCCCATAGGCGTCGGCGCAAATCAGAGCCAATCCACCCATGGTTTCCAAACCATCCTCAACGGCCCAGAGATCGAGACTGCCATGAAGGGCCTCGAAAAGGAATACGGCGTCCAGCTATCTCAGGCACCCCACAAATCTTTCTGGAGCCAAAAGTCCACCATCGGCTTCCTGCCCGCCGTTAACGGCGTTAGTCGCGTGGAGTCTAGAAACTACCGCGTCTACCTGACCGCCGGCATCCAGGCCCGCGAGCGCGGTGGTCCAGACAGCCTCCTCTACTTCGTTTCCGACCTCCTCTGGGCCAACAAGCACAACGCGGGCCTCGTCTACAACAATAATACCGCCTACACTATCGAGCAAGTCCGCACGGTGCTATCCCTGGGCATAGTCTTCTTCCCCCTCGTGAACCCGGACGGCCACGCCTGGGACCAGCGCTGGAACAACTGCTGGGGCAAAACCCTCAACCCTGCCTCTCGCCTTTCGGAAAAGAGCCTCGACGGCATCGGCGTCAACGTTGACCGCAACTTCAACTTCACCTGGGACTACCGCACAATTTTCAGCGAGAAGGCCCTCGACGTGGCGTCCGATAAGCCCGAGCACGAACTCTTCCACGGACGCGCACCCTTCTCCGAGGCGGAATCGCGGAACATTGGCTCGGTGATCGACACGCACCCGTCTATCAGATGGTACCTCGACGCTCACACCAAGAACCGCTTCGTGAGCCACGCGTGGACGGACACCCCGATCCAGACCACCCGCCCCGAGATGAACTTCCGCAACCAGAGCTACGACGGGAAGCGCGGCGATCCTGCGACGGGCTACGGCGAGTACATGGTCCCCCGAGACTTGGACATCTTCCAGGACATCTCGAACAACATTGCCTCGCAGATGTCGAGCGCCTCTGGCGTGCCTGTTTACAGCATCGATAAGCTCCGCGAGCAGGGACGAACGTTCCAAGGCGTTTCTGGATCTGCTGTTGACTGGGCGTACAGCAGACACACCGTGAACCAGACAGCTAGCAAGATTTACAGCTTCAAGCTCCATTTTGGAGCGTCGGAGGAGGAGGCAAACGAGATCGGACAGAAAGGCGGATGCCAGTACTACCCCTCACACAAGATATACCTCAGGTCTCTTCAGGAGAGTTCTGTGGGGTACATGACTTTTCTCTTGAATGTCGCCAAGTATGAAAGAATCAAGAGCAGGCCGCCAAGGGACTGAGAGCAGTAGGCCAGCGAACTTTTCCCCACACTTTGAGAAATGTCAAATAATCATCATGATGCTTGCCTGGTTCCATTGCCCTCCGATTTTATCTAGCCTAGTACTTCTATGTAGTTCCTCAAGTCATTCATGTCATCTCTCATGCTTTGGCTGTCCCATGCAAGCCGTGTTGATTACTCATTCATGGCACTCCTGACTCCTAGCAGTGCAGACGCCTTTTCGACCCTGACCGCTTATACCCTTTTATTGATGACGCGTCTTCTTGGGCAAAAATCTGGCTTTCACGCCAGTGAGCATCGCCATGAAGTAATACTTTATCTCAGCCTCGGGTGGCATCTGAACCTCCAAATCAAAATGTTCGAACAGCGCGGGTATTGTCTTGTACACAATCAGCTCCGCAAGGTGCCTCCCGGGACACATCCTTCCGCCCCCTCCCCAGGTAAGATTAAACCGCTCCATAGCCCTGAGGTCTCTTTCCGTGTCCAGCCAGCGGTCCGGATTGTAATTTTCCGCGTCTAGACCGAATATTAGAGTGTTCCTATGTAATGAGACAGGGCTGCAGCCGACTGTTGTCCCAGGTGGAAAGGTCTCTCCGTGGACTGTGAGCCCTTCCGGGGGTACCATGCGGGGTAGGGACATCCCGAGGACAGGATACAGTCGTTGTGCCTCCTTGATGGCTGCTTGAGTATAGTCCAAACGGACGGCGTTGTCATAAACTTTGGGATCGTCCGTCGCGGAGCAAACTTCGTCAGAAATCCGCTGTTGCACTTCGGGGTGGGATCCGATCATGGACATGATGGACGTCAGCGCGGAACACATTGTCTCATGCCCGGCCCCGAAATTGGTGATTGCCATTCGACGGAGGTATTGCTCCGTGAAATCTGGCCTGTCCTTGTGCAACTGAATCAGATCCACGAGGAAATCGTCCTTGCGATCGTTCTTCGAGACCGGTTTGTTTGCGAGGGAAGCATTAACCCTCCGCGAGACCTGTCTGTAGACGCCCGTGAAGAAGGGCTTAAAGTTCTCGGGCGTCTTATACGTCACACGCCACAGATTCGCAAATTTCCTGCCAACAGTTTTGGAAAACAGCTCCGCTTTGACGACTAGGGGGAATAGCCCGAAAACGGACTTGCGGCGCCAGCCGAGGTAGCCGTGGGTGCTGGAGGCATGGTCTGTGTGATCACGTAGGTAGTTTGGTGACCAGGTCAGGACGACGGCTGACAGCGACTCGACGGCAATGATGTGCATCCATTCCTTGAGGTCAACTTCGGCGCCGTCGAGAGAGCGTAGGGTTTCGATGACCCGAGCCAATACGGCGTCGAGGGCTGGCTCGTGCCGTTTGAGACATGCCGTCTGGTAGAGGGGGCCGATCAGACGGCGTTGCAAGCGGTATCGCTGCGTGTTACGTTCGGAGAGCAAGTCTAGTGTATCTGGGGATGCAAATTTCGGAAAGGGGGTAAAAGTAATGTCCGGTCTTTGGAGGGCAGTCGACACTGTTGACTTGGTATAAGCTTGCCGTGAAGTGACATGACGATGAGACCAACGTACAATAAAATTCGGACTTTTCATAACCACTGCCGGCTCCTATGAAGAAAATAAGCACGAGATCAGGCCTTTGACGTGAATACCGATGAACATACGATAAATATGCTTGAATGCATCTACAGAGTCAAACCACACCTCGTTCGGACCAACTCTCACAACCGGCCCATACCGTTTATGAAGCGTCTTGCCCAACGCAAGCATGCGTCCGTTGCGCACATGGTAAGCGTGCCATACATTCGAAATAGCAGCCAGCCTGGGCCCAGGTATGCGGGCCAAGGGATGAAGCAGCAGACGGTATCCGATGACGATGAAAGCGATGAGAATGAGCGACGATGACGTGAGTAACACTGCGTCACGGAGGAACAATACTGCGCTGTAGACTCCGAGCAACGAGCTGTGTATCCCGAGCGCCGGAGAAGGCATCGCCGCGCCCGGCGCCTCGAGTGGAAGCGGGCGATGGTAGGGCAATTGGGTGAGGCAATGTGGGAGTGAGGCAGGGAGGGAGCGCGTGATGTGGCGGTTGAGGATTTGCAGCAGCGCCCGCCGTTGCAACCGCACACAAGAAAAAATTCAGTCGGGGGGCGCTGCGGCGCGCACAAGCCATTCGGACCGGCCCCTCCGTCCGGAACGGGGAATCGAATAGGGGGATGAGCCAATTGGCTGTCGGCAATAGCTCAATGGGCTTCCCTTGTCTTCTTTACACTCAAGCCTACTAACTTACCCTCTAATACCTTGGCTACGAATACAATGGTAAGGTAAGGCAAGGGTCCCCCTCGAGGCTTGATTAATTGGTATGTTATGAAGAGACCTGGGAAGCTTCCGCTTGTACGGCTGGGATCACGTAGGGCTCTTATGCGCCGTCTGCGGCGTGATGAACCGGCGCCAGAAAACCGCCCACCCATCCGGTGCCCCGCGGTCCGGTACTCCACCCAGTGGCTCTCCCCCTCCTCACCCCAGCGGCGTCGCCCAGCCCAGCGGTGGCGGCCACGGCGGCTTCCAGGAGGCCGGCACTAAGCCCACTGGCGCTTCCCCCTCTGGCGCTCCTTCCGGAACCCCTCCTCTAGGCCTTCTGATGCTCATGTCGAGGGTGCTCCTCCTTCTGGTACTCCTCCCCGTAGGCCCACCGACAACCCTACCGACCCCCTCCCCCCGGCGCTCCCTCTGTTCCCACCCAGAGCGCTAGAATACTCTCTGCCGAGAGCAACAACGACGAAGATTAATGACAAGATTGAATCCATCAGCCCAGCCCACACAGCAGCAGCGAATTTGGTAGCAAATTGAGCCTGGGCTTGTCTTACCAGGAAACGCTGAACCATGACTGTCCATTACTGAGAGCACAAAGATACAAAGAGAAAAAGGATAGGCGAATGTTGGCATGATATTTCATATATGGGATAGTTGACGATGATAACGGGGGTCACTTGCCTAGTCATTTTTTACTTTGTAAATATCGGTGAGATTTTATGGGCATTGAATCACAGCATTTTGAGATAATCTGAGGATAACAGTGCTGTGACTCAAACTCATTTTCTAGCTTTTCGGCTATTTTGCAATGGTGACTATGGTTTAGTCAAACTGGTAAGTGCGCCTTCGAAGAGTCCCTTTGCGACATCATTGTCATAGTTACTATTGGGTTGTGAAGAAAACGAAATCTCAACTTCAGTTACCCAAATAAGAAAAGTAGGCGGGTGGTAAGCCAGCCGTTGAACCAATGTATGCAGTCATCAAGGGGACCCAGAATATAAAACTTTTTTTGTCTTGCATAATTGGTAGAAATGTACGGACACCTTATGTACAGGGAGCTTGTTGTCAGCTTACCTGCATGAGCAAGGGGTAAAGCTCCATAACACATGGCATCATGAAATCCTTCCATCTTGGCAGGCGGCAGGCGGCTGCCGCAGTGAAGCTGAGAAGCAGGCCAGGATTTTTGGAGACACGATACCCATCAGTCAAGGTGGCAGGCAGCAGGATTTGTAGGAACTCAAAAGACAGACATCCCGTCACAAAATGCGCTAGGTGAGGAGTTCCTTCTCGTCGGGGGTTTTGCATTCTCATGACCCTTTAAGACCCTGCCACCCCCCTCCAAAAAAAAAACAACGAGTAGCCCTGACTCGGACGATCACGAAGTGGACGTCAAAAATGATTTCTCAGGCTCCCCAGTTCACAGGTAGCCCGCAAATGTATGAGGGAATCCATCAAGACGAGATTGTGCATCGAGTTCCTCGCAAAGACGTGCACAAGCTCTTGGGATCTCAACTGTCTGCCGATCAAGCTCAGCAGGCACAGGCACTTCTGCCAGGTTTGTACTCTCCCATTTCCATCGTCATATTGTGAGCAGCCAGAGTAATAATCGGAGCTTATTTGATCTTGCGAGCTGACCTGGTCGGATGCTAGATAACATCACCGTCATGGAGGCACCTTGGTCCGAGGCGGGCGGATACGACATACCGCCCAGAGAGAACACCCTGGACAGCGAGGAGGCAACTCCAATATATTCAATTCTAAGATGGTGGTATTTGGAAATAGGATGTTGCTTCTTGGCCATGGCAAGTCTTGTTTCCCAGGCAGTAGTTCTGTGGCAATATGACGGCAAGCCGCAAGATTCTTGGCCTAGCACGACCTTGACTCTCAACGGTTTGATAGCGATATTGGCCACGGTCTGTCGCGCGACCTTCATGATTACCGTAGGCGCTATTCTCAGCCAGTCTAAGTGGAATCATTTCTCTGGAAGAGGGAAGAGTGCCGGGTATCGGCGGCTGGATGACTTTGGCTTATTCGACGACGCCTCCAGAGGTTCATGGGGAAGTTTGCAGTTGATGTGGAGGTTCAAGGGGGCGTGAGTGTTCTGCATGACCTGAAAACCTCAAGGCCAGTGCTAACAGAAACCTTAGCCACATCGCCTGCGTTGGAGCCTTGTTGACGATGTTGTCTCTAGCTCTCGGCTTTTTTTCTCAGCAACTAATCACCTTACGGGTGGACCAAGTCAGAAGCAGTTCGCCAGGCCAAGCAGGCACTGTGGCTAGAAGCCAATGGGTGAATACAGTAACGGGATACGCAAACTCTTGTAAGCCGCTCTCTACCTGAACATGAGGTCTAACTCCCTTACTCATCGCATCTCCTGACGATTTTGTTTAGGGAGCCCTCAAACACCCACAAAACTTGCCATGTATGAAGGATTTATGTCCCCAGGCGTTAGCCTACCACAAGTCCTTTGCCCGACAGGAAATTGCACTTGGCCCATCACACCAACCGTCGGAGTATGCGGCGCTTGCGTGGACCTGACAGCAGAAATCAAAATCAATCGAAGCCCCTCTTCGTTTTGTATTGTGTCTGCGCCAGATGGCACCCAGCTTTCTGGGTACTGTGGCTCAGGGAGCGACTTTATGCCGGTTTTCAATATCAGCACTGGCTCAAACCGAACCTTCGAATCCACGGATACTCGAATGGTCAAGGCAGATGCGCCCAACCTGATTGCTCAGTTCAGCGCTCTCGGCATTCCAGGCGGCATGCCAGCGACTACACCTCTCGATGACTCCCGCGCGGCTGAATGCGCCCTTTGGTATTGCCTTCAAGCACGAGAGGTCACTGTCAAGTCAGGAGAACTGAGTGACAACATCATCGATACTTGGAGTGAGGCAGCGGGGAGCTCGACTCCTGATGGGAGAAATGTTACATTTGCGAACATCCCGGCTCACTTCAACACCGAAGCTGGCAAGAGCTACGGAATGGGCCCGTGGCAGATGTACGCCATGCAAGGGTACGCGAAGGAAAACATCATAGGAAACGTCAGCGCCGATGGGACATTGGGGATTGTCTTCGCGTCGGCGTCTCCCTACGCGGACGGAATGCACGCCAGTTTCGATGACGTTAATAGCTGGATGGAGAGGCTTACAAGGAGCATGACCAACGATGTGCGCCTAAATAGTAACGATAGGACAGATAGTGACGCCTTCAGAGGCACAGTGTTCGCCACCCAGGTGGTCATCGTAGTGCGCTGGGCTTGGATCGGATACGCTGTCGCCCTAGTCTCTTTGTCGGCGATTTATCTCGTGGTTGAAGTCGTGCGAACGAACCGGAGTGGATTGCAGCCTTGGAAGTCTGATGTTCTTTTGCCAGTCTGTATGGACATGGATGATGAGATTAGGCTGAAAGCAGCGGGAGGTATATCAGAGCCGGGCGGTCTGAAGAGGCTGGTTGGGGATGTTCCGGTTCAGCTAAAGGCTGACAGGACCGGTGTTGTCAGATTCGCAAAAGAGGTGAAAACTGATGGAACAAATTCCGCTTGAAGGAATTCTGGGTTGAATGTCCTCAGCAGGTCTGCTCTTCTGCCTTGGGGGATAACACGATTGAGGCATGTTTGGTTGGCACGCTGTGCAATGTTAACAAGGAGTTGTAGCTAGCCGAAGCTTTGGGCGGAAACCCATATGAAGCTAAGTACTATATGAAAACATCATAAAGTAGCCAGCGTGGCAGTATAAATGCCAGTGATTCGTTAATTCCCGGCTGGAGCTTCCGACTTGGTGTCCAAGATGTGCGATTCGTTCGCATTGACCTGGCTATGGATAACCATAACTGCATGTTTGTCGCAGGACTCGGTAACCACCTTTATCTTTGAACCATCCTCGTTGAATTCAAAGAACCAATTAAGCTTTAGTTGCAGGCTCCCCTAGCCGTCTTTGAACGAAATGTCGGAAGTAGACGTAAAGGCAGCCTCTAGAGCTTCAGATTCGACCACGAGGTGCAAAATGGTGGTGGACTCGAATTTGGAGACGGCCATGTCCTTGGCAAAGTTCTCCTCGTAGGCTGTGGTATCGATGGAGAATTCGGACGGCATGCCAAAAGCTTTGGTCATGTAACGCGGGAGAAAGTGGCGCGTGCAGTCTGGGGGACCTCGCGGTTGATGATGGAGGTCTCATTTTGGCTTGCATCCTCCATGTACGCATCGAAGAAGGACTTGATCGTCGCCTCGACCTTTTTTCTCAAGCCCATATGTTCCAAATAGGTATTATGATTTATTCAAGTCCTTGTGGGAGACGGGGAGGAAGTGGCGAAGAAACAATGATGAAGCATTCGGCGTTCGTGTTCTAAATGAGAACATGGTGAGGATGACAGTCTCGCTTCTTGTTCGTGATCTCGGTGACGCGTCGGGTGACGTTCAGGACAAGGGCGACATTGGATCCCGACCCAGGATCGACGAGAACACTTTATACCATGGTGTTGCATTGATTTGCGGCATCCGTCTTGGATCGTGAGTTGTTGTGGCTTAAGTGTGTGGCTAAGTATTGTTACAATACAGACAAGAGTGTCGGACATATTCTTGACATTATTACTCCAGATACAATATCAATCGGGCCTCATCACTAATATGCGGATTAATATGCGGATTTAAGTCGCATACTTTCATGTTTGACAGCTAGGTGCTTAAGTCGTAAGAAAACACTGACTGAAGGCTCATGACTATATGTATAAGCTTGTATACAGCCAAGGGTATGCCGTGGCAAAGGTGATAACGCTTGCATCGTGGTCAAGTGCCATAGCTCTGGTGGTGAATAAATAACCTTGGATGTTAGGACGTCCTCACTGAACATTTTTGCGTGGTCAGTGAGTTGTCTGCGATGGCTTTGCTGCATAAGAAACCTACTATTCTCACGTCACCAGCGAGGATGCACGGCCAACAGTGTTGGATCTTATTACGGATATGGTAGAATGATACCCGACTTGATGGCTTTGGCAGAGGAGATCTCCGGTTATCCCCACAAGATAGCGTCGGACATCGGCCAAGGCCGGCGTGCCTCTCGGATAGGAACCGACCTTCACTCATTTCGGCTTCTCTCCCCCTTACTGGCCATATCTATAAAAAGGGCACCCCGCGTCTCAAGAAGCTGGACAATTCCCGGTTGAGTGTCTTGCTGAGCACAAGTCCGTTGCTCAGGCTTCCCCCCGTCAATTGGCTGGTCCATCTTATCAGCGATGTTCGGAGCTGGGAGCCGATGGGTGGGTCCTGGCCTTAGACGGTTCGGATGGGTGCCGAGGGGTGAATGTTGTGATTAAGACAGTCTTGCCGCCTCCGTGTCATTTTACGCCGCGGACTCTTGTCTTCGAAAAAACCAAGTGTTATGGGTGTTTTTCAATACATTGTCGAATTGCCCAGTAATACAGCCAGTACTACAGTTCAATGCTCTAAGCGAGCCCGTCGCAACATCATCCTGCTCACAGATAACCTCCTCCATTGATGCATTAAGCGGTATAAGTACAAAACCTGCAGTAATCGGGTCGTCACACCGCCTAGCAAGATGTCGAGTAGCAGCTACAGGGGCTCCTTATCGCCGACCCTAGACCCCTCATCCAAGGCGAGTCGGCTCTTATCAGCCCCACACTCTCAATTGCCGCAGCGACATCCATCACATGAAGACTCTGCAAACTTTCCGGGACGAAACGGGCAGTCTCACAAGGTGACTGAAGCCTCTTCATCAAGCCGGAAGAGGAGAAGACGCATCAAAGACGAGGTTGAGGAAGAAGGCGCGATGCCTCAACAAGCTGCCGCCAAAGCACGGTCCGCGAACGCGTCAGTCACACCTGAACTTGCCCTTCACCCCACCAAACTCCACCGCTGTGACGTGTTTGCCATGGGGGAGTTTGCCACGCTGACTGCCGGATTAGATGCAACACGTGCCGACGACGCAAGGTGAAGTGCTCAGGGGAGCAGCCTTGCAGAAATTGTGCACGAAACAATCTCGACTGCGAGTTTGGTGATGGGCGAAAGAGATATTCAGAGGCGTGAGTCTACTCCGAGGTCGGACTTCTTCAACTTGCTAACTCACTGGCCAGATACGTCTCGGAACTAAGAGCCACATTGACCCGATATGAGGACCAAATAAAGAGTACCTTACCTCAGCTGATCTCCTTCAGCTTATGAATCTCTGAATCGGAAAGAATGAAGACTAATATTGTGCAGAGCTCGCCAAGCAACCACGATCACAACCTTCGTCACAGGTCAGGGGCGTCTCGACTGGGACATCAAATCCAAGTCCACCAGGGATTGCGCCATTTGAGCCGACCGGTGAAGTACCGCCTCCGAGTTATGGTACGTGTATCTCGGCCTGACAGCCTCCAATCGGGCTGTGAAGGAAAGCTAAAGCGGAAGCATAGCATCTATAGAACGCGCCCCAGGCCCGCTCTTTGAGCAACGCTTGCGGAGTCTCTTCCATGAGAACAATGGCAAAGATCCAGACTCCCCGGAGAAGGATGCTCCGGAACATCTGGAGAATGAAGATCCCCGCGATCTGCCATTTACCCCTGAATGGACCTCAACAAATGAATTGATCAAGGGCATCCCTCACCAGGCCTTTCCCAAAGAGGCCGAGTCTAATCGTCTGCTAAATCTCTTTAATTCCTATATGGGAGTCACGCAACACTTTTTAGACCAGCGGACATTCACAGACAACATGACATTACTGTTCAACAGCCAAGCATCTCGGGCTCGGCAAATGGACACCCCGTGGTTCACACTGTACCTGTTGGTCATGGCCATGGGTAAGTTGATGGAGGAAGATCCGCGGGAGGTCCGAGGGCCTCCTGGAGCGTTCTGGTTTGCCGAGGCGATGAGGCGGCTGCCGCCTCTTCACAGTATAAGCGAGTACGGCATCGTTGGACTGGAGATCCTGTGCCTGGCGACCACTTACTTGCAGTGGAACGACCGGAAGAATGATGCATACTTCTTTGTGAGCGAGAACCTCTTTTTACTAAATGACATAGATCACTGACAAGCCACAGGTGGGAACCACAGTACGGCTTGCCCTGACTCTGGGATGTAATTTGCCATTTTCGGAGCAGAAATGCCTGCCTTCGGAAAGAGCACACAGAATGAGGGTGTGGTGGACTGTCTACATGTTGGACCAGTAGGTTGACCATAAGGAACCGTCAACAACTATTGAACTAATGGCTTTACCCTCAACCAGACGTATATCTGCAGGTCTCGGGCGTCCAGCCTCAGTTGATGACAGGCACCTTTCTTTCGATCTCCCTGGGCCTTCGCCAGGATTCGATTCCCCAGAGCCGCTCAATGTCAATGTCAAGATTGCCCGCACAACCGGAGAAATCATGTCATGTGAGTCAAGATTGCATCATGTACTCGTTGCTCGTATCGGCGGCAGCTAATCATCGTGATACGCAGCATTGTACAGTCGAGGCGCACTATCGCAAGCTGATCTTGTCAGGAAGATGAGAAACCTACTTCAATCACTACACGACATCGGCGGGTCTATTCCGGCAGAACTTGCTATAGACTTCAGCAATAAGCAGTTTGAGGTCACCAGAGCAGGCGCATCACTCTATCTCAGGTTGTTCCAGGTAAGAATTAGTTGTCCGCTCCTACTTGGCAGACTCGTTCACTCCGTTGGGGCATACACTTACCTATACAACCCAAAATCAGTCAATCATCCTCTGCATTAGACCGATTCTGCTCCAAAAGGTCAAAGACAAGGTTCAGAAAACGCAGAAGCAAGCCGTGACCTCGGCGATCTCTCAACTATGCCTACTCTGCAACGAATCGGCTTTGAGAATCATCCGAATTCTCATGGCCATGCAAAGACAGGAAGAAATTGGTAGGCGTTCAACTTTTCCCAGTTGCAAAACCCTGAGAGACAGATCACTAACAACGCCAAGCGCCATTCGCGTTCTTCGACCTGGATGCCGCATTCTCCGCCGCCTTTGTCTTGATCATGCGCGGCTTCGCACATAAGCAAGACAGCCAGAAGCCGCCACCACAAGAACTCTTCCAAGCTATTGATTTCTTGGAGTATCTGTCGTCTGCCGGAAACCAGGCGGCAGCGCAGCGTCTCAAGGATGTCCGGCAGTTCTCTGCACACGTGTGGGCCAATGTGGTAGCGTTCGATAAGGACCATGACGTGCAGATGGGAGAATCCGGGGCGTCCCATGGGGTACCCCAGGTGGGGAACACACCTGGGGCCGGACTACCGGAGCAGTCAGGACCTTCACCGGCCCAACTGCCTTTGACCACGCCGACGCCTAGCTCCTCGGTGCCGTCTTGGGAAGGGGAGATGTTTGGGGGTCCTGCAGATACCTATGGTTCAGACACGTTGTTCGGTCTGAATCTAGATGAGAACTTGGAACAAGCCTTTGGCTTAGAAGCAGCGGAGGGCATTTACAACAGTTTCAACGATCCAACTCTCCCGCTGACGGGAGTTGATCAACTAGATTGGGCCGAGTTGGAGAAGATGATGGCACCTGGCGGGTATGGGTCGTAATTCGTCCAAATAATGTTCAATGGAATCGAAGCACTCTTATCCAACGCAAATAACTCGGGATTCTCCATTGCCAGTGACGTAAATATTGCATCTGCATTGGCAGAGTGTCCGAAGTGTATCTTCTCCGTTCGACCGTGGTGGACGGTCTGGGCGAGTGGGGCCAATCGGATGTCGGCCGCCTCCGATTCGGGTGCTGAGCCGAGCACCATGACCAAACTCCGCAGTGATAAGAGAACACCATCGGAATAGAGCCGAGCTTCGAATGATGCGCCGTTAACCGTGAGAAGAATACTTAATGCCTTGAAAGCACCCCTTCAGCGTCATGAGCGAAGTAAGGACTGTTTTTTTGAAGACAGAAGTGCTTAGAAGATCTACCTGTATTCAACGTCTACATAGAAATTCACAATGGTTCAATCAACACTCGACAGCGTCTCCATCCTTGGCGCCGGCAACGAAGCCTCTCGCCGGATCCTCACCAAGGAAGCCGTCAACTTTCTCGCAATTTTGCATCGCAGTTTCGAGCCTACGCGCAAGCACCTCCTCAAACTCCGCCAACAACGTCAAATAGACACAGATAATGGACGCCTGCCAGACTTCCTCCCCGAAACCAAGCATATTCGCGATGACAAGAACTGGAGGGGCGCTCAGCCGGCGCCTGGATTGGTTGATCGCAGGGTTGAAATCACCGGACCCACGGACCGGAAAATGGTCGTCAACGCCCTCAACTCTGACGTTTGGGCCTACATGGCTGATTTTGAAGGTGAGCTCAGGTGCTTTTGAACGGTCTGGTGTTTTCCTTGACTTACACCAATCAGACTCCAATGGTCCCACATGGGACAATATGATCCAAGGCCAGGCCAACCTGTACGATGCCATTCGCCGACAAGTCGACTTTAAGCTTGGCGAGAAGGAGTACAAGCTCAGAACTGATCGCACCCTTCCGACTTTGATCGCCCGCACGCGCGGATGGCACTTGGATGAGAAGCATTTCACTGTGGACGGAGAGCCCATATCCGGAGCCCTCTTTGATTTTGGGCTGTACTTTTTCCACAACGCCAAGGAGCTGATTTCCCGCGGCGCCGGTCCCTATTTCTACTTGCCCAAGATGGAGTCGCATCTCGAGGCAAGGTTATGGAACGACGTCTTCAACATGTCACAGGATTACATCGGTATTCCGCGGGGCACGATCCGCGCCACGGTATTGATTGAGACGATCAGCGCCGTATTTGAAATGGACGAGGTTCGTATCGCCAGCCGTCACAAGTGCATCCTCCCTCGCTAACGTTTGTCAAAGATCATCTACGAGCTGAGAGACCATAGCTCAGGCCTCAACTGCGGCAGATGGGACTACATCTTCACCTTTGTCAAGCGCTTCCGCAACCGCCCCGGCTTCATCCTCCCCGACCGCTCAGACGTCTCCATGACCGTTCCCTTCATGGACGCCTACGTTAAGCTTCTCATCAGCACGTGTCACGCCCGCGGCGTCCACGCAATGGGCGGCATGGCTGCCCTCATCCCGCGCAAGGACGACCCGGCCGCGAACGCAAAGGCCATGGACAGCGTGCGCGCCGACAAGCTCCGCGAGGTAAAGGCGGGACACGACGGTACCTGGGTCGCCCACCCGGCGCTGGCGTCGATTGCGTCCGAGATCTTCAACGAGCACATGCCGACCGCAAACCAGATCTTCAAGCGGCCCGAGGCGAACGTCACCCGCGACGATTTGATCAACTCTGTTGTACCCGGAAAGATTACCGATGAGGGTGTGAGGAAGAACTTGCACATTACTTTGGCTTATATGGAAGGCTGGCTTCGCGGTGTGGGCTGCAGTGCCATCAACTACCTCATGGTATGTTTCAATCGTTGCTCACAGAAGCACCGTTGGAATACAACTGACAGATCTGCAGGAGGATGCCGCCACGGCCGAGGTGTCTCGCTCACAATTGTGGTACTGGGTGCACCACGGCGTCAGCACCGCCGAAGGCACAAAACTCGACAAGACAACGGTGCTCGGCGTCCTCGACGACGTCACTAAAGAACTGCTCAAGTCTGCACCGGCGAATAACAAGTTCGAGTTGGCGGCCAAGTACCTGCGGCCACAAGTCACGGGCGAAGACTACGCCGACTTCCTTACAACGTGAGTCCTACTGCTTCTTTAGTAATGCTATGCAATGCTGATCATTCAAACTCGTAGGCTACTCTATGACGAGATCACTTCAGTCGGGCCATCATGGAAACTTTGAATCTGTAGACAGCGAGATATTTGTTATGATTAATAAGCCAGTTGAATGATTTTGCTTTTCAACTTACCCCGCAGACAATCGGAACGTGAATCTTGAAATTTTTCAGAAAAGGCTTTTCCATCTCTTACATCTATCTGCAAAGGAGCGTAGAGCAAAATGGATTGATGGTCTGGGAACTGCAGAATCAAAAAACGACTTGGGCCTGATTCGAACAGACGCTCCCGAAGGAACAAGATTTCTAGTCTTGCGCATTAGACCACTCTGCCACCAAGCCATGATCCCAGGTCCGCTTTGAAGCGGGTTGGTTGATCAGAAGGGCAAGATGAGCGCTCTTGTACCTTGGTGGGAACCGAGAATGGGTCCTTGACGAGATGTTTCGATAGCAGCAATCTACCACTTGAGAATCTTCGGGGGAGATTTTATCGTCAATTTGACCGATGAGAAAGACTTATGAAAGGTGCTACTGGTCTTTCTTTTTCTTCCGAGTTAGTTGAAGAAGGACGTCTAAAGTTTAACTCAACTTGACCTCGTGTACGCATAGGTGCTTGGGGTAATTATACTTTCAACGTGACAGCGGACGAATGGGATTGAACATGGACTGTTGATCGTCAACTCTTGCGCTATGGGGCTATGAGAAGTCGGGGAAAACGTCGACAATATTTGAATTAGCAAATGGGGGATAAGAGCTGTTTGTGATTGTGCTGCGCTGAGCTGGAATGAATTTGTTGAGTCGGAACAGGGGGGTGAAGCACACACGAGAGCCACACCGTACTGACAAGCCTGCTTCACCTCATTGGTTATTGGTGGAGCCTTCCACTGTGCGATCCACGACAAGCCGGAATATGTGGAATATAAGCGGCTTGATAGATAGGGGCCACCATGGAAACAATGGCGTGTCAAGTCAGTCTAGAGACTATTACATCAGGCCGGACAATTGAGGGAGACTTTCGACCGCCACTGTTCAATCACATGGCGGTCTCGTTGCTAATCTCACATTACGCGTAAATGTAAAAGCTTCATGCCTTAAAGCTCTCGAGGATCGCGTCTGGCGCTCATCGACTATTATGCAACATTCAAATGGACTCTATTTGAGTTCCTTTTGGAGTCAAGATGGTTGCTACCTCCTTCGTAGACATGAGAAGGCTAGAACGAACCATCGACTCTGCATGCCAACTAGGCTTCGACTACGTGGATGGTGACCTGACTTGTATGGGGTATAAACTCATCTACGTCGAGCGCCTCCGCGATTTCCATGTCCCCAATCATGTTCGGGACGGCCGGTCTGGAAGTGAACAAGTTGAGATGCAAGATGACATTCGGCGCAAGTCGTGGTTTGCCGCGCAGTCAGAATTTTACGAACTTCGACTTGGCCATGTGGAGACGAAGACTCTTCGCAATTTGCGCAATGATTTGGTCGACCTAATCGATATGGATGCGGTGCGTTGTCCAGATCGTTTGTCAGCGGCCGAGAATGAACATCTGACCTACCTTATTCAAAGTGCGACTATCTCGGAAAATCAACAGCACCCGTTGAGAGGGTTTTCTTGAAGAAGGAAGAAATAGAGGGAAATTGATCTTATATCTTCAATGGGATCGAGCGGCCAGAGAAACGAGCCGAATTTGATCTTGATCTCTTCAGCCAGCGATGCTTCGAAACAGACGCGAGCCCCGACCGAACAATCACTCCCCGGCCGATGGTACTTCGCGGCATTCATTAAGGTGACGCGCTGTCACTAAGGAGCATGATTACACGGGTCAGCGGTCTTCACTTTCGTTACTTGTCGAGCGACCCCGTAAGTGTTGGCGTACCTGGCTGGGACGCGCAAGATACCGAGATGGCAATAAATCATGCCTGGGAAACCGTGAGGACCGAGTAGGACATGACTGATGCTCAAGACGGATGGACAGTCTCGATGAGGCGGCATCATAGCTATGTTCTATGTTCTCCACAACCTTATGACACCAGAAATAGACCATTGCGTTGACGGAACGATGATCCTTGCAGAAGCGGAAGCGATTGAAATACGGCTTGGGGATGCATTGGCAAGTTTTTCGTCAAGTGCGCCACGATGGACTCAACCTACGAGTTCGAAGCCCCGCCCACTTTTCACCCCAACATCAGACCGGTTTCCCTTCCAGTCGAGGATGATGACCTATTGTTTGCGGCCATGGCTTTCGGCATGTTCAACGGGACAATGATCCTCTCTTTCTCACAAGCCCCACTGAAGATGGTTCAGCCACAAGTTACCCGTGTCACGCCTGAAGAAGACGAGGAAGACGGCGGGACGGGAGATCATGATATGTCCTGGCTTTGGGATATGTGGATGGAAAAATACAACACGAAAAGAGTCACCAGGGATGCTCTCGGCGTCATGGAAAGGCCTACTATCTTCGCGGGAGTATCACGAGAGAAGCAGAGTTGGCGACTGCTCACCAGACGCAAGCCGAACCCCTCTCGGCGGCTTTATTTCTGCTCAAAAGGGTACGCGGAGGGGTCTAGGGTTGCCAAGGCACTCAAAGGATTCCTCGATTTCAACGAGTCTTGCACCAGGCTTAGAGGCCTCATCAGATCGGAATTTTCTGGAGCGTCTTTGCATAGTGTGCCACTTGAGGGTTTAAATGTGCGAGACTAGTCGCTGCCGGAGTGGAAGGTCAATAATCCAGCTGCCAGCGACGACGGGCGGATGGACACCGAGGTAGACGAAGGTGTCTCTACACACGTCAACAGTACCCAAGGAACTTCGCAGTTTACAAATATGGGAAGTTGAGGAGCATGAATCGCCTTTTTCTGCAAATTTGGTTCATTGGTGCTAGAAAACTAATTTTATGGTCTCGTCCTGGCCGGAGACTTGGCCCTGAAGTCACAGCATGATGCCTCTGCGAGAGTTTGATTGAGCAGAATTGATGTGTGTTTGGCAGCTTGTAGTTGTCCGGCTGCCAGCTAGAATGCGACTATTGTGATTGTACCCCACCGCCTAAGGCTTGCCCTCATGTCTTCAGACCCTTTCAAATCCAGTTTTTTCTTCTGGCTACTTGGGAACTCGATCGGGTTTCGTGGCATTTACTTTCGCTTGCATTCCTCGTAACATTTGAAGACCCTTCCCGCAATCCACGTAGGGAGGCAGGCGAAAAAGCATTTAAACTTTGCTTTGTTAGCAAAAAAAAGATCCTCAAGAATAAACGCGTTTATAACTTCCGTACGTCCTGAGTAGATTTGTCAGTCAAGTCTTACGCTCAAAGATACCTCAGCTAGCTACTTCGTTACAGCGAGCGATTATAGGCATTGACTTACGAGAGTAGTAAACGACATCTCCTGGACGACATCATCGGACGTGCCCGTAGGGCTAGAGACTTGATCATTTTGAACGGGTGAAGCTGCACTGGCTGCAACAAACAGGCCAAGGATGGCCACGAGGGGCAGTTGAGGACGCATTGTCGGAAATCTTTTTGGACTGTGACGACTTGTCGAATATTGGATAACGAAAATGAAGCAACATTCAGACCCTCAGAATAGTTAGAGGAACGACGGCTCTTGAGTTTATATAGCCCACGGATTCACCATCAAGGTCAGGACTCAGGTAGGAATTGACAGGCTAAAATGCAAGAGCGTTAATAAACTTCATACTTGCATGGACTCACGCGTTCTTACCAGTCCTTCCGGGTATTTCGTCGCCTTATCTATACCTCAGAAATCATGTCTCCATTGTCGAACGAACCCTACAGAAAGTGAAACTCTCGCGAACATGGCCCTGCTGATTTAGTACTGCTTTGGTTAGTCAGATTGGGACCCTGAGGAAACATCATACGCATGATGCGATTCAAGACTGCCGTTTGACGGGCCCTCCATGTGAAGCTTTCTGTGGAGGCTGGCAGCCTGCATATGTTCGGATTGTTAGAGTTATTTCACCGGCACCCTTCGACTGTTTGACGCCACCCGTTGAACGTGACCATCTGGGTGCCCACAGTATGCAGAACAAAAACTGGTGACATGAGGATCGCAATGCACAAAAGCCACGGACAAATTTCTGGAGAATAATATGCGCATCCCCCTACTGTACGAACAGCAAGGTCAGCTGTCTCGACACTAGAACCAAGATCATAATAGGGGTTTCACGCCCAACCTTTCTACAAGTCTCATCAGTCGAGAACAGTCTCTTAACTCTTGGTGTGAGGAAAGACTTGCGATCGATGTCAAGATATGATACTCAGCCCATGAATCCTGATAGCTTTCTCTGCTCCAGGAATCCTATCTGCGAACGTTGAAAGAGCCCAATTCCCGGCTTCCAAAACGTCTTATCAATAGCTGTCATTCAAGAAAGTGATGGCTACGAGCCGAGCCTGTGATATTTGCCCTCTCTCTTCAGCCGTCCTTGAAACCTTTCGTTTCCTCCAAAAGCCATCATGCTGATTTCAGTATAAAATGCGAGAATTTTTCGCTATGGAATGACGCTTACCTGCAGCGTTGGTAAGTTCAAGCCCCACGGGTTGGGTTCTAGACTTACTACACTGCTGGTGACCCTTGACCCTGAGATCTCATCCCAGCCCAGCGCAACCCAACAGATATTTCATAGCCATAGAAACCTGTGATTAAACTTTTCGAATCAAACAGGTAGCGAGAGCGGGTGCCCAAGCCCTTTTAAAACGGTCGAAGAAAAAAAAAAACGACCATTTCCACGCGTTTCCATTCCACCGGTAATACTCCACTCATATCTGTTCTTCAACCAATTCTGCTCCGTCTCCGCCTCTCTAGTACAAAGAATGCGCATCAAAGACATCAAGAAGCGGGCGCTACGCGTACTGTCGTCCCGAAAACGTGCAAAAAAAGAACAAGAATACGAACTCGTACCAATTTCGGATCCAACTTTCCACAAATTCGCGGATCTGCCTGATAACATCAAGGCGAAAGTCTGGCGAGAATTCTACTTGGAACCTCGATACTACACTGCAGAACTCTATCTCAAGGACGACAAGAAAGAAGACGAGGAACACGACGAGGAAGACTCCGACTGGGAAACATGTGACGGAGAAACGTCTGACGATGAAACTTCCAAAGAGAATTTGTCTGAAGAGACTACGCCCGAAGAGAACAGGTCTGAGGGTCATGTATCCGGGGAGCGTACATCTGAGGAGTATACGTCAGAAGAGGACATTGCTGGCGAGGAGGCATCCGCCGAGGAAGATGATGAGGCAGACAACAGGGAGGCCTCCAGGTCAACTGATTTGCTTATCAAACCATCACGCAGCTACTCTCTACCCAATGTCTCAGAGCCCATCGACAAAGATGGCGAGGAAGAGGAAAAGGCGACGCACCGCACTGCGTTCTGGACTTTGACCAGACACGATGCGCAGTACTCAGATGGATATCACGACTCCATCGACAAAGGAATTGATCTCCTGTCGAGATCTGTGGCCCAAAGTGTCAGGCCGCAATTCTGGTTTCCAGTATGGATCAAAGATGAGGGCGAGGAGGGTCCCTGGACAATGATACCGCCACCAAAACACTCAGCATCGAAAATGGGAGCTAGCAGGGGCATCAACTGGGACACTGATTTTGTCCATGTGAAGGTGCGCTTTCGCACATGCGTCCGAGAGAGCATCGACTGGATGCAGAACATCCAGAACCTTGTTATCGACACGAAGCCTTTCCGATCGCGACGGCCGCGCCATGCAACGAACACATGCTTCTGGATGTGGACCAACAAAGAAACACTTGCAAACCTCAAAAGCATCAAGCAAATCGCCGCACCCGAATACCAAGTTCCTTTCTTCCATACCGAGTGGTGCCACTACCAGATGAGACATCTTCTCCGTTCTGCGGCGGGAACCCCTTCCCAGTGGCGCGGTATCCAATCCGAACTGGTATCTCATGAGTTCTGGCTGCCTCCCGACAATTTACCTCGACAACCCCAATGGAAACAATTCGTTAAGGACTTTTTTGGTAAGCTCAGACACTTGGTTAAGAGTCGTGCCTGGAAGAACTACAGAAAGGTTCCTAATCGCTCCGATGCGGATGAGGTAGCTGGTGCGCGTAGGCTTTTTGACATAATCAAGAGGCACCCGCATTATTTCCACAACGCAATTTTTCATCCAATTGGAAAGTGTGGTCATGACTATACTGTCACACAGCTATAGACAGTCTGTCACTCATGGATTATGGTCACGAGATTGTTTTTCATCGGCCGAGTTTCACTTGTTGACGGGAAGCACTGGGCCTAGAACGGGGTGCAATCATAGATTTGATGGAAGAACTCGGCTGTGAGATCCTCCCAGGTACTTAGGTAGATCACCTGAACATGACGTATAGTTCCGCCCTCTAGGTCACGGAGCTAAACCATACTATCAAACGAGTCAGTTACCTTTCTTTTCAGCTGAATGGTCCAGCACTGGCCTCCTTAGGCACGTCAAGAGGTGGTTGAGATAGATTGCAATTCAAATGACTCTTCCTAGACTCCAGAGGTCTCGAGAGTAAATCTCCCGGTTCTACCGCACCATCACAGGATTTGTCCTCAAGTTCCGATCACATATCCCAACAAGTTAATTGTCGTTATTCCAAGACTTTCATCACTTAGCCGGCAAGGCTTGGCTCCGGGCAAAATCGAAAAGATCCAAGACCACATGACAGTGAGCGTTGCTTTGATCCAGCCTTGGCTGCCGGTTTTAATCAGAAACATTACGAAGTTAACAACAGGACCCGTCTCTTGGCTGCAACGCTCCTAGCGTATATGCCCAATCGAGGTTGAGCGGCTTCTGTCAGATCCCAATTCAGTATGTGTCCCCCGCACCTTAGATATTATGAGTTGCGGCTCATACGACACTGGTTCGCGCTGCCGATTCGCCCCCCGCATATTTCCCAGTTGAGCCTATTATAAGCTTAATGAAGCATTCTGAAGGAGCCAATGGGATATTCAAGATACATTCGGCCTAGGGACCCTTTATTAACGAAAGACAGCTGTTACCAACAATATCATCCGACACCAAAATAGGGCCTTTTAGCTTGGCATCTCCAGTAGGACTGGATCCAGGGTGCGTTGCAGAGGAAGTCCTAAGTTCTTCTCAAAGGACAGAAGCTTTGCAGCATGATTCTGAACTTGAACCTATAAAACGCTCTGGCCTGGTTAACCTTGTGTTTTCTGTTTCCGCATCGCACCCCATCCGTCTTCTCTTGAACACCAAGTTTCCTCCGCAGTGATGCCTTCTCTCAGAACTGTCACTCTATGTTGCTTGACTTTGGCCGCGGAACTCACGTCTGCTTGGCCAACCCAGCACCCCGAACACGTCCAGATACTCACCAGAGTAGAGCAACTCGCCACTGAATATGACTATGTAATTGTCGGCGGGGGCACCTCCGGGCTCACCGTTGGCGATCGACTTACAGAGGATGGCAAATGTAAGCTTCCATCTCACCTCCGACAGTCAAGCATTTCATTCTAACGAAGAAAAGATACCGTTCTTGTGGTCGAGTATGGCTACTACGACAGCCAGACCGGCATGAATCCACGCCGCATGTTCAACATCACGTCCAAGCCGTGCCCGAATCTCAACGGCCGAAGCTTCGATGTGGGCATAGGATGCGTCGTCGGTGGAAGCTCTTCTGTCAATGGCCAAGTATTCTTGAGAGGGACTAGGGATGAGTACAACGCTTGGAAAGACCTTGGCGGACCCGGGTCTACCTGGGACTGGGACAATCTCCTGCCGTACTTCAAGAAGGTGAGCCATCAGCCGAGTCCGCAAAGGGGACTGCAAGACTAACGGGCCCCAGGGCATCACTCTCGCGGCCCCTGATGCAGCACAAGCGCGAGAGTACAACATCACCTACGACACGCAGTATTGGGGCACAACCTCCAAGATATACGCGGCCTTTGGCAAGGGTCCTCTTCAGTCCATCATGAGTGGGTCAAGTCTACCTGAACCATTCTCTTCATTCACGACTCACTGACCACAACTCCAAGAGATCCTCTACAACGCCATGGCCAAGATGCCAGGCATGACCGTCCCCGTCGACAGCGGCGCCGGCGAGGCCGGTCTCTACTGGTACCCAATGTCCCAGGACCCGGTCCAATTCCAGCGCTCGTATGCCCGCACCGGCCACTGGGACGGCCTGAACCGCGCAAACTATGAAATGATAGTCGGCGCCAAGGCCAACCGCATCCTCTTTGACGGCGACACCGCCACAGGCGTGCAATTCGTCTCTCGCAATAACACGGGAGCCGCCCCCGTCCAGATCAAAGCCCGTCGCGAGGTCATTCTCGCCGCCGGCTCGGTGCACACGCCGCAGGTTCTCATGCTCAGCGGCATCGGCCCGCGCGCGCAACTCGAGCAGGCGCGCATCGCGGTCAAGGTGGACCTCCCGGGCGTCGGATCCAACTTCCAAGACCACAGCTACATCCCCAGCATCTCTTACCAATGGGGGATCCAGCCCCCAAACTCTGGCGGCGGCGGCTGGGGCGGCGGCGGTCCGCCGTCCCTCGCCTCCATGATCGGCCTGCCCGTCGTCAGTCCGGACAGGTTCGAAACCCTAGCCAAGGCCTTTGAGGCTCAGGACCCAAAGTCCCACCTCCCGTCGGCCTACACCCCCGAGCAGATCGAGGGATACAAGCAGCAGCAGAAAGTCTGGGCCCGCCTCATGCGCTCCAAGAATGTCGTCTTCTCCGAGATGATGATCTACGGCCCCGGTGGCTCCGTCCAGAACCTGCACTGCATGTCCCGCGGCAACATTCTCCTGAATACGGCGCAGCCCGAGAGCGAGATGGTGGTTGACTACCGCGCCGCGTCCAACACCATCGACCTCGACGTCATGGCCGAGATCATCAAGTTCATGCGCCGCTACATGACCACCGGCGAGCTCGCGCAGTACCAGGCGCGCGAGGTGTCGCCTGGCGCGGGCGTGTCGTCTGATGCTCAGCTTGTTAACTGGGCCAAGGGGCAGATCATCCCGTCCGTGTACCATCCTGTCGGTACCGCTGCGAAGATGCCACGCGAGTGGGGCGGCGTGCTTGATGAGAACTTGCTGGTGTATGGTGTGAAGAAGTTGAGGGTCATTGATGCTTCGATGATGCCCACAACTGTCGGTGCCACCACGTCCATGACAGTCTATGCTGTTGCTGAGAAGGTGAGGTCTCAATGTTTCCTAGTAAAAAGTAATCTTGCTAACTGTATGGAAGGCTGCCGACTTGATCAAAGCGCAGACACAGTAATTAGTGCTGGCTCTGTGTCGATCTTTCGAGAGGCTTGGGGGAGAGATATGATTGGATTTGAGGCTCGAGGTGCGGTCATCCTTGTACATTCGTTACAGGCTTTTTACCCACTACCCATCTAATGCACATCACTTTGACTATTCTTCCAAGCCGGCCGTCAGAGGAGCGTAGTAGCCTCTTCATTCGCGACCTTGCATCACTGAGAATACTTCTGATTTCACTCAACGTGAAGCTATTCTAAAAAGTAGTTGAAACCAAGCCAGAGGCAAAGAGTGATATATAAATGGAATGGACAATCCACGAGCGTTTTCATCTCAACGACGCAAATAGGTGTCCTCTTCTAAAGTTCCTCGATTGGTTCTTTTGTCCTCATTAGCACATTGAATGACTGATGACTAGCGAAAAACATACCTCCTTTGGCGCTGTCATGGCTCTGCGCCTCCTCCCACTCCTTCATCCATGCTTTGACAAACTCGACTTCCTGTGCCTGGACATTCTTGATAGAGGCAGGCGGGAAGTCTGGTGTGACATCCTCCGGCTTCAATCCGTTCTCGTCCCAGTGATGGACACCCAAGTCGATGAGGAGGTAGGGCTCACTGGTCGTCGACTTGCGGTCCAGGCCGATCTTGTGAGGGGTGGCGGCTCTCCAAGGATCAGCCTCACCATCGACGATCGCGACGCGCGGGTAGCTAAAGTCGAAGCCACCATGCTTGTTGATGGCCTCCACGTTGGGAGGCTCAGTGATGTTGAAAGCTTCGCGGCAGTAAATTGAACTATACTCGACGTCAATGAGGCGCGAAACGAGGGGAAGCTGGTCCTCGGGCACACCCGATCCAGTCTGGAAGTAGCCCCATCTAGGAGACTTGTTAGCTCTAGATCGAACTCGCTAGCTTGACACACTCACTCTGTGCAGACCTGATAGATCCAGGCGCGGCCGGGACCTTGGCGAAGAGAAATGTTTTGGTGCTCTTCATTGTTGCGGCTTGAGAAACATTTCACCAAATCTCCGCTTCTGCAACCCTTTTTGACGTAATCCTTGACGTAACCGGCATAGTTGAGCATCCGATTCGTCAGCTTTTTGTCAGAGCCACTGGCGGAAAGTAGCTCCTCCACGGACGATTTGAGATGGCGGGCGCTGCCAAAGAGGACGCTGTCTGAGCTGATGGTGGCACAGTACGTCCCGAATGCCGTGGTGTCCTGGGCCGGATCCCAGTTGGTCGATTGCAGTCCGGAGATGCCGTAAGACAGGGTACTGGCGAAGTCGTCATCTTCAAGAGGGCCCAGACCAAACAGATCTTTAAGCTGTTTCTTGTGAGACTCAGTCTTGCCAAGCAAGATATTGTCGACAACCTGGGTGAGCTTCTGGGTTGTCTCGGCGCAGTCACCTGGCGAAAAGAGCCGGGCACCTTCGTAGTACTCCCAGTAATCGATGATAGCCGCCGTGACACCCGACGACGAGATTCCGCCCCAGAATACGTCAGGGTAGAGCTTCCTGAGGAAGGCGGCGAAAGCTCCGGCGTAAGAGCCTCCGTAAGCAAGATAGGGTGTGCCAGGCGCGGTGAGGTTCAGGTCTTCGTGACCGGGAAAGCTGATGTGCTTCGCAAAGTAGACTGTATCGGCGAGGGCTTGGTCGGTGCTCAAGAAGCGCAGGTTCTCGGTACTAAGATCGGGCGCGGGGAAGCTCTTGCCATAGTAGCGATGTTCGAGAACGACGCCAACACCGCCGGTAGCCTTGGCAAGGATGGAAAGGATGCCGTGGTCGAGGAAAGGCAGACGCTCCTTGGCATCCGTCTCCCCAGCCGCGAGAATGATTACGGGCCCTCCCTTGCGATAGTGCTTTGCGTCGAACCAGTAACGGAGGTTGAAATACTCATCCGAGTGCGGTTCGTAGCGCGAATCATTGTGAAAGTGGTCAACAGGGACGGAGAGGTTGTACTCGGGATAATGCTCCGCAAAGACTGAGGCAATTTCCACCTGAGACCGGGCAGCCGATTGAAGCGCGTTCCACGCCTGGTGGCCGGCGAGATGTTGCGGACCAAGTCCGACAACGGCCCGGGCCGCGGCCAGGACAAAGCAAGCTCCGAACTTCCAATTCGCCATGTCGCCGCTGTGTGATGGGGAAACCAATGATGTCCGTCCCGCAGTTGGAGGCGGCCGAGTGTTGTTGTGACTAAAGTTGTGGAACCCGGCATGATTGGTGCGGGGTCATCTGTGTGTGTGTGTCACTGTGTGCATCATGCCCGGGCCCATAATTCCTTGGGCTTACCTTATCAGCAGTATGAAGCTGCCTTCACTGAGGATCGTCCCATCTCATCTCACAAGTCAGCGATGATCCTAAAAGAACTCTTGAGATGTTCCTTCAAGTAGCATGATTTGAATAAGTCATTATATTCTTTCCAAATAGACCAGCACATTCTTGTTCGATGTTGACACGGAGTGAAAAAGAGCATCATCGCGATTCATGAAGAGTGCAATTGCATGGCAGAGCTTTTGAAAAATATCATGAACAACATCTACTCAGTTGGTAGAGCCATTTGCCTCAATCCATCAAAATATCAGTGAATTTCCAATTCAGTCTCACCGGCTGAGTTACTGGCCGCAGAGATGGACCAACATACCTTGTCTATCAGCCGTCAGCCCATGGGCCAGGGGAGCTTCCATCAACTTCAGCATCCCGTTTACAGCACGCAGACTTCTCATACGCATACTCCACCAGTATTCTGCGGATCAAGAGCAAAACATTATGCTTACGGTCAAAATTTGATGGACGTGCGGTAGAAATGCGGTAGAAATGCGTTAGCTTGCCTTGAAGCTGGCATTGGGCTCCTCTTGAGAAGCCGGTCGAGTTTAGAGAAGATGTGTTGGGATGGTTGCAAGACACATTCGATCGGAGTCTTTTGCGATAGGACGAAGAAGACAGGGATAGCCCCGCCAATAGCGCAGAGACACAGCAGTTGATAACTCACTATGCAATTGATGAATAGCAAACCACAACAAAAAGCAAAAGATACACGAAGAGGTATCGTGTAGAAGTTGTTGCTGGACGATCAGGGGATTGAACCCTGGGCCTCCCGCAGACACTAGGTGAATGCAAAGCGGGCGCTCTACCACTGAGCTAAACGCCCTGTACTGAATGCGATAACTAATGCCGCTGTGCGATGCTCACGATGCTCGCAAGTGCGTTTGAGAACCCCGCCGAACCAGCCGCATGCATACGAGCGGAGAAGTAATGGGGTACGAAATGCTCCCCCGAGACGGGGAAGAATGTGAATTCGCCCAAGCCCTAAAGAATCTTTCCCTCTTTTAAAATCTGTTTTTCAGAATACTAAATAAGGATTAAAAAGAATTGAATATCGATTAAAGTTTGGTAGAGGCAGAATTGACTCCAGACAGTAAGGTTGATCAACAATGAAGCTTCGGTAAACTGGGAGTGCATGGACGTTGGGCTGGGCGGAGCTGCAAAGCAACTTAGGCATGCATCCGCCTCCAATTGTCATCACCGAGCGGGGCACAGCCCCGACCCTCCCCTTGGTGTAGTTGGTTCATCACGTTCGACTGTAATGGTTACATCGTCATCGAAAGGTCTCTAGTTCGATTCTGGAAGGGGAGAACATTATTTTTTGTATTTTTTGGACTGAATGTCTCTGGCCGTTGCTTTTTTGGTATCTGGCCATCGACTGCGTGAGATCGATAGGCATTTATTTGTCTGTATGAATCGTCCTGTCTTTTCCATAATTGTGTCATTTGCTCAATGTAATTCCAACACTATACTGTCGACGTCGATTACATTGTGCACGCTTACACGAATTGACGATTCTCCAAGCTCGCCGCTCCTCTTACACATCCCGGTTATCCTCTCTCCACGACCTCTCCCCAATCCCCCATCCGCATCAACGCCCTCGCTCCTCGCCTTCTTGATCGCATCTCTCGCCTCTTGCTGCTCTCGCTTCTTCCTGTTTGGGACGTCAGTACTCTCCTTCACTGCCCATCATAGAACCCAAAGTCTACGCATCACGAGGGTTACTCACTCCTCAAGTCCGCTCCCAAAATCATCAACAGTAATCTCCTGTCCAGGCACCTTTTGCGTACCACTCTTCCTCTCCACCGCATCAGCGACTTTACCCTCCGCAAGCGTCGCCATCTGCTCGGCCTCGACGTTGGGGTTCTCAGGCCCTGCCGCTTCTCTGCTGCCCTCGGACACGTACGCCGTGTTCCGCCGCTCCGTCTCGTCCACGGGGCCCGAGGAACGCACGCCGGCGCCCAGGGAGCTCGGCGTCGCGTCGTCGGCGGACCGCGACTGGGACTGTGGGAAGGGCGTGCGGCCTAGCGCTGCGTCGCGCGCGGCGGTCTCGCGATCAGCTTCGCTCTCATGAGCTACTGCGTTCTCAGCTGGGTTGCGGGTTGCCGGGTTTGAGGCCGCCGTATAGGCTTCTGATGTAGGGGGTTGAGATGGCGCTGAGGATGACATTTTTTGCTGGATCTAAGGTTGCGTTTGATACCTCAAGGGGGTTGATGGATTCTTTGGGTAGAATGTTTAATGCTGCAACAGGTGGTAAGTGTCTCAACAAAACTTGAGAACCACGAGTGAATAATCTACAGCGAAACTCCAAGTCGCAAAAGAGTGTTGTGTAAAGAGCTCCATCCAATGACATCGGTGTCAGGTCGATGACGTCGGTGGCCGGGCAGTCGAGGATCGACGCTTAGTCTCTCCTATCTTCGTCATCGTCTTCCCGCCATCGACACTCGGGTTTATCATCTGCCAATGTCATGAAAAGTGTTCCGATTTTGTTTGATACCAATCATAGATATATGTAGCTGACCTGCTTCGGGACCGGATGGATTCCATCTTCAACAAAGCCCAAACACACGCCCGTCTCGTTGCACGACTTCAACTATCTTGCCCGCGCGCTCGCGCAATGGAGCTCAAGTTTTGAAAAGCTCGTTCTGGCGGCTGCCGGTAAATCGGACAACCCAGCAGCCAGCCGGCAGCCGATGGCCCCACCTACGCCCTCCGGCCTGTCCAAGGACCGACTGGCAATCTCCGGCATGCCTAACAACGAGACCAATGTTCAGGTTCGGAGCCGATAAACGACAGCAATAACAACAGCCGTCCATAAAGGCCTTCCTCGCAGCGTGCTTTCCCAGCGCAACCCCACGTTACTGTCTGAGCTCGACCGCGATGCAGCTGTGCAACTCGCATTATATGTAGACACGGTATCTGAATGATACTCGACTCGAGTGTATACTATATCGTTGGGAGATGGCCCATCATCGTCCACTTTCTAGAGCTCCTCTCCAAAGTCAAGCTCAACCCATCCCGACTTGCAAATTCCAAATGCAGAGTCCGTCCAGACCCCGTACTAAATAAAACAAGCGCACCTTGAACACACCGTCATTTGCACAGGATTCATCTGAAAGTCACCTTAAACCCACCGCTCGCGATAAATACCACAATGGCTTCGACTTGTTTAGCCACAGTCTATGCAACCTCCATCTCATCCCACCTGCACAAACCATCTCGTTCCAAATGCGTAACCCACCCAGATCTCATTGGCCTACCCCGCCTGTCGACACTGGAGCCGACACGAAAAACTACCTACCCCAACAGTGTGGAGGTCTGTCTGCTTTACCGGACGAAGGGGGAGGGAGGATGCACGGCTCCGATTCGGCCTCGACATGTGTCGCCGAGCCCCCCCGGCGACCCGCCATTTGTCCGTTCTACCGGTGGTCGTCCCGTCTTCGCTCTCGATGCGGGAGGCTGCCGCAGCGATTGGTCCCCATGGGATCAACCGTTTTACCTAATTGCAGAATCCGAGTGGCATATGGTGTGATGTCGCGCACACGTTGGCCTTTTCCACAGCCCGCGCGCTGGTGGTGTGGTGTGGTCAATGTAAGGTGGTGGTTCAAGTCGAAGGGCGTATAAGACAGGACCAAGACCCCTCCTCAACCCCGCCATCTCCAAGTTGCAGAAATAGTAAATAAACTTCGTCCTTTGAACTGTTGGATATTTTAATTTCTTTTCCAAAAATGGCCCCATCTGCAACAGAGACAGCTGCCGCCAAGGTCGAGGACCCCCAGGCAAAGAGTCTGCCCTCGAAAGAACAAGCCAAGGAAACAGTATACGCAGACGACTTTCCGCCCCTGGATGAGGAGCTCCCCGAAGTGCGGACAGGCCACAAGGAACCTCTCAAAACGACTGGTGCTCTGGACCAGTTTGAGCACTTTGACGTGACGCCCGTCATCGGCCGCGAGTACCCGACAGTCGATCTGAAGGAGTGGCTGCGTGCGCCCAATTCTGACGAACTCATTCGCGACCTGGCAATCACCAGTGAGCAACGCCGCCTCCACCAAGAGATGTAAAGTATACTGAAACAACCCCGTACCCCAGTTTCGCAGCGCGGTGTCGTTTTCTTCCGCAAGCAGGATAACATCGACAACGACCTCCAAAAGGAGCTTGTGCAGCGCCTCGGCGAGCTGTCCGGGAAGCCCTCGACTTCGAAGCTCCATATCCACCCCGTCAACAACTCCGGCCGCGGGGACACAAAGGACGACGAGATCAGCGTCATTTCGTCGGCGCAGGCCAAGAGGCTGGGCATACACCGCTTCCTCAACTACACCAAGAAGCAGACCCAGAGGTCACAGTGGCATTCCGACATCACCTTTGAGCCCGTGCCGAGCGACTATGCCCTGCTGCGTCTGACGCAGCTGCCAAAGACGGGAGGAGGTGAGTCATCGAAAGGGGGCCCTCGACACTCTTCTGTACACTTGTACTGACGAAACGTAGACACACTATGGGCCTCGGGATACGAGGTGTACGACCGGATATCGAAGCCGCTTCAAAAGTTCTTTGACGGCATGACGGCTACCTACGCCCAGCCAGGCTTCAACGCGGCCGCGGAGAAGAACGGCTTCAAGCTCTACGCTGAAGCGCGCGGCGCGCCCGAGAACGTCGGCGAGCTCCTGGAAGCCATCCACCCGGTGATCCGCACCAACCCGGTGACGGGCTGGAAGAGCGTCTTCGCCGTCGGCCTCCACGTGCAAAAGATCAACGGCCTGTCGGACGAGGAGTCGAAGCACTTCCTCGATTGGTTCGTGCAGCTGATTATCGAGAACCACGACCTGCAGGTGCGGCACCGCTGGCAGAACCCCAACGACGTGGCCATTTGGGACAACCGGTCGGCCTACCACGCTGCGACGCCGGATTACATAGTGGAAGGGCTCGGGGAGAGACAGGGGTCTCGTGCCGTCAGTCTCGGGGAGAGGCCGTATTTTGACCCTCAGAGTCAAAGCAGACGGGAGGCCTTGCGTGCCGCAGCCATTGCCGCTTTGAAGGCAGACTACAGCTCATGAGGCCGGAGCCATTAGACTGGTTTCTCTGGTTGTTCGTGCTCATGGCCTTGGCATGAGGAGTAGAGGGCGTTGGACGTAGTTTCCTACCCAGGGGCAATTACCATAACAGTCAAAGCAATACTTTCACCCCAAGGAAGAGACAGTATCAGTCTGCCTTATCGTCGCTGGGAAAGGAACCCTGACGATCTTCCAGATGTGCCTGTATCAAGTAGACTTGATCGATTCCCCGTTGGGGGGTTGAAGCAAAGAATAGACGAGGTTGCCAGCAGCTGACTACGGATACCGGAACCTAACTTCTCTTTAGAGTTTGGAGCCAATCTCGAGACCGTCGCATTTACCAGGTCAGGCGTGGCACGGCTAGGAAGTTCCAGCCTCCTGTGAGTTATATCGGCAAGGGCCGCAAGGCCCTCATGCATACCCAGCCGGCCGTCGCAAGCTTGCAGCCGTCCACGTTTTCTGCCCTAAGAGCTTGAATCGGCCGGCACCTTTGCATTGGATCATTTGCCATTCGGCAACGCATGGGACATTGGCAGGCCTCGAGTGGACTGGGTCAGGCGGCGATCCAGATCTCTTGCGACGTGAGCTTGACGCTAGACGCGCGCGTTTTGATAGACCTGAACCTCTTTAGTACGCTACTCGAGTCATCGCTATAGGCTTTTCCTCCTTGCCGCGCCAATAAAGATGCCGTTTTGACAGTGATCAGACGACTAAATTAGCGCCTTGAGTCGCACAAGGTGAGGTCGTATTGGCGCCTTGACGTGAGGGTTTGCTCTGCCCAGGTCATTCCTGCACCATTGTCGGATAGCAAGAGGTCAAAGTACATGTCAATTTGAAGCCGGGCGCTGGCTTTCAAAGATGGCATTTTGTCTCTGCACTAATCGCCGTGATGTGAATAGACGTCGGCGGCTCAGCAAAGGGCAGAACGGTCCATTGGCTGGTCTCCCCCACACAAGATTCCGAAGACGTCGTCGTAGAGTGGCTCTGGGCTCATCCCTCTATCCACAGCCACGGTTGCTGGGGGCAGTATCCCTGTGACAGCAGCACGTACCAAAGTAAGCGGTTCATCAATTTCCTGCGACTGGTGTATGAGAACTAGTTTTGGACAGACGATTCCCGATCCCCGGGAGGTCCCCTTCCAGACTAGTCGCAATCGGCAGGTCGAAATAAGCTCGCAGAGACGTGTTGATGAGACGGCGTTGGCCGTGCTAATGTCGCACTGGCAAGAGTGAGCCAAGCTTAGCGGTAACTGTAATCGTGAGCTACGAGGCAGAATACGAGGTGGCGAGTTTCTCTGGGCCATTGTCAAGTCGCTTGTGCCGTAAGTTTATTCATCAGGGGGCTGGATAGAACGTGGAATTGAGTGCTGAGAAAGGGAAAAGATGGCAAACCAAGGGGAATTGCAATGGAAGTTTGAAAAGATTGAAGATTGGCATCCTCGAGTGGCCATCTGCTCCTTCCATTGCGATTGAGTACATACAGTACAGTGCTTGATACCTACATCACACACTGAGGTCAGTGCTATTTTGGGCGTTGGGCGGCAGGTCACTGCAATCCTCCCGTGCAGCCCACTCCGCCCGAAGCATCGTTCGCGGCAGTCGCTTAGCTTCAGAGGCACGGCGCAGCCAGATGCGTCCCAAGACAGCCCAAAGAGGGGGTGAGACCCCTGGACGCACAGTGTTTCCCTTGACGCTTGTGTCCTCCTCAGGTAACTTCGGCAGCGTCTCAGCTCCGGCTGGCATGGTCTCCTTCTCCTAAAGGGGGGGTTTACGGGGCTCACCTACCTAAACGTCAACCCACTCACCCGGTCACTAATCTCAGCTCCATCCAGTGCTCCACTCACTCACTTCCACCGTTCGTTTCTTTCACCCGATAACTCTCTTCACGAACACTCTCATGAATCATGATCCGAATCATCACCCTTCCTTGCTGGATGTACGCCCGTCTCACTGCGGCTGAGAGTCTAATGTATTTCAGGCCTGCCAGCGGAAGCGCACGAGTAGAGTAAACAAGCCGAGAGAATCAACTGAACCGACGGCTCTATAACTATATTCCCTACTCCTCCATTCCTCCCTCTTCGGACCCTGTGGATCGTGAGCCGGAGCTGAAACGCTCTCACCAAGCGAGGCCGTTGTTACCCCTAGGTCCATTTCATCTGCCCGCCCCAATATGGTCCGAGAGAGCCAGAGAGGCCGCTCCTGACCGGCCGAGTGACTCCTCCGTATTCGTACTTTGTGTCTGCTGATCTGGCCATGGCTTCGACCCAACTGCCTGGGAAACTCTCTCTGCCGATGGGACTATCGTGTCCAACCCCCCTGGGATGGCCCTCGCCATCGAGGATAACAGAGTTGTTGTCGCTATTGCCCGTCTGACGCGTCCCAACCCGCCTCGCGGCTCATAGCAAGACCTCCGATATTGAAGGGCGAGAACCTCTTCCAGGCCCTCGCCAGTCACCACTTCACTCCACGCACCAATCGCATATCCAGACCCGTCCAGACTAAATCTTCTGCCTCATCCCGGCCCGGAAATGGCACCACGGCCACAAACATGTAACCGCAGCGGCAACTATCATCACAAACCCCCTGCCAACCCATCCTTGGGCCTCTAGTAACCACATATCATAGTAGAAAATGATCCGTACGGACACCCTGGCGCTCTAGTCTACACCGCCTGTGACCACTTCAACTGCGGCCATATTGGATCAATTATCAGGCCCGGCAGCCATCCAAACCGACCAAGCCTCTCCACCGTCCAGCGAGAACATCTCCCGAAAATCTGGGGCTGCCGGCGCTTCCAAGGCCGCAGAGACCAGAATGCGGCCACCAACCGGGAGGGGAGGACATGGGTTCCTACGTCTGTCGCCCGTCACAGATCCCAATCCACTCATCCCACCCCTGCTTCACCCCTGGCCCGGTGGGCGGCCACATCGCGGCCACTTGTCTCCCACCCTCTCCCCTTCCCCTTCTGTCTGCCTCTTCCCAATGGATCTGGTCGAGATCAGCCGGGGGGGCTGTTGGTTGCAAGGCTCTGCTGGTATAAGGTCGAGTGACCCGCCATTTCGTCTCCCCTCCTCGAGACATCTCGACCGTTACCTTTGTCGTCTTTTGGACCCAGGGGGTTTTCTTTCTTGATATCGACAACAGCAATGACGAGCTAGATCTTGCATTGGTCGACGGTTATCAATAAGTGCGAGCCACCGGTGGCGTACGAATTGATCTGAAAGCGGTAACCCAACAGCTCGACTCGAAGCAAGACATCTTCATCAAACGCCATCTCAGAACCAGCTTTCGCCAACTCAACCGACCATGTACTCATAAGCAAATAAATTTGACAACATATTCAGCCCCTGCGGCAAACCAACCGGAACGCAAACATGCCACCCCGGGCCACCGGCACCGTTCCCCTCTTAGCCCTCCGCTCCTCCGTCCCCGACACCGCCGCCTCCGCCGCAGCAAACGCCACAATCCCCCCCTGGCTCATCCTCCCGAGACCAGACCCAAACGAGTGGAATGGCGCCTCCGTCGCACCCGTCGCCGTCCTCTCGGCCGTCGTGGCCACTGCCTTCGTCGGCATGCGCTTCTACACCCGCGCCAGGATCCTCCGCTCCGTCAAGTGGGAGGACTGGACCATCCTTGCGTCCCTCGCCTTTGCAATCACCACCAGTGCAGGCATGATCACTCGTAAGTCACGTTTTCACCAGGATTTAGATTCAAAATCAACTCATGCCGAATCCTAGAACTTGATTTTGGCCTCGGGGAACACCTCTATTACTCCTACCCCTCCTTCGCCGCCTACATCGAAGCAGGCATCTTTACAAACCTCTTCTATTCTATCAGCATCACCCTGACAAAAGTCTCCATCCTCCTCCTCTACATTCGCGTCCTGACCTACGACCTCGTCCGCCTCCTCGGCAAGACCCTCCTCGGCATCGTTATCCTCTCCCACGCCTGGATGATCGCCAGCATCCTCACCACCTGCGTGCCCCTCACCTCCGCCTGGAACTACGACCCCCTGAACCCCCCCATCTACTGCCATCCCATCTCCGTCTTCTGGGGTAACGCGTGCGTCCATTTCGCTACCGATTTGCTCATCTTCCTCCTGCCCCTTCCCGTCATCTACACCATGCGCCTCCCCCGCCGGCAGAAGACGGGCCTCTACGTCGTCTTCTGCCTCGCGTTCCTGTAAGTTCACCCTACCCTGGTATCCTCGGGAAACAAAGGACCACCATCCCAAGCGAAAGACAAGAAAATACTAACACCAAGCCCACAGCGTCTGCGCAATCTCCATAGTCCGCCTCGTCCGCCTCTTTCACACAGACGAGACCCCCCTCCAAGTACTGGACGTAACCTGGTCCGCCGTCCGCATCGCAAACCTGACCTGCATCGAGGTCCACGCCGCCATCGTAACAGCCTGCCTCACCACCCTGAAACCCCTGCTCTGCCGCCTCTTCCCCCGCTTCATGGCCTCCGCAACGGGCACCTACGGTGGCTCCGACACCTACAACTCCTCCGCCGACGCCTCCCGCCGCGACGAATGGGAAAAGAACTTCTCCCTCGGCGACCCGGAGATGTACTATCAGCGTCCCCTGACCATCGGCACAAAGTCGAACCGTCCCCGGATGCAGAGGGACACCTTTGCGAGCCTGGACGAAATGAAATTATCTCCCGAAGAGGCGGAGCACGTCGACATGTTAATGGCGATGAAGCCGCCGGCGGCGACGAGGAGCAGTGTTCGGAACGGCGGCCCAGGCGAATTTCGGCTGGCCGAGGTCGATGCCGGGGCGCCGTTGCGGTGGCCGTCTAAGCTCGTAAGAAAATCGAGGCTTCAGCCGCCGCAGGACGCAAAGACGCGCAGATCGATGCTGCGGTACGCGCAGAGTGCGCGGTCCACACACTTCAGCTCCGCGCCGATGCCTGAGAATCGGATTTAATGAGTCAAATGTATAACAGCAAAGGTACGGCGTTTATGTGTGAGGGAGGGCTTCTCAGCAGCGAATCTTCAAATCCGACAATCACACAATTTCAAGTCCAACAGGTGCGTACATTGTGGAACCGCCTGCCACTGCCGAATACGCAACATGGGGGGTTCTTGGGCTTCTTGGCACCGCCAGTATCTCATTCTTTCGAGGGCGTTGGAACGGCAAAACAAGCGTGGGAGGATATCATGTTGTTGTATACCCATCCAGCGCAGAGCGCGGCTATTCATATTACTACGAATAATGACATTTTCCCAAATATGAAAAAAAAAGCCATCCGTTCACTTCCTTATTTTGTGACGCCTGCCATTCGCCCGGGAGCCTCTCTCATCAACAATCTAGATTTTCCACTTCTGGGCATGGGTTAGCGAATCGCGTACAATTAAGGGCGAGAGATGGGCTGTGTCTGGCTCACCTGCTTCTGAATCAAGCCCCCTTCCTCCACTGTCTTATTGGCATGACGACCTTTTCATCCGCCTCATCTGATTCCCCTTGTCGTTTGCTGACACAGGATTCAAGTACTTTTTTTTTGGGTTTCCAGTACCCATCTGCTTAAGAGATGAGATCGGCCACATTCATGGGCATCTCATCGATCTGGGTAGAGTAGTACACTACAATATCAATTAGCACCACGGTCTGTCAACAGCTGGAGGATCAATACTCACACTCAATATCCCGCAGGATGCGCACATCTTCGCTAGTCACGAAGTTGATGGCAACGCCCTTACGCCCAAACCGACCACTGCGACCGATACGATGGATGTAATTCTCACGGTTGCTCGGCAGGTCATAGTTGATAACCAAACTGACCTGCTGCACGTCGATACCACGCGCCCAGACGTCGGTCGAGATGAGCACACGGCTATTGCCCTGACGGAAGTCCTGCATAATGCTGTCGCGCTCCTTCTGTGGCATGTCGCCGTGCATGCTGCTGACGGTGAAGTTGGCCTCGCGCATCTTGTCCGTCAACCAATCGACCTTCCTGCGGGTGTTGCAGAAAATAACGGCCTGCGTGATGGTCAGGGTGTCGTAGAGATCGCACAGGGTATCAAACTTCCAATCCTCCTTTTCGACGGCGATGAAGTATTGCTTCAATCCTTCGAGGGTCAACTCGTCACGCTTGACGAGGATACGCACGGGATCGGTCATGAACTTGGTCGTCATGTCGAGTACATCATACGGCAGGGTAGCGCTGACGACGACGACCTGCGTTGCGGGGGGCAGGTATCGGTAGACATCGTAGATCTGCTCGCGGAAACCGCGGTTGAGGAGCTCGTCGGCCTCATCGAGAACGAGCATCTTGATATGGCGCGTACGCAGATGACGGCGACGGATCATATCGGCGACGCGGCCAGGGGTGCCGGAGACGATGTGCTGGCCGTAGTCGAGCTTGCGGATATCCTCGCCCACGTTGGTGCCGCCGATGCAGGCGTGGCACTGGACGTTCATGTAGTCGCCGAGGGCCATGACGACGGACTGGATCTGAGTCGCGAGTTCGCGGGTCGGGGAGAGAACGAGGGCCTGTGTCTCGCGCACCGCCGTGTCGATAACCTGGAGCATACTGATCGAGAAGGTCGCCGTCTTACCCGTACCGGACTGGGCCTGGGCGATTGTGTCGCGACCCTTGCAGACCTGCACGATAGCGCGAGATTGCACGGCCGAGGGTGACTCGTAACCATAAGCGTAGATACCGCGGAGGAGGTTCTCTAAAGATTGGATATCAGCATGCGCCGGTTCAATGGCAGTCGGTTGAGTGGTGTTGGGCAGCCTTACCCTTGAGGGACATGGACTCGAAAGTCGGGTGAACCGTCACTTCCTTGGAGGTAGAGAACTCCATCCTCTCCTCCGCCTTACGGTCGATTCCGCTGCCTTCCGCCATGATGATGGATTTGTCGGGTGGTGTGGCAAGTGATGGTGCTGCTAAGACGATGTGTCGCGATGGTGCGAATGGAGGATGGTGTTGCAGGCGGACGGTGCCAGCAAGGCGATGGAAATTTTAGAGGGGCGCGCTGAAGCTTCTACGGGCGCGACTGCACGACAGCGGCCGTAGTCCGCTGAAAGTCTGCCTTGGTCTTGCAGCAGAGCCCGGGGCGGAAGATCTAAGATTCCGAATGGTGCGAATCTGCATCAAAGCAGTCACAGGGTACCTAATTTCCACAGTGCTTCAAGCAGCTTGCGATCGCAAAAAACCCAGAGCTAACGCGACCTTATTCGGTGGACCACTCAGCCAGCAAACGCCCGTCCAGAAAGGCTGGGCCGTCAACCTCGAATTTTCTCGAGCCTCGTTCACCCTCAAAACCATCGCCGTTTTGCCCCCCCCGAAATCGGCCACAGTCCCGTTCACCAAGGCCAAGCACGCGCGACGACACAATGGGTATAATCGAAGAGCAACGCTATCTCCACGAGGACCTCGAGCGCCTCGAGCAGGGCATCGCAGACCGCATCAGCGAGGAACCGAAGCACATCCGCGACCGCTTAAACCGCGACCATGAGGTCGGCCAGCTCCTCGACCAGATCCAGACGCAGTCCGTCAAGCTCCTCGACATCTATCGCGACGCCGGCGGCCAGCGCGGCCGCGAGATCCAGACCATTGGCACGGGTGACCCCTTTGAGGAGTTTTACAGCCAGCTGAAAGACGCGCGCGAGCACCACGCCAAATACCCCAATGAGCAGGCCGAGAACTCGGAGGTGCGGTACCGCGTCAAGAAGCCCGACGATGGCGAGGTCATGCCCTACATCGTCGATCGCCTCTTCACCGGCGAGGAAGGCTTCGGCCGCTTCTTTGACCTGCACACTTCCCACGAGGGGTACCTCAACCTCCCCAACGTGAAGCGCCTGTCGTACCTGCAGTACCTCGAGGTCTTCGACAACTTTGCCCCCGGGTACGGTGGGCTGAAGCGCGGCGAGAAGCTGACGGACCAGTACTTCAAGTACGTCGGCGAGCTGGCGTCGTACCTCGAATCCTTTATGCGCCGCACGCGGCCGCTCGAGAACCTCGACAAGGTATTTTTGGGCTTTGACGGCGACTTTGAGGCGGCGTGGGAAAAGGACGAGGTCTCTGGGTGGCAGAAGGAGACGACGGGCGGCGTCGGCGCCAACGGTGCGAACGGCGCAGCGCGGGAGGCCAGCACAGTGGACGCCATCTGGTGCGACGACTGCGAAAAGGAGTTCAAGAATGAAAACGTCTACAGGTCGCACATGACGGGCCGCAAGCACATCAAAGCCGCCGAGGCGCGGAAAGCGCGTCGCGAGGAAGAGGGGGAAGAAAATAGCAGCAGCACGAACGGCGGCGGCAGCAAGGTATCGGCGACGAGGCTGAAGGAACGGGCGGTCGCGGAGCGCGAGTACCGCGTCAAACGCCTCGCGGCGGCGATGAGCACGGAGCGCGGCGACACGCGCGTCAACGTCGAGCGCAGGCAGGGCATGACGGAGCGCGAGCGCCAGCAGGAGCTGGAGAACATAATGAGCCTATCATACTCGGCGCCCGGCGGAGGCGGAGTCACACACGGCGGCGGCGGCGGTGCGGACGGCGACGACGACGATGAGGACGGCGAAGACGGCGAAGAAAAGATTTATAACCCGCTCAAGCTACCCCTCGCGTGGGACGGCAAGCCGATCCCCTTTTGGCTATACCGCCTACACGGCCTGGGCGTCGAGTTCCCCTGCGAAATTTGCGGCAACTTTGTCTACATGGGCCGGCGGGCGTTTGACAAGCACTTCAACGAGGCGCGGCACGTCCACGGTCTGCGGTGCCTTGGCATCACCAACACAAGCCTGTTCCGCGACATCACGAGCATTGAGGAGGCGGTCAACCTGTGGGACAAGATCCAGCGGGAGGCCAAGAAGACCAAAGTCGATGAGGGGAGCGTGGTGCAGATGGAGGACGCCGAGGGCAACGTCATGCCTGAGAAGGTGTACTACGATCTTCAGAAGCAGGGTCTTTTGTAAAAGCGAAGTTACTTTTTTCACAAAGAGAATGAAGTTTTGAGGGGGAAAAGAGAATGTGGGTTTGGGATAGTGTGTACAAGTATTCCAAGACGGCAAGGAAACGCGTTGATCGAAGACGCGCTGTGGAAATTGTAAATGTAGATATCAAAAGCACTTACACCGAGGTTGCGTTAGATCCGGTGCATCATATTATAGCGATTGCAGCTACAGATTGACTACTTCGAGGCACTACGAGCCAGAAGTTTTCAGAGGCGATGTCTGACTCGTCCCGGAAGTCCCAAGACAACCATTATCATGAAGATAAATCAAGATCCGTGGAAATAATTCTTAGGGTACAAACATAGATGACGCTGGCTTTCAAGAGGACCAGTTTGTTCACCAACTCGAAACAAGGAAAAGTTGCCTTTTGTACGAGGCCTCATCACTTAGATCTTACGCCAGAAATTACCAGTAATTATCAGTTAGTACTACATTGCCACCATTTTATAACCTGAGCTAACCACAGTATACCCTGAGACACAAACAAAGCAAGCACAGTCATAACAGTACCAGTACAGGAAAACCGCAGATGAAAGCTGAAGAGAGATAGGGGTGTTGGTGTCTGCATAAGCCATCTTCTTGAGGCTGTAATATTTGGGTGGTTGTCTATGTGGTGTTCCCACTTCTATGGGATCTATGTCTTTGTACAATACCGCTTGGGTGTCCTCTTTCGCTCAAAACATTCGCTTTCCCCTAGTTGCCCCCCTGTACTTTTTTATCTTCCCGTTGCGATCTTTTTTGATCGTATAACCCAAATACCTGACTTATTCCGTGCAGGCGAAACCCAAACGTCGCTGCTAAAATTGAAAACCCCGCCAGTAGTACCCTAGTGTCCGAGAGACACATAAAAACGAGCTCAATAGCTGCCATCACTGTTCATCCCCATTAAGTTCTGCCCTATAATTCAGCCCCTGATGTATAATGCAGTGTCCGTTTGTCGGTACACAAAAAAACAAAGTCGTTATATCCGCTGTTGGTCATCTGCCATTCGTCCCCAAACTTGTAGATGGCCCTCGAGGATTCTTGTTCTAGTCCTCGAAAAGTCCAGACATCTCCTCGAGGAGCTGGTCGGCGGTGGGACGCTCGGCGGCGTCCATGCGCATGATGCGATTAATGAAGTGAGAGGCGGTGCGGAAGTCGAGAGGCTCAACCTTACGGCCAACGGTCAATGCCTTGGCGGCCATGGCCTTGCCAGGACGCGCACGCTCAAGGTAGGTCTCGGGAATGGCACCGAAGCGTCGTGACTGCTGGCGGAGAACCTCGAAGATGTAGCTGCGGTCGTGATAGCGGGCGTTGGTAGGGCGGAAAGGGTTGTAGTCGCCGCCGTGGAGAAGGGCGATCATCATGGAACCAAAGGCCCAGATGTCGCTAGCAGTTCCCCAAGGAACTTCCATGAGCACCTCAGGGCTGGTCCAGATAGGGGCGCCGATAAGGAATCCCTTGGTAGCGACGTCAGAGTCGACCGAATAGGAAGCCCCTAGATCACCAATCTGAACATCGGAAAAGCGAAGGTCGGGGTCGGCCTCAGAGGCCGAGGCGTAATTGACGAGAATGTTGTCGGGTTTAATGTCTGTGTGGACGTACCCATCCTTGTGAAGGGTCGAGAGGCCGCGAAGAACAGCGCGAGCAACGAAGCGAATCTCGCGGTTGGTCAAAGGCTTCTTGATGGTTGCGTTCAAGAGATGGTCGTCCATGTGCTGGAGCACAATCATTGGGGCATCCTGCTGGATTTCGTCGATGACAGGGCGGAGGAATGGGTTGCCCTGGAACTTGCGGAGGACATTGTGCTCGTTCTGGGCTCCGGAGATGCCCTGCACGCCCTTGACGATGGACTTGTTGCCCATTGGGTTACTGAGTAATTTGTCAGTGTTTTGAACCAACAAATATTGCCTCTGACTAGCTTACGTCGCGATCCAGACGCCCTCGCGGATTTTCTTCTGAATAGTGTAACGGCTTGCATTTCCGAGCAAGATCTGACCGATCTCGAGGGATGGGGTCCCGAAGGCGGAAGTCAGTCCTCTGGGGATCATTGTGATTGTATGTGCGGGTGGTTCGAGAGAACGGATCTCTGTCCAAAATAGACTGCGGGTAGAGAGGCTTCGGCGGTTCGCGTCGTCGAAGTTAACTTCTTTATGTGACAGCTTGCAGAGGCTGTCGAAGAAGAAACTGGGCGATAATGGTCATTAGATGATATATGCCCGATTGAAGTGGTGGAGAAAGCGCCTAGCACGAGATTCCCGTCATCAGAGTGGAATCCTGTCTAGACAAAAGCCAGTGATATGTCTTAAGCGCGTAATCGATGGTCTCGAGTCGATGTCGAAGAGGAGAAGAAGTGAGCGAGTTGGTTGTCAGAGCAGAGTGACAGATTTGAGGCAGATTTGAGTCGGAGGAGCAACGCTTCTTTAACGGGCGGTCAGGTACTTTCAGGCGGTACCTTACAAAGCCAAGACGACCAAGGGCAGGCCGCAGAGCGCAGGGCAGGGGCGTGGCGTGGCGTGGCGTGGGAGAAGTGGGTGGACGGGTGTGTGATTGATGGGGTGGTGTGGAAGGGAGTGTGGCATGCAGGGTGGAGGGGAGGCAAGCTTAGCAGCATTTAGTGTTGGGATTGCGAGTCTGGCACTTTTCGCTCTCTCTTTCTCGGTGTGTGGCACTCGGATCACCCAAGTCCCCTCAGCGGCTCTCCCAATGACTGGAAGGGAAGGAAGGACGAGTCCAGACTTCTGATTGCAGCGGGATTGGCGAGCCGGTCTTGGCAGCGAGCAGCAGGGGTGGCGAGGTACGTTCTTTTTTACTGTGTACGGAGTACCTACTGTGCAAGGCCAGGTAAGGTAGGTACGAATAGGTGGTGTTTGACACCGAGAGACTCAGAAGAGGAGCAGACGCGCAGGAAATAGAAAAGATACGTTCCTCTGGCTCAGGTCACACACAGACAGACAAACAGGTGAAGGTGCCGGCTGGGCATCGCGGGCTGGAAATAGGACTTTAGCAGCTGCCACCATCCTCACCTCACCATACAAAGCTGGCTGTGCGTGCCACGGGTCGAGCGCGGCGGCGGTGAGGCAAATGAGTTCGCTCCAATCTTTCTAGTTTCGACTTTCAGTGAGCCGGGGGGGAACAGTCACCCGGGTCCAGAATTATCACGGCACCTCCACTACCTTTCTGGGAGGAAAAAAAGATTTTTCTTAGCGCGACGGCACGCTCACCTTATCCGCCCTGCTTCATCCACCCCCACGGGTCGTCTGCTAGGGTAAACGTGCATGGTTGAAGGGGGTCGGACTGTGTGCTGAGGGAGAGTGGCCTATCGGTCTGTCGGTCTATCGCCGTAGAACCTGCAGCGGCCGTGGACGGTAGACTGCGGTCTAGATCAATGGAGTCTCCAGATGCCCAGCACGCCCAGGTCGTCACGGCGTCAACAGCTTCGATACAGTACCGTGAGTGAATAGAAACCAGGATTGTACCCAGCAATCGACAGAGATTGAGGGTAAGCCCAGGAGGGAAGGTCATCTGCGTGCGTCTGCTGGCAGGTCGGGGCCGGAAATTTTGGCGTCTCTCACAGCTCCAGTCCTTCTCCAGCGAGATCCAGTGTGCCAGTCTGCTCCATGATTGACCTTGGAACCCTTGGGATCGGCAAGGATGGGCCGTAATTGGAGATGCCCCCATCTTAGGGGTCCCCCCTCCTCCGGCCCAGGTACGCGCCCACACCCCTCTAAGGTCGCGACGGCTGGTTGGCTCCGCTGGCCTTCTCTGCAATCCACGAGGACACCATCAGTGACCATCGGAGTGTCCAGGTGGTCAATTGGTTGGCTGGCATGCCGCTGTCACCGAAGGACCGGATACTTGTGTCTGCATTCATTGCCTGCCCAGGTGGCCTGGTAGTAATCCGGCATGGCCAGATGTCTTCGGCGCACACGGAGCCTCGAGAGCACCTTTGTCTCTATTGTCACGCAACTCTAGATAATTGCCGGTTCAAGCGAGGGTGGTGTGCTTCTTTGGTGTTTCCCGTATTGCAGCTGCTGCGTCGTCTCTGCTTTAAGCGGGTTCGGCTCCCAACTGCCATAGTGGTGGGCTCACCGACCGCAGGCTGATAAGGAGGGTGTCTGAAGACTGAGGTGTGTGGACAACTGATTGAAAATTAAGAGATGAGGTGTGGGTGGTAGCAAGCCGCACGCCGCACGCCGCAACTCGTATTACGCTACCCAAGCCATCGACAACGCCTCCAACGCCGTGGTCGGCAGGCCGAAAGCCATAAAGCCGCAAGCGTTGAGCCAGTCAGTTGAGAAGTCGCTGGCTTCTGACTATGCAACTGGGGGGCTTTTGCCGGGGGAACAAGCTGATAAGTGTGGTGTTTGGTGGCTGTTTGTTCGGCTCTCATAGCTTCGTAGCAGTGAGCCTTCTGGCTTGGATGCTTCATTGCTTGGCAGCATCTACGGATATGCTTTTTACACTCGCGCATGCATTCCTCACACAGAGGCCTGCTCGCAGCAGCACAAGGGGGAGCTTTGTCGAGTCTCGGAAAATCGGTGAGGAATCTCGAGGGCACAGTCGAAAACGTGGGGTGAGAAGATGTGATTGGTGAGCCAGCAGAATAGCAGCTGCTGCTCGCTCCTCCCGAATCGGAAACAGGCGAACGTGGCAGACCTCATCGGATCAGCGAGACCAGAGGGTCACGGTCCTTGTGTCCCAATCGAAGACGCCAATTGACGGGTTTCTGTGGGTTTGTGATGGCGGATGCGGATTGCGCGGCGACTGCGTATCCAGACGTAGTGTAGGGCAGGAGGCGAACTGATGTGCGCTGGGAACGACTGGAATCGGGTACAGCTCCAGCCCCAGCTCCAGTCCGTGTCTCTCGAAGCCTCCATCGGTGCGCCCGATCACCTCATTTTCTGGGCCTTTTGGTTTTTGGGTTACCTTGGCTCGGGCATCTGGGGTGCGTTCAAAGTTGGTGCTTTGGTGCTGCAGTCGACAGTCAGAGGTCGGTCAAGCAATTGCTCGATTTCTCTCTTGTCGCACAGGCTGCGGCACTACCCACACTGACACAACAATTCGTATGACTGAGTGCCGTGCTTGGTAGTAAGCGGCATAGCCATCGACGTTCCGATGAATACAGCCGTAGTTGGCTCAGTAATCAACGTAATATGCGTACCCAACTCGTCGTAATGGCTGGTGATATGTTCCCTCTTCAGCATCAGTGAGGTCCCGTGCCCTCGATTCGTCTCGATTCGTATTTCATTCGAACACCTTGGCAATCTGAGTGAAGCATTTGGTCTCTCGAGTGATACCTGTTAGTCAGGCGTGGACAAATATTTGGTTATTCTGTCAATGACAAGGGAATAGCGGTATGGTATCCGTAGGTATGGAGGGGTTTGCTCGTTTTGAAACCGGCATCGTCAAGACACGCATCCGCCTGGGGTGCATGCTTAATGGGACGGGAGCTTTGAGGTCCACGATTGCGGTTGCGGAGACTGGAGTGCATCGTGCTTCCGCGGTTGGTGTCGGTATGTCGTGACCCAAGCTGGGGAAATTTGGAAGCTTCACCCCCAGAGCTAGGAGGGTGGCATTTTTTTTGCATATCACGGGACGAAATGTCTCGACATGGGAATCTAAAATTGAAAAAGCATGGGGGAATGTTGGGGTGGGGGGTCCGGTAGCCGGGGGAAGACGAGGGACGAAGCCGGGCGACGATGCTCAGCTGGACCGACACGAACGGGTACGGAGTGCCTTTGCAGGCGGGAGGTACCTATCATCGTCAGGAGCAGCAGGCAACGGAACAGGAGCAAAAAAGTGCAGGTGGAAGGTGCAGGTGCAAGGGCTAGTACAACCGCCAACCGGAAGGAAGGACGAGACGGAAGACTTGGGGTCAGCTTCCCCGGTGCCTGGCCCCTGCTCCCGTCGTTGGCTGGCCCTCCCAGAGTAAGTACCTAAGGTAAGGTAGCACGCTGCACGCCTGATTCTTTCCCGAATCCCAAGCCACCATCCATCCCCTGGCAAAAACAAGTTGAAAAGGGTGACAAAGGTGACAAGGTGAGAACAGGTGAGCAGCCACAGCCCTTCCCGTGTCCCAAGCAGGACTAGCGGTTTTCTCAACTCCCGACCGAACATTTCCATTTTCATTGCAGCCGTCAGCCACCCACCTCTCCACCCATCCACCCATCCCATTTGGACACAGATTTGATCCAGATTTCCAGACTGAATCAAATATTGAATATCCGTACGTACCTTAGCAATTAATATCGCAGGTGGCCCCCCAATTTTGACATTTCCCGTTCCATCATTGACTCACCTTGAACTCATTCCCCCCTTCCCTTCCCCCTTCCACGCTCCTCATCCTCCTCCCCTGCACCTCGTGCTTCCAACCTTTCACTGCTGCTGCTGCTGCACTTCCACAACCACACACGTCAATCCGTCTCACTGTGACCTGCGTTGCATTCTTACCCCGACCTGGTCTCTCACCTGACCAGATTCAATTTGTCGGTCCCTGACGGATGTCACCCTGACGCAAAAAATTTCTTCTCCACCTGCTTGGGATTCACGTTGCTTGCGCCCATCCCCCACGGTCTCAAGCCAACATTACTCTGTAAGCACCGTGGCACCGTGCAGTTACCCGAGTCTCCGACCCCTCGGCCGACATCGTTGGTGGTTTTGCCTCCGGGAATCCGACCTAGGATCCCTCCAAACCCGAATCCAGAACCTGGAACTCAACTGGCTTGGCCTCGCACACCGCTCTCTCACCTGGCTGCCGTCCGGTGCCATCGCCCCGCGCGCATTGCTGGCAGCACTCCGACCCACCGCCAACAATAGCACAGGCGTCAAGCAACACCCAGTTACCCGAGCCTTGCTTGGCCTATCACTCACACTCCCACTACATTGTCCGCAGTGCGGTCTCACACTCTCTGGACAAGCTCAGTCGCAGACCCAACCCCGACGGCCCCGACACACGCCCAAAACCGAGTCCACGTATGCTCCCACAAGCAAGACGAGTCTAGACTGCTCGGCCAGCACAAGCTTGAAGCACACCACACCACAGCTTCTCGTCCCTCCATCCCAAAACACGTCGCACAACAACATGTCCTGACTTCGTCTGCCCTCCCCTGCCGAGTCATGCCCGTCCAGTCCAAGCCCATCCCCGCCCTCTACACGGTGTACATTCTCCGCTCCACCGTACGCCACGCGTCTCTCTACATCGGCTCGACGCCCAACCCCCCGCGCCGTCTGAAGCAGCACAATGGCGAGGCCCGCGGCGGCGCTGCTCGCACTTCCCGCCTGAGCCTGCGGCCCTGGGAGATGGTGGGGCTGGTCTCCGGCTTCCCGGGCATGGTTGCTGCTCTAAAGTTTGAGTAAGATCTCCCTCCCGTTCACCTCGACGCTGTTTCCTCTTATCATGCTTCCAAGCTGCTTCGGATGAAGCCTTCTCCGTCCAGTGTCCACACCCCTAGCTTGCACATGCTTCTGCATGTCTAGCATATTGCACTGATTTGCTTTCTATTATCTGGGATATTGCATTGGCTTTTGAGCATGCGCTGACCAAGCGGAAAACAGATGGGCGTTGACAAACCCGCATCTTTCTCTGCATATTCCCTCCGGATCACGGATTACCGTCTCGACTGGAGTTAAGAAGAATGGACACCCTCGCCGGCCTCGCGCGAGTATATCTTCGATATTATCCAACTTACAACTCCTACTAGGTGTACCGAGCTTCCGCCGATGGCCGCTTACACTTCACTTTTTCGCAAAGGATGTGCACAAAGCATGGCTTACATCGTCTGCCAACTCGACCGAGCCTCTACGAAACACTCTCAACATTGTCACCGACTTCGGCCCTGACCCCGCATCTTCAGACGACGTCGCTTGGGGCATCCATGCTTTATCTGTGGACTACACCCATGTGAAGGAATACGTGGAAAAGGCACAGTCCATCACTGCCTTTGAAAGAGAAGGCAACTGTATCGTCTGTAAAGAGCCTCTTCCTCACGGTCAAGGATTACACGCCGTGTGTCCAAATGAGGCCTGTGAAGGCGTCGGGCATCTGTCATGCTGGAGTCGTCATATGCTCCACCACGATGAGGACCGAGAAGCAGTTGTCCCTATTCAGGGCCGTTGCCCCCAATGTGGAGGCCACGTTCAGTGGGTCGAAATGATGAAAGAACTGACGCTACGGGCAAGGGGTGCGAAAGAAATCGACGCTCTTTTGAAAAAGAAAAAGAGGCGAACGAAGACTTGATAAGATCCACGTGGGGCTCTATCAAACACGGATCTGCAAGATCCATCTGCGAGATAACATCTTTTCGGCCCGCAAAGCCTGTTTCTCCCAAACGCCACGAGTCAGATCGCTTCTCCATGAATCAGACGACCAGTGACGAGTTTTCGCATTGTCGTCACAGTTGAGGAATCGCAGATGTATCGCCTTGATTCAACAGCTCGATTGCTATCGATTGAATATATCGAAAGATGTTCTTGGGGCCTCTGAGTTGCCCCGGATCGAATTTGGCTGCGCATGCACTTGCCTCACTGAAAGATGCTTGTATACCACCCCCATCGGCCTGTCTCGACTACCCATTTCGCTTCGTTACGGATAACCGAAACCAAGCGTCGATCAACTCATCCCGACAGTGCTGGAACGCACCGTTGAGGTTGGTCAAGGGATCATCGAGACTACACGCACCGCCGCCGTGCAATGGCCGGATGCGAATAGATTCGGACTATGCATGAACGCGGATGGACTAGTGTTGCTGCTCGACATGTTCGCCTCGGGAAAAGGTCGGACACTGAGCTGATAACGGTCTGGGGATCTGCGACACCGGTAGACTCTGGCGCCATCGTCTAAGACAGCGACGAGCTTCTAAGAGCTGCGGCTGCAAACGTGGGTAACAAAGGGACCGGCTAGCTCAGGGCTCTTTTCGTGGCATAGCCTAGACTGCCGATCGGGCTCATGAGCAGGCGCGCCGAGGCCCCAGTAGCTTAGTCTTTTGGTTAGGCTTCGCTTTGACGACTTGAGAGATACTGTATAATGTATTTGACTTATGTCTCACCGATACTCTGCAGGCTTTCCCTTCATACTGTCCCATCCAGAGATGGCCCGACCCTGTGTGATCCACGAGTAGCTAACTTGACGCGTAACCAGGTTGTCTCTCAACACATGTCTATTGATTAAAGCATGCCGCCAGACAACGTGACCGAACGATTCAGTCGTAATTGCATATCTCTCACTGTTAAGATCAGTAATATCACTTCATCTTGGTATCTCCGCTTATCTTTGTCAACTTTGAAGACGGAGGCTATGCATGCGCCGCACTCTCCGAGGTGGAAGCCCACCCATAAAGGCATGTAGCAGAAGTCGTGCTCGTAGCAGAAGGAGCCACGACCTGCCTTGGGTGCTTCCTAATTCGCTCTTTATGAGTTGAATATGTCGTCGAGCTCTGAGCGGAAGGTCGTCATGTGAAATAAAAAAGATACTTTTTCATATCGTGTTCTTACGTTGCCCTGCGTCTCGGATTGCATTCGAATAGCCTGTTATGAGCAGCAAGGTTTGGGGTTTTCTGGGTCAGGGAGAGAGTTTGGAAATTCAAATGCGACCATTCTTTAATGCACAGATGGCTTCATACTGAATATTTTCCCCGTCACACATCTCTCTGGCTATAATGCCACCGAGCTGAACCGTGATTACCTCCAGTCAATAGAGAGAGATATGCAAAAAGAAAATAGCCGGCGGGGGCGACGGATTGCCCTCAGATTACCCGCTTGTTCCTAACGAATGTTAAGAGAAGAGCCCCTTTAAGTCCAAAACATGATTTTGGACGTTCTTCAGATGGGTCATGGGCTTGGTAATGCTTTTGCCACACTGCTCGATACTGTACGAAGGTTAAAAATGGGCATCTTAGCAGATGATGAATGCGTTGTATAAGTAGCTTCGTGTGACAAGTCTCCGCTTTGGTCTCCATCGTCTCAGAAGCCAGGAGAGTGCTATTCGGAAAGAGTTTTTTACCTCCAAGTGGCCTTGAAGTCAAGTTTGATGTGAATCTCTCAAGGGCTTCGAGTCTAAGTGTGGCCATTCTTCTCACCACTTTGTTGAGCTTTACCGAGCTTCACAGGAAGGTCCACGAATACAATCTGTAATTCAGTACCAAAGGGAAAGATATGATTTAGTAGCACAGCCTACCTCGCCATGCGTTTTTCCCATATCTCCGCTTGAAACTCGTTTCTGCCAAGCATATCTGAAGGGAGCTAGGGTCGTAAGGAGTTGAGTTGTGTAGCCTTCTCGGACTACAAGCTAGCGTCAGCTGTGCATACAATATGGGGGCACCCTTTTGGTTGATTCTCTGGCTCGGAATGGCTTAGGGTTAGCAGACGTCAGTGATCTATTACAATTGCAAAACCGTGCATCTTTCCAAGTCAATCTCAATAACCATGAAATATGAATTGACTTGTAGGATGATCTTAATACCTCGTGCTGCAAAACACCATAAATCCGGAGCCTTTTTGTTTAAAGACAATCAAGGATTTCACAATATACTTTTACACTTTCAGGTAGAATGGCGGGCCAGAGCAAGACATTTATCGTACAACCAATGCTCGACAGATCTACAGGATGCTACTGACTTTTTCTCACCGCAACAGAAGTCAATAATATCACTCCGTCAGTGGCTGACACCTTCTGCATCCCAAGTCTCTATTCTCTATTCTCATGTTGATCCCGATACTCAACGTATACTTACACTCAAACATGTTTTCACGTCTGGCTTTTTAGCGCTCATTGTAGTTCGTTCACTACACAACCTCAAAAGAATCTCTCCATGAAGCTTCAAGGAAAAGTAAGTAGCTCTTCACATCAAGTTCGGCCCCTGGGTTCCTGGGCTATCTTGGTTGCGTGTCTCCTGAACGTATCCAATCAGCTCCGCTTGAAGTTTTGCAACACCAAGACTTTTCCAGGATTATCAACCAGCGAAAAGAAAAATCCAGATGAGGAAAACTCCTTTGGAAATGAGAATTCCTCAGTGCTTCTCTCGAACCTCAAGGAGCAGGTTTGAGGGTCGTACTTAGGCATGACAATGGATGCGCCAATTTACCCTAAGTCTGGGGAAGAACAGATGGACACCAACGAATGGCTATCGAACTGAAATATGATGAATGAATGAACTGCCGTCAAGCTATTATGTGCTCTGGCTAGAATTTGACTCCACATCGTTTCGTCACGGCGTCAGGTATTCGGATTCTGGATAAAAGTTTCGAGCGTAGATTTCTTGAAAGAATGTGGGTAAATACCTTGAAAAACTAGAAGATGAGAGATGATCGGCTTTTCCCTCACTTAGATCACACAATTATGAAGTTAAGAATTGCGTCAAGAATAAGAAAGAGTACAAAATTCCAAATGAACTTATGAGAACTACTTCGAAACAAGCTTTCTGTCTCAAATACAACTCCAAGCTCCCAGAAACGTGTGACAATGCAAACTTCCGCTACTAATCCCGGCTCAGTATGCAGTGAAGAAGCTGACCAGCTTGTTGTTGCGAGGGCCAGAAAGTGATGTCCACTAAGCCGTAGTCTGCCGCAACACATCATAGTTTGAGGTAGACGAATCCTTTTTTATTCAAAACCGTCGACATAGAACTTCTCATGAACGATTAAACTGCCATGACTTGGTGAGTTCCATGTAATCATGAGGTCTCAAAAAAGTGTAGCTGTAGTTCATGTTGAACTCAATCTCGGCGGCCTTCAGTCGAGATATCAAAGTCCGCCAGCCGATGACTAAGCTCCGATCAAAACCGTGCAGGTCATCTGAGGAAAGGACAAAGGGGAAAAAAAGCCACCGAAAAAAAAATCCTAAAAGTGAGTCCCCATTCCGGCGCCCGCCCCCGCAAGTAGGGATTATCCTCGCCATTGAACCGATCTGGGATGTCAGGGTGGGCTTCCCCAACGTCATACTGCCATGATTGGCTCGCTAAGCGAATTATATCGGCGGCCCCCTGTTGAGTCAGCGAGCGATATCAGATGTTGGTTTCTTGTGCATGGAAAAAGAGTGGGCGTGCAGCTTCAGTCTCGTGGTCCGTGGCAATGGGCACTGTACTACTCCGTATGTAGAAGCCCCCATCCACCCTGGCAGGGCAATTTGAGGCGTTTCGGCGCAACACTGAAATGCATCAGTCGCCTTGTCACAAGCCGGCAAATCGAATACAAACGGAGGCAGCCTTGTCTCGATAACTTCCGGAAGGATTCCGATGAAAATCGACCTGTCGCCAGTGCAGTAGAAAAATGTCATCTGAAGCATGTAAGACGCGGATGCCGAAATGACAGCGGTGGCGATGCATCAAAGTCTTGCGTCCCTCGGGTCTGGATGAAGCTGTCCAATCATTGGAGACATGTCGGATGGCGATTGAGGGATGACCCTGGTGTAAGTGTTCGGTTGATGATCGAGTGCAATTCTAGCCATGGGCAAACCGCAAAGGAGGAGTTTTGCGGCCGTGCACCCAAAACCAAACGATTCATGGGCCGGCATTTGCGACGTCGTCGGAGTGCTGCTGTAATTGACTATGTGCGAGCGCGAGCGCGCGCGCGCGCGCAAGTGTGTGTGTCTGATGTCGCATGTCGACCGACTTGGATGTCGGCGATGGGGGGCCATGTACTGGAGTACCTGGGCATGGTCGGACCACGATGTACCTCGGACTAAAGACCGACTTCAAGTGACCACTGACACCAGGGCAGGTTGAATCTTGTCCAAGGGAAGCGGAGGCTTAGTCATGATACTATCCGTAATCCGTCGCTCCCTTTGACGCAAAGCCATGGTGCAGGATGATGTAGCCGAATATTCAAATCGACCAAAACTACAGAGCCAGTCTGGTTTGATCAGGGTGCCCGAGTGGAATGTTGCAAGCATGGCCCTGCTGGGCGGTTCGAGGGGTCGTCAGGAACACACGATGACATTGGCAGAGCATTTCTCTGGTTGGGCCCCTCGTCAGCTGCGAGAGGCTTCCGATGCAGTGAGGGAAAGCGACTCGCTGGACGTCATGGACGAGGTACCCGAGAAAGTACCGTGTACTTCCAGAGGGTAGCCGACGTCCATTTTGGACCCACTTGTAGTGGGATTTTGCACCGATAGACGTGAGTTGTCCCCTTCCGTTCCGCCCTTGGACGCCCTCGCACCTGCCGCCGACGGTCATCGTTCTTCCTCAAGGTGAGTGTGGTAAGGTACCTTACCTTGTCAGGACCCGTGGAACTTCCGCCCCCGTCGGTGCCTACTTGCTTTCGCACTTTCACACCTTCCTCTCTCTCTCTCTCTCTCTCTCTCGCTCCTTTTTTCTCGCACCACAACTGCTGTTTTCGCTTTTTGCGCGTGTGGTTGGTCTTTTGCCTTTTGCAGTAAGAGAGTGTTATCTAAGGTAGAAAAAGTTGAAGAGGCAATTGAGGCGAGGAAGGACACCCGCTCCTCCTGCCTCGTTGACTACCTTACCTTACCTTATTCTAACTGCTGCCGGATGCCCATGCATGCTGTCCACGTCCCATGTCCGCTCCCACACTTTGCATCGCACCTGCTTTGCCGTGCCTCGCCTTGCCATTTTCCTCTAGGACGCACCGGCACAGCACATTTACTTCCAGTTCCGCTCATTTTTGCCCACACCAAGGTAATGTACTAAGGTACCTCGAAGCAAAACCTGCCCGTGCATCTTTCCTTCCCTTTTCCTTCCAGGTTGGCGGCCAGTTGCTCTCCTCGTTCCCCCCGTTCAGACTTCAGTATCCCTTCTGCTTCCACTTCCATGTCCGTCCACCCGGCCCGGCACCCATCCACACCACGCCCGACCTGCACCTTCCCTTCCCCTTCCCTCTCTTTATCCACACTTCCCACTTCTACATCGTTTCCTCCTCCAATCCCCCGAACCCCAGTTTCCCTCCTACATCCATCCTCATGACTCGGATCCTCTCCTAATCCGGCCATCAAAAGGTGTTGAATACTCTCGTTCGTCACAGATAACTTGTGCGCCATCTTCATTCAACCCTGGATGCAAGACACACATGGTGAGTACCAAACGCCTATCCCCACCCCATCGCCCAGGTTCTCTTGTCGCCGCTAGGTACCCGTTGGTCGCCCGCGCCTTAAGCTTTTCCGCCGTACTGTTATATCTGACATATCCCGCCCTTCCCCAGACACATTTCTCCCTCACAACCTCTGTCAGATGCGCTTTATTCAATAACGACCCTCGAAGCAAAATCTCCGTCGGCCTATCGAACCGTTCTTTATCGTCACTGGCAATAGGCAACCTTTCGTCGGATCTGTAATGCGACAATACCCCTAGCCCACCGATCTCCAGCCGTTGCTCGCATGATCTCTCACGGAACCCGCCGTCTACCCGAATACCTGTGACTGCGACATATTCGAAAGCCGCCGATCATATTTTACCTCAACCCGCCATTGTGCCTGTTCAACAGGTCCTTCGGCAAACCCTACCTTCAGCATGGTACCTGCACCTACAGCGGGCAGCACTGCCGCTGCCAACGGCACGGGAAGCGGGAATGCAAGCTCGCGAGGCTCCCCGGCCGTCGGCTCGTCGAACACTGCCTCGGCCAAATCTAAGGCCGCCCAGGTCAACTCCAATGGTTACCACCCAACGAACCCTCAAGTTCCCCTCAGCTCGATGCGAAGCACACCTCTAGAACTCACCTCGGTCGAACGACGGGGCCAAGCGACAGCGATCAAGGAGCCGGTCAAGAAGAAGTCGCGCCCGCACGGTCTTGAGGATGCGCCCACATACTGTCCTACGGAGGAGGAGTGGAAGGACCCGATGGAGTACATCAAGAAAATCTCTCCAGAGGCGATGAACTACGGACTGTGCAAGATCATTCCGCCCGACTCTTGGAACCCGGACTTTGCGATTGATACGGAGGTGGGTCCCTACATCCCGTGTCCGCCAGTGCACCCTCGGACGCTGCCTTTGATGCCTGGCCGCGAAGCTGTCAGCTTGACTGCGATCTTGGTCTCTGCGAGCGATTTCACGCTAACCAAAAATTGTGCAGAGATTCCATTTCAGAACTCGTAAACAGGAATTGAACTCGGTCGAAGGAAGTCAGTTATGCCGTTGTCATGTTTCGAGGACGGAGGCAATGCTAACTTTACCAGGCACCCGAGCAAACATTTCATATCTCGACGCTTTGGCTAAGTTCCACAGACAGCAGGGAAGCAACCTGCACCGCCTCCCATATGTCGACAAGAAGCCTCTCGACTTGTACCGTCTGAAGAAGGCAGTCGAGGCTCGCGGCGGCTTTGACAAAGTCTGCAAACTTAAGAAATGGGCCGAGATTGGTCGCGATTTAGGATACAGCGGCAAGATCATGTCCTCGCTGTCCACCTCATTAAAAAACTCATATCAGAGATGGCTTTGCCCATACGAGGAGTATTTGAGACTAGCTAAACCCGGAGTGCACCAGCAACTCGAGTACGAGAATGGCGGCCCCTACACACCCAGCCCGGCAGTCACTCCAATGAAGCGATCCAACGTCAATACTCCATCCAGTGCTCGAGGCGACTCGCCTGCTCGCCACGCCTCAGATGCGTTGCAAGCAAGCATAAACGGCCTCAAAAAGGAGGCCGACCGAGATACCCCCATGGCCGACGCGCCTCCTGTGGCTGCACCTGTGCCTGCGCCCGTCACTTCGGGTTTCAAGGCCATCAATACAGGTGGCTTCACTGCGGTCAATTCTGGCTTTAAGAGTGTCAACCGGCCTACGCCTCAGGATGAGGTGATTGGCACTCCGCCTCCAAAGTCATTCAGTCCCGTCAACTCGGCAAAGAATACACCCGACTATCGGCCTTCAAATCTCGGTCCGGCAGCACTCAAGAGACAAATCAGCTGTGAAAGCCTCGACTTGGCAAAGAAGGATTCTGGAACAGACAAGGACGACGGAGATGCTGGAAATAGTAGACGCAGCAAGCGTCTCAAGAAAGGTGATTTCCTTCCCCTCATTGCACACAAGTACCGGTCAGCACCATCGTCCCATGTCGGTGTCTGCGCCGCCAGCTGTGCTGGACCATCACGGCGGGCTCCGCATGCACCGATGGGCCACATGCATGGGTTTGACAGGGATTTTATTGGCTTCCAAGACCCTGTTTCCCGACCGAGCGAAGCAACCGATTGATTCTGCAACCAGCTGTGCAATGATTGGCTGATCTACGTGTACTAATTCGTTGACTTGCAGATACTGTACCTACAGTGGCAGGATCTCACATGTCCCTGTTCCGCCCTTCCGTGCCTAGAATTCCCCGAGATGAGGCATCGGCCCCTGGCGAGGTAAGCTGCGAAGCACCGTTGCGGCTGTCGTTACATTGCACTGACTTGAAGCAGAAATGCGAGCAGTGTGGCAAGGCGGAAGAAGGCGGCGCCCTCATTGTCTGCGAGTCCTGCGACCACGCATACCATGGTACCTGTCTCGATCCTCCCCTCAAGCACAAGCCCGACTCCGAATGGAACTGCCCTAGATGCCTGGTCGGCGATGGTCAGTACGGATTTGAGGAAGGCGGCCTGTATTCCTTGAAGCAGTTTCAGCAAAAGGCGGCCGATTTCAAGCAAGGCTATTTCGAGAAGAAGATGCCATTTGATCCCGTTCTCAACTGCCATCGCCCAGTCACCGAGGAAGACGTAGAGACCGAGTTCTGGCGTCTCGTAGCCGATATTGAAGAGACTGTCGAGGTCGAGTATGGTGCCGACATTCATTGTACAACTCACGGTTCTGGCTTCCCAACTGTCGAGAGACACCCCAACAACCCCTACTCGACTGACCCTTGGAACCTTAACTTGCTGCCTCTCCACCCTGAGAGTCTATTCCGGCACATCAAGTCGGACATATCTGGCATGACTGTACCATGGGTATACGTTGGCATGATCTTCTCGACTTTCTGCTGGCACAACGAGGATCATTATGCCTACTCTGCCAACTACCAGCACTTTGGTGCGACCAAAACCTGGTATGGTATTCCGGGCGAGGACGCGGAAAAGTTTGAAGCCGCGATGCGCGAGGCCGTTCCTGAACTCTTTGAGACCCAGCCCGACCTACTGTTCCAGTTGGTTACCCTCTTGACCCCGGAGCAGTTGAAAAAGGCGGGCGTTAGGGTTTACGCTCTCGACCAGCGCGCGGGCCAGTTCGTCATCACCTTCCCCCAAGCTTACCACGCCGGCTTCAACCATGGTTTCAATTTCAACGAGGCTGTCAACTTTGCCCCTTGCGACTGGGAACCTTTCGGTCTCGGAGGTGTGGAGAGGCTGCAGGTATTCCGAAGACAACCATGTTTCTCTCACGACGAGCTATTGTGGACTGCCGCCGAAGGTACGACAAACAACGGTCTCACAATCCAGACAGCCAAATGGCTTGCGCCCGCACTCGAGCGGATCAAGAAACGAGAGTCGGCGCATCGAGCCGAGTTTGTGGCGAAGCACCTCGAGCCACAGCTGCACGAATGCGGTTTGGCTGGCAAAGAAGACACCTCCTGCCCTGTGAAGTTTGAAATTGACGACACGGACGTACCCGAAGAGGAGTATCAATGCTCGTATTGCAAAGCCTTTACGTACCTGTCTAGATTTAAGTGCCTCAAGTCGGGCAAAATTCTTTGCCTAGCACACGCGGGCTATCAACCATGCTGCGAGGCAACCGAGCACCAGCGCTTCCATGGCGAAGGACATGCTGTCATCTACAAACAGTCCGAGGAGGACATTGAATCAACGTACGGCAAGGTCCTCGAAAAGGCGCGCACGCCAGAGGCCTGGGAAGAGAAGTACGAGAAGCTTCTGGAGGAGGAGGCCACGCCTTCTTTTAAGACTCTTCGGAATCTCCTACACGAGGGTGAGAAAATACCCCATGACCTACCCTCGCTCCCTTTGCTTCGGGAATTTGTCGATCGGTGCAACGAGTGGGTGGAGGAGGCCACCAATTACACGATCCGGAAGCAGCAGAACAGGCGCAAGAGCGAAAAGTCCATACTCAACCGAAAGAACTCGCTGGACCAGAAAGAACGCGATGCGCGCAATGTTTCCAACGTGTACCGTCTTCTCAGTGAGGCGGAGCAAATAGGATTCGACTGCCCTGAGATCACCCAGCTGAGGGAGCGGGCCGAGGCCATCGAGGCCTTCCAGAAGAATGCAGCTAAAGCGCTGGAACAGATCCACCTCGCCGAGCTCTCCGAAATCGAAGACCTACTTGAGGAGGGCCGGACTTTCAACGTCGACATGCCAGAAGTCGACCGACTCTCGCGAGTGCTTGAACAACTCAAGTGGAATGAGAAGGCTCGTAATAACAGAGGCAGCCTCATGTCACTGAACGAAGTGCGTGAGCTCATCGAAGAGGGAAAGCGCTTGGACATACCTCCGTATAACGACCACCTTTCCTACTATATTGACCAGATGAACGCTGGCCAACAGTGGGAGAAGAAGGCTAGGGAGTTGATTATTGCAGAGGTCATTCACTACCCACAGCTGGAGGCGTTATCGTTGCAGGTTCAGGCCAATTATCTGCCGGTCACTCCGGAGACCCTGAATGCCGTGGATCAAATTCTCTACAAGCAGAGGGAGGCTCACCGTCAGATCGTGGACTTGACCGGAAGATCAAGAGACCCGGATATCCGCAATCGACCCAAATACGCTGAGGTGGCTGAAATCATGCGCCGACTCGATGAGCTGAATTCAAAACCTAACGGGACGTTGGACCTCGAGCGGGAGCAGAAACGCCACGAAGACTGGATGCGAGAGGGTAAGAAGTTGTTTGGCAAAACCAACGCACCACTCCACATTCTTAAGAGCCATATGGATTACGTCTTGGAACGCAACCAAGACTGCTTCGACATTGTCAACGACAAGCCTCGCATGCCTGCCGAACCTGCATCGAGGGAAGCCAGTCCGGACCAAAAGGTGCATCGCTGGGAAGATCCTCGGTTCCGCGAAGTGTTTTGCATTTGCCGAAAAGTGGAGGCAGGCATGATGATTGAGTGCGAGCTCTGTCACGAATGGTATGTTAAGATTTGGCCCTCGCAGATTCCCAAAGCTAACCAAAATCTCCAGGTACCACGGCAAATGCCTCAAGATTGCTCGCGGCAAGGTCAAGGACGAAGACAAATACACATGCCCCATCTGCGACTGGCGAGTCAAGATTCCGCGAGATGCTGCGCGACCCAAGATCGAGGAGCTCATTGCCTGGTCCGATAAAATCCCTGGCCTCCCATTCCAACCGGAGGAGGAGGAGGTTCTGACCAAGATTATCGACAATGCACAAGACTTCCGAAACCACATCACCGGATACTGCAACCCTGTGGTATCTACTGAGTCTGAGGCGGACACCCAGCGGTTTTATTTACGTAAGATTGAAGGTGCTGAGATCCTGCTTGCCTACGAGACAAATTTCTTCAGACAGGAGTTGCACAAGTGGTGCCCTGTTGCACCCAATGCACCACCTGTTCTGGAGGTCTCCAAGAGTACTCGCAAGCCGCGACCAACGAAGCTCCAAAAGCTTTTGGCGCAGTTTGGCGTGGACGACCCGGAGGACCTCCCGGAGAACATGAAGGCGAAGGCTGCCAGCCTGAAGCGGAAGGCTCAGAACGCAGAAGCCGCTGCAGCGGCGGCTGCGGCTGCGGCTGCGACTTCGGCATCTGGCGCAACTGTCCTGCCGCCTGGTCTTCAACATGGTCACAGTCGAAAGTCGGAACAGTCGTCAGCAACACCTCCTTCTACATCTCACGGCAACGTGGGTCGTCAATCCATTGGGAGCAACCACGACCCCATGGACATTGATAGTGGGCCGACACTTCATCCAGGCCTTTTCATGTCTAATGGTGCAGCGGGCCCCCAGCTTGTAGGTGGCAATTCGTCCATGTCCCTCGAAGAACGCCTCCTTCAGGGCCAGGAAGATGGGCTTAACCTGCACACCGAAGCTGGGAAGAGTAAGGCTCTTGAGATACTGCGTCGAACAGAAGTTGGCCGTAAGAGAGCCGTAGAAATGTTTGGCCCCGACGTGTTCAAGGGCGATGTCGGTATGCTCAATGGCAGGGACGTGGCTCCCCATTCCCAAGAAGATGAGCGAGCAGTGAACAAGATGTTCGACGACCTTACAAACCAAGATGACGACGAAATCAAGAGGAAGCAAGAGACGTTTGATGGACCCATCACGGCGGAAAGCCTTGAAAGCGAACGAAACGGCCTGGATGCTTTGCTTGACGGTGATTAGAGCCTCCGTCCTGTTGGCACCCGCAATGCTTCACCATTTGAATCCTCTTATGACAATAACGGCTTTTGGTACTAAGGGCTTTGAGGGTTTTTTTCGTATGTCTCGGCGTTTGTGGACAAGTTCTCTGAGCCCTTGTGACAAAGGGTGAACTTACCGAATGGGCGGATTGTATGATCAGGTGTCGGGGGGATAAGGCATACCACTTTGCATTAGATGGAGATGGGCGTTTGAGAGTGTGCCAGATGCACCACTCAGTTTCGGTTAACATTCGTAATGGTGTGTCGCATTATCACAAAAAAGTAGTTGGGCGTGAGAAAAGGACTGGTAGTCTGCTTTGGACCTTAATGATACAGTCAATGTGTGAGCCTAATGGCCCCATATGTGAAGAATTCTGCCTGATACCCGCGTGAATCTAACAGGATGTGGGAAATGAGATGTCTTGATGCCGGTGGAGAAAGAAGCTGCACCATGGGCCCTACTCAAGCTTGTGGTGTTGGCCCTTGATCAAGGAATAGAAAATGCTGAAGCAACTTGGAGGATTTAATCATGTTCTGTGAAGGGTTCCTCGGGAAGGACGTGGATTAATTCAGGTGGATGGAGGTCCCTCATCCTCGTGTAGATCTTTCATATTTCGTAAATTATTAGTCCACCTTATCATCAAGAAAAGAGTAGCAAATACCCAGAGCTCGAAAACCAAGATGATGTGCTTGTTGGTAAAAACGCTTCAAATTTGATGTAATTATGTACCCTTCATAAGCCACCAATCATGAGATATCATACAATCATTTCCTCCATTCACAAGCCAATAGCCTTGGCAATGGCCTTGCCGACGCCATGGGCGGAGGCGGGGTTCTGTCCGGTGATGACGACGCCGTCGACGACAACCTTCTCGCCCCAGGGCTCAGCGGCGAGCTCGTACTTGCCGCCATTCTCCTTGAGGCGGTCCTCGAGCAAAAAGTTCATCTCGGGCGTGAAGCCGGCCTGGTCCTCCTCGGTGTTGGAGAAGCCGGTGACGGTCTTGCCCTTGATGAGGTACTCGCCGTCATTGGTCTTTGCGTTGACGATGGCGGCGGGGCCGTGGCAGACGGAGGCGACGGGCTTGTTCTGGGCGGCGAACTCTGCGATGAGCTTGTGGGAGTCTGCGTCGAAGGCGAGATCGTACATGGGGCCGTGGCCACCGGGGTAGAACTGGGTATGATTAGTTTGATGTAATTTGGAGGCGGTTCATGAGGGAAGGGAAGGGAAGGGAAGGGAAGGGAAGGGAAGGGGGGAAAATCATACCAGAGCGTCAAACTCAGAGGCGCGGCCGACAAAAGTGGAGAGCTTCTCGGTGTTCTCCCAGATGGCCTTGTGGTTCTCGAGGAAGTTCTTGGAGGAGGGGTCGCTGGCGAACATTTCGACGGAGGCTTGGTCGAGGGGGGCGACGCCACCCTTGGGGGAGGCAAAGGTCATTTCGGCGCCGGCCTCCTTGAGGACATCGAAGGGGTGGGCGAGTTCGGGCTGGAGGAGGGGAAGCAAGTTAGTCAAAAGTGATTCAAACTCAGGCGGCGGTCCTCGTGAGAATCTGAGAATTGGGGGGAAGGGGGCGGGGACTACTACACGACTTACCAAGTACCAGCCGATTGGCTTGCCAGACTTCTCAGTCTTGTCGACGGAGGTGAGGACGATGAGAACCTTGGGGGCCATTGTGAATATTGTGTGTGGTCGGTGGAATTGTTTTTTTAGAGGTAATGAGGTTGTGAGGTTGTAAGGGTATCTTGGGTATCAAATCGAGTGTATTGAGCTTATGGTGAGACGAGAAGTATGGTCCTGCCGCGGGGTGTCGAGCTCATTTGTACTTTCACCGCAACCCCATCATAGCTCCATCGACGGTCTGGCCATCATAGCAGTTATTCTAGCCAGTAACCCCACCATAAGCAAAAAGCAGTATCTAGGATGACACTGAGCTTACCCCCTGGCAGAGGCGGAATGTAGGCGCGAAAAGGGGGGAGGTGCATGAAAGAGCTTCACCCCGCCAATTGGTCAGGTTGACGTCACGACGGTGCTGATTTCAGAACTTCTCTCCCTCGTTGGGACCTGATACTTCGCCTTGCCCTCTTTGCCTGGTCCCTGGCATGGGATCGGGGTCGAAATTCGAACCCGATAACCATGTGCGATTCGAGGTACGTAGCTCGATTCCTTGACTCGCTCATCTGCGCTGGCGTCACACGTGGAAAACTTCCCCGCCAAAAATTCTTCAAGAATATCCATACCGCGGAACGACTCCACAGCTTGTTTTCAAAGTACGCTGGTTTGACAAAGCATGCGGGCGATTAAACTCTCCGGTTGCTTCCATGCCTTGCCAGAAGGAACATCTGGAGGGTCCAGGGTCTGGGGGTGGCTGTTGCAAGATACGGCAAGCCGAGTGGACGGATCGGCCAGAGCGAGTGGGGGGGTTGAAGAAAAAGATCGTCCTTCTTAGTGTTTTGCATAGGGAAAATGCCAGTTTGTTGCACCGCCGCAGACGGGGCTTACTAAGAGAGTCTGAGAGAGTCTGAGAGAGCCTTAATGCCGATGGGTCGACTCGTCATAACGCCGACGGTTGTATTCCGTATCCGTACCTGGTAACTTGCCCCCACCGGCGTTGATGCCCTTTCCGGCACAGATTCGCCGCACCATCGGCCAACTTGGCATGGCCATCGTCCTTGCATTGTCGATTCCCACTGTTTCCACGGCGGCATGGGACCATCGGGAGTGGACCATCAGCTCGACGGGCTCGGCTGGCATCCACAAGTCAGACGGCTAGGACCGGAGGTGCCGCGGTATGCGTGTGTCGCGCGGGCAGTATCCGTAATACATTGTGGTTGTACTAGGTTTTGATTGCTTGAGGGCTCTGGTTCATACATCACCTTCAAACACCCTTTCAGCTAGCTCTTACATGAGACGAACTGAGCCATGAATCGTGTTTGCATACATGATTGCGACTCGACTTGCCAGAATTTTGGGATAACTGCTGTCGCGGCAGGATTTTCGAATAGCTGCTTCTCTTTTTCCCATCAGCTTTCGCAATATGGCGGAGTTGGAACGTGATGCGAGAACGAGATGCGCTTCAACACAACGGGATGCATATCCTCTATATTCCCTCTCACACCACACGTGAGGATGTGTCTTAGTCTTCTTCTTCCTGCTTGAAGAGTTGGCAAATATCTTGAAAACAGCCGGATTCAGGCCACCGCTTCCTCCGTTTCATGCGGTTTCTGTCCCCATATCGACATGCTTCAACCATCGTCGTCAGCACGGGTAGCCAACACCATCAGAGGCAGAAAGGCGGGGGGACTCACACTGTGATGTACGCGTGGATATTCTTATCCGCCATATCCTTCCTCACATCCACGAGCAACAACTCCGCATCCTCTCGAGTCCACCCCAGCACCTGGGTGAATATCTTCATCGTGATGCCCTGCACCCCCTCGAGGTTGTTCGTCATCTGCATGGCGCCCAGGATCTTTTGGTTCCTCCCTTTCGCCCAAGGCGACGCGGGCACCGCAAACTTCTTCTGCTGGACGTTCTGGAAACCGGCGTCGGTCATGTGCCGCGCGTACTCGAACGCCGAGAGCGCATCCCGCCCGGCCTTGCGGATCCCTTCCAGCAGGTGATCGTTCCAGCGCCGCAGCGCCGTGCCCTCAAGGGACCCGTCCACAGCCTTGAAGTCGATGACGGTTTCCTGGAACTCGACCCACCCGCCCGGGTTGAGGTTGTCGCGGATCTGGCCAAAGAGCTTCGGCAGGTCAAAGATGGAGGTGCACATGTACCGGCCGTGAACGTAGTCGAATTTCTGGCTAAACGCCCACTCGTCCTCGGCGTCGTCAATCTCGAAATGGCAGTTGGCGGGGACATATTCCGGCTGAATGGGGCTGAGGTCTGTGCCAAGGACCTCCGATTCCGGGTTCCTGTCGGCGAACTCAATGGCCCAGATGCCGGTGCCCGTGCCGATGTCGAGGACGCGGTTGGGCTTGGAGACGGGCGCCAGGCCGAGCTCGTTATCGAAGATGCGGAGGGCGATGGCGTGTTGTAGGTCTAGGCGGCTTTGCTCTTGCTCGAGGGGGTGTTAGTTCACTCTGGCTTGGCGGATACGACCTTGTAGGGGTTGGGGGGGATTGCAAACCTCATCATTGGGGAGAAAGTATTCTGCAGTAAGAGGCGTCGTGTTAGCGGGCGGGTTGATCCTGAAGGTGAGCTTTTCGCGCGTTGCGCCAACTCACTTCCTTCTTTGTAGGCGTGATATGTCCTGCCAAACTCCTCCACGAAGCGGTACACGCTCGATGCCACCGAGGCGGACGAGGAGGCGCGGCCGACGTCGATTCCCATGGCCGAGTCGGCGTCGCTGATGTCCGTGTCGATGCTCAGCGACACGGACGTGCTGCTGTCAATGTGCGAGGCGTTCAGCTCGTCCAGCGCGCTCGAAGTCAGTCTGCTGGATCGGTCATCGTCAATTGTTGATCGCGCCGTCGAGATGCTGCGCTTCCTCTCGGTGATTCCCTCCCCTGGCATCTCATCGCCCCGATCTGTACCGCGTGAGGCTTCCATCGCTCTGTCTCGTCGCCTAACTGAACAGCTAATTGCAGGTGATGTTGCGACACGTTTCGGATGCGCGGCAGAGCTGAACAAAGTGCAGTGAACACAGGGAATCCCCCCCAAAGCCCTGAAAGATGACCTTTTCCGGAGGACATTCGACCACCATGGCGTCAGAACCCTTATCTGGTTTCCCCCAATTCCAGGCGAGGATTCTCTTGCTACCGAATCCGCTAAGAGGCCAGCCCCGCGAGACTCATGTTAGCGGCGGACGAATCTGGCGAATCAACATCTGAGACTTTGGCTAGATGACGGCGCTAGACTCGATAAACCCTCTCACAGATCGGGGATTCTGCTCCGTGGTTTGAATGCTTTTGTTCAGGCGAATGGCGTGCATTTTGCCATTGAAGGACAGCGTGATCATGGCTTGCATAGAGACTTTGTGAGCTCCTGTGTTGTGTTACCCCGCGTTGGACTTTGCCGTACGTGTATACAGGGAAATTCTGCATGAAGAAAGCGAATCGCACATGCGGAGAAGACTTGCAAATATTCCACACACGCCATTTTTCGAGGGAACAGTGTGAGGTAGATCATTTGATACTTATTGACTGAGCTAAGACTAATTACAAGGCGGCTGGTCTGAAGCAACGCTACCGCAACATTTAAAAAGGCATAGGATAGGCAACTTTGGAACATATGCCTCCTCAAGGTATCCAACTTGGCTCTCTGCAAGCTCAACCTTCAACGCACTGATAGCCTGATCAATCCTCTCCTTCATCTCCAGTGCGCAGATGGACATGCAACCATTGGAAATAAGCCATGCTTGCACAACCTGCGCCATCGAGATGCCCTTGCTGCCCGCCAGGTCTCCGACGCGCTCGACAATGGCCTTGTCGGCGCCGTTCTCCGTGCCGCGAAACAGGAGTTGGCGGAAGGGGCTCTCTTGCTCGCGGGCTCCGAATAGTCGGTCCGCGAGGGCATGAGCACGCCGGCGGCTAGGGGCGAACAGGGGAAGAGGCCGACGCCGGTGTTGCAGTAGGCTTTCTTTCCAAGCTCTGATGCGCGGTAGAGGAGTTTGTGGAGGCCTTGCATTGAGATAAATTCGTGCCAGCCGTGGATTGTCTGTATGATCTCCTCTGGAGGCACATCATGATCCATTTTCTGGATCTGGAGCACGTCGATGTAGGTGCCGAGACGCTCGACGCTGCGGTCCACCGCCTCGATGATATGCTTACTGGAGAGAGGCCGACCTGGTTCATGCGGGGGCCGTCGTTGCTGGTCAGTTTGGCCGGGTCGATGGGGCCCTTGTTTTCGTCCACGGACTGGAGTCATTTGGACATGAGGACGACCTTGGAGCGGGGGATGTTGTGCTCCTTGATGGTCACATCTCACCGTATGTATTTCAAAGATTCCATGGTGAATTAGATTGGAAACTGGATTGCAAAGTAATGTGATGAAAGAAAGAAGATGAGTAGAAGAAGCTCTTCAAGCGGATCATTACCGTTAGTGTTGGAACTAGAAACACAACTCTCGTTATGTTGCTGGGAGCTCTTCATACTCTTCGGCCCAGCCCAGACTGCCAGAAGAAGAATCATTGACCAAAGGAGAAGCGATGCCTTTCGACGACTAACACGTTCACTCCCGGCGTCACAGCATCAGTGTTGCCCGCTCCTCCGCCTCCGCGCACCGGCTCGAGGCCCACAATATAATCCGATTGCATTAGTGCCGTTCCGCTGTGCCATGACACGCAACAGCTGGGGAACACGGAGTTAGGGGAGTTGGCTGACTCTCGGCGAGTCTTGGTCAAGAACCCAAGGGAGGTAGGTACCAACTCTGGTGAGGGACCCCGAGTTAGAGCTCAGGTAGCTATCCTTAATCGAGGGGTACACTGTCATTCAGCCAGGGCAATGATAGGCATCGCCGAATAACGAAGGGCAGAAAGCGCCAAGAACGGCATATGGCTTGAGGGACGGCGTTAGTATTCACAACGAAAAGCTTACTCGAGAGTTGCAGAATCTGTATGTACGCTCTTCGGCGATTTGACGTCAGTATGAATGTCGCCGGACTGATAATGATGAAGTCGGAGACGAGTGACGCGAGCGCCAATTCTGCCCTCAACCCTTAGACGTGTACGAGTCTCAATAGCTCGGGCAGTCCGTAAAAAAGTTCACAACCAAGCAGAAGTAGATGACGGCGCCTCTCCTCTTTCGAAACCATCCAAATTTGAAGAGATACTTGTGCTGGAAGATTACTTACATAATTCTGCTCCCTCTGAACTGGATACGCTGACTGGACCTTCCCACTGCCGATTCCTGCTGGCCCCACACCGACCGCCCGGCCCGCTGACCTTGTCTGAGGCTGCCCTGCGCCGTCCCGAGCTCGTCCCCTGGCTAGCGGTGCCTGCCGTCCCACCCCAACTTTCCTTCCCTCAGCCTCGTCTTCCTCCTCTCACGCCAAACCAGCGCATCCTCGCCGGCGCTTTCATCACAACAAAAGAATAACCAATTACCACAGGCGCGATGGCGCAACAGGACGCGCCGAAGCTCCTTTGGAATCCCGACAACGTCAAGGACGTTGCCGAGTCCGTCGGTATCCCCAACCTCAACGACGACGCCTTGCGCTGCCTCACGCAAGATGTCGAGTACCGGATCGGCCAAGTCCTCGTCGAGGCCCTGCGCTTCATGCGTGCCTCCCGCCGCACCACCCTGACGGTCAACGACATCAGCACCGCGCTCAAGGCTCTCAATATTGAGCCTCTCTACGGATACGACTCGACGCGTCCACTGCGATACGGCGAGGCTAGCTTGGGTCCCGGGCAGCCGCTCTTCTATCTTGAAGATGAGGAGGTCGACTTCGAGAAGCTCATCAATGCCCCTCTGCCCAAAGTGCCGCGTGATATGAGCTTCACGGGTGCGTAATTTTCTTCACTCCTGCCTGCCTGCACATCATTGTGTCTGCTAACTGTCGCCGATCCAGCACACTGGCTCGCCATCGAAGGCGTCCAACCATCCATCCCGCAAAACCCCACCACGGCCGAATCGCGAAGTCAAGAACTTGTGCCCAAGGGCCAGGGTGCTAACCCAGCCCTCGCCGCCCTGGCCGGCAACGATAACCTCTCTTTCCGTCCCGCCGTTAAGCACGTTGTCTCCAAAGAGCTCATTCTCTACTTCGAAAAGGTCCAAAACGCCATCCTCGACGATAACCCCGACGAGGAGGTGGTGCGCCTCCGCCAGGCCGCCCTGGAATCCGTTCGTGACGACCCGGGCCTGCACCAGCTGATCCCCTACTTTATAAACTTTGTTGCGAACCAGGTTACCCACCGCCTCGATGACGTCTTCACCCTCCGCCAGGCCATGGAGCTCACGGCCGCCCTCATCGCAAATACAAAGCTCTACCTCGACCCCTACGCCAACTCCATCGCCGCCCCCGTGCTCACGTGCATCCTCAGTCGCAAGATCGGCGCTGAGGACGGCGTCGACGCTATGCGCGAACAGTACCAGCTCAGGGAGTTTTCCGCCTCGCTCCTCGGCCAAATTGCGCGCAAGTACGCCGCCTCGAATAACCTGCTACGCCCAAAGCTCGTGCGGACGTGCTTGAAGTTCTTCATGGACCCCGACAAGCCGCCCTCGACGCACTTTGGCGCCATCACGGGCGTTGCATCCGCAGGTGGTCCCGAAGCGGTGCGCGTCTTGGTGCTCAAGTGTCTGAGGGCCTACAACGACAACATTCTGCAGCCTCTCAAGGAGAAAGGCGAGGGCGTCGAGTTTGAGATGCTCGTTGGTGGAATCCTCAAGGCTATTGCCAGCATGATTGAGGACGATAGGACGACTGTCAACGGCATCAACGGAAGCGCCCACAGCTATGCCGCCGAGCTCAACGAGTTCATCGGGCCCATCCTTGGAGAGCGGCTGAATGGTCTGGGTAACCGGAGATTGATCAAACACGTCTTGGATGCTAGGAACATTGAGTAACGCAGCTAGTGTTGGTAGTCTTTGGGAGGCGTAACGGCGTTTGGATCAGGCATGGCAAAACATGGTTATTGGGAGGCATACCACATAAATTGAGACCGTCGGCGTCCAGTATTCAGCCTAATTATTCTTCTGCTTGTGGTCTTTGACTGGCACTTGCGCCTTGCCCATCATGTGAAAGGCAGATTGAGACTTAACAATTGATTAACGTGTTTGTGACTCAAGGGAATTCATTTTACAGCTTTCAGTCTATACAATCCCTCGCCTTAAGCGGATGGGAGGCCGTACGCCCAGCAAAACCCAGGCGCCAACCAATCAGAACTCCAGTTTGCCCCCAAATCTCCCATCACTCATCCTCCTCTCGCCATTTCGTCTGTCTCCAACGTCCCCGAACCAGAGCCACCACGTGCTACCACCTCTGATGTTCCCTCAACATCCTCATTTTCTCTCCCTTACCACGCGAAAGCGAGGCCGGCAGCCGCGACGAGCGAGCTGGACCAGATGACCCAGCCCCACTTGACAATCTCAGGCTTGGCGAAGCCGAGAGCAAAGTCGTAGGTCAAGTGGCGAATGCCATTGAAGAAGTGGAAAGTAAAGGGCCAGGCGACGAGGAACTTGAGGCCGCCCTTTGCAGCGAGCGGTAGGGCGCCAAAGGCGGCGATGAGGGACTGGCTCTCGACGTGCCAGCCGAGAAGGGGCGCGACGAGGTAAGTGCCAAAGTAGACGTAGAAGGCGGCCGAGAGACCGCCGCCAGTGATACGGGTCCAGATGGAGGCGCCGAACCAGGTCTGCTCCATCTTGTAGATGACCAGGTGCGGGGAGATGGGGCGGCTGAGGCGCTGCTTTGCGAGGAGCTCGAGGCCATCTTGGGGGGTGAGCTTGGTGGTCGCGACGGGGCTGTTAGGATTGGGAGACCATGTTAGAAACTTTGAGATTGGTTTATCGAGTTGTTCGGCGTGAGGGAATAGTCGGGAGGATGGGCATCAAAGGCGAAGGGAAGGACGGGGGTGGACCAATTGCGTACCGGGCCTGGGTCGTGGACATGCTTTGTGAAGCTACGATCTTGGGAATCTGGTGGTTGAAGAAGACGGAAGGCTTTGCTGCCGCTGTTGATTATTCTCGTCAGCCTTCCATTGTCCTCTGTTCTATCCGGAACGTCTATGATGTAAACGAACCTCGGCGCAGGGCCGACACGCCCACCCGTTGCGCAATCATGTTGGAATTATAAGATGCGTTGGTTTTAGTAATCGAGATTATATCGAATTCGGGAGGGCGCGTAGGGATTTCGGCCGGAGGGGGACGGGTGCCGTGCGTGAGTCGTCGAGGTTGAGGATGTTGATTTCAAGCTCCTGCGCCAAAGGAACAAATTGGAGGCTGTCCACCTCCATCGCTAGACTCTCCGATTGAAGCGAAGCACGGGAATCCCCTCGGCTTTTCGGCTGCCGTCAACCAATCAACGCGAACCACTTCCTAAGCTTTGGTGACCACGTGATCTATGCTGCAAAGGGACCCTTGCCTGTGGAAAAATGCTTACCTACGAGGTACCTGTGCAGACAATAGCGTCAGGATCAATATCTACATTAGCTAAGCATGACCCACCGCACAGACCATGCTCGAAAATTCTCTCACGTGTACAAAACCGCCGCAACGTCTCGCGCCTTCTTCCTGGCTTCCCTTCCCTTTTTTTCTCTCCTCAGATAGCAACGACCGCCCGCCGCAGCATAACTAATGGTGGCTCTTTCTCCCTTGGGGGAAATGGTTTCACCCATGAAAGGCGCTGCTGGTAAAACCCTTGGGTTATGGGTGGTTGGAGAGTAATACTGGGATTGGATCCTTCGTTGATCTCGGGTTCTGGTTCGCACCGTCTAGAAGCCGTTTCATTTATAGGCATCTACATACTTTCGCCTTTGTCGTGTTGTCTTGCAAAACAGTGAAGAATTTGTCCAGCTGTCCTCGAATGAGAGCTCACAACTCGAACGATGGCGTTGTGAGCGTGGCTGTGGCAGAATCATCCACATGAAGTTGACGATTGTCTGAACGCACGCTTCGGGTGCTTAATGTCTATATGTGAGGCGCCTCCATTCTCATTCGTAGAAGCTTGATGCCAGTGGCAGCATACGCCTCGAAGACTAAGACGCTCCAAGGGAAGTTGTGGCTTGCAAGCTTGAGGTGCAACTTGGTCGTACCGTTGAGATGTCCTGTCGCCCTTTGCGACTCTGAGTGGGCTGGGGAATGTCCACCAAAACATCAATGATCAGCGCCATCACCGCACTTCCTGCTGAGTGGATGTGACATCCCAGCATGTGCTGTGGAGGAAGGAAGACGCCCTGATAGCTCAATCTGCTGCTACAGATACGTTCTCGTCTAGATATTGGCGTTGCTATAGATGTTCAACGACTATCTACTGTCAATCATCAGGTCTCGACTTGCACCTCATTTCGGTAGCCTGTGCGATCTCATGTTTGTTTCTCCCGATATCTAGCGAGAGTTGGCAGCAGATTGTCATCCGCGTTAATCATTCGCGACATGAATAATGCGAATCCTGGTTGATATCAGCCATTGTCGGTTAGCATCTGGCCAATTCAAACTCGGCTTCAGAAGCTAGCAACTTCAGCAGCGCAATCAACCTCACATCTTTGGGAAGCACTGTCAACTCTATGACTTAATTAAAATAAGCTTTCAGGGACGGTAACGCCCAGATTGCATCCAACATCTCTCAATGATCGTCTTGGGCAATCAAGCGGCAGAAAGTTTTGCTAGTCACTCGAAGTTTTTTCTTTGATCAAGCTGCATGACTTGGTCGAATATTAGAATTGACCTCATTTTGAAGCTACCTTGCCTTACACTAGTTGCTCGGCCGTTCTGTCGGCAATCCCGGACAAGAAAGTTTGACGCTAGAGTGATGCCCATGTTTAGCACTGATATCTCCATAGACCAGCTTCACTGATAGATGGTGTGTAAAGTGGGATGGGGAGTAGGAGCTGGAATACGGAGAGATGGTCTGCAAGTTGTTACCGCCGGAACTTCCCACAAAACGGTATCCATTTGGTTCCTGTCGTGATGGCATCAACCATACGTTATCTCACCACCAGTTACGTGACACCATTTCGGCAATTGCCAACGTCCATTCACGGCGTTTTAGCTGGTTGAATGAAGAAAGAATGATTTTACCGTTAGTGAAAGGCGTTTCATTGACTTCAGCTCATATAGTCGGTAATATCGAGGTCAGGGCGTTATGGGATCCCGCACTTCCCATCATCAACTCCCTAGCCTAGCAGATTTATTTAATAATGTTACAAAAATGGAAACCGACTGTCTCACGGATCTGGTCATAAAAACTCATCGAACCCAACTTTCTTTTTCTTCACCTGGAAACTCAATTAATAAAACTCATACTTCTTGCCCCTATCAGTGTCTATCTAGTTCTCCTTTAAACCAAGTTCTTTGCTTCATTGCTGTCTACAGGTGCCTTTAAGCCTTTTACCCTGGACTCTAAAGTCACTTCACCAGTACTCTTTTAGCCTCCCCTTTAGTAAGCAACTCATCTCTGGTTATAGCTATAACTATAACTACTTCTTGGTGAATTAACTTGGTGGTAGACGATGAAGCTTTCTCTTATTCTCTCCGGGCTTTACGTAGCCGGCACCGTCACGGCGAACTCAAAGAAGTGCCACCCTTTCAGCCTTTTGTACAAAGAGACTTCCTGCACGAATGATAATGGTGCCTGTGTCTTGGGACGATGCAAGGATAGGTTCCTGTGGCTCAAATGTACCTGCCCAGACGAATATCCTCATGTTCACTGTGAAGGGGAATGCGTTGGAGCGTAGACAGTCACACTGGCCAAAGCTTCTAGGAGAAAGCCGGGCAGACTGCCTGAGTATTGTTTGGTAATCGGCATTCAGCAAATAAAAATGAGAAGAGGGCACCAAGCGCAAGATAAGCACATAGCGCTATCATTTGTTGATTGAGGGGCCTTGGTCTACATATTCGTTTTTGCAATTGATCATTTTTCTCATACGTTGTCCAGTAATAAATTAGTAATAAATTAGTGATGATTCGTGTGGACAAGGCTGTTCATAACGTAAGTAGCTTGAGTCAGATCTCGATATCTTAGGCGGCACAATGTCGGTTGGGACCAGAGAGAAAACCTTGCTCACTAGCCGGTTTATTTTTGCTCTTCTGCAGGACTACTAGCTACTGACATTAGATACTTCTATACACAAGATCATGAAATCCTGTCTGAAGAACATAGGCTCAGGGGAAAAAACGCCCACTTCTGCCATGTTCCAGGCCATGGAGATGGACGCAGAAAGAGGCATGCAGCTGTTCCAGTGTTCCGTGGAAACCAGAAGTAAGACGTGGCAGTTATTTTGCCATTCAGGATGTGGAAATCGCATCTTGGAAACTATGCTAGAGGCAACTAACGATTGAACTAACGATTGACTATGTTGGAAATATTGTTGTCATCGTCGAACTAAGTCTTTACCTACTTTACGTATTCCTATAGAATCCAGGATCCTCAAGCCTTCATTTGATTTTCATCGGCTGGCGGTTTGTCCAACTGTTGACGAGCATCCTCTCTCAGTTTCGCCTCATCGGGTCTACTTAGTTCTACTTGTGGCATCATAAAGAATGCCACAAGGAACGCAACAGCGGCAAGTCCTGCCATGACCAGAAAGATGATGCGAAATGCCCTGCGGTAGCTGGGCAAGATCACAGCACGTAGACTTTGTGACTCGGCTTGCGGCAGATTGGACAGCACCTGTTGAGGATTCGAAAGCAGCTTTCGCGCCTCGTCGTCCCCTAAACCAAGGCTAGCTATACTACTTGCGAGAATGTTGTTGCTGTCGATTGAGGTCAATTCTCACGAGGCGATTAAAAGTTCTCTGGGGTTCAAGGTTGGACTTACATAATCGTTCCAGAAACGGCGAGTCCAATGGTGCTTCCAAAATTTCGTATGAAACTATAGATGTCGTCAGTAACCCATCATGGCTAGACATTTGTGATAGAGGATCGAGGAAACATCAAGCTGACTCACTTTCTGAACGAGGTAACCACGGCCATGTCTCTTCGACTTACACCAGCCTGTATTGCGATTAATGCTCTAAAAAGTACCAGTCAGCTCAAGTCAGCATTTATACCTGGGCTTGCCTGCATCACTCACGGTTGAAGTGTGTTGCCAACACCGGCACCAACAAGTAGTGAGTATCCAACTTGCTGACCAACGCTAGAGTTCTCATCAAGGGTCGACATCAGACCAACACCAACGGCCCACATGACCCATCCCAACAAGATGCACTCTCGGTAGCGCCCAACTTTGTGTACGACAAGACCTGCCAAAGTACTGAAGAGCGTCTGTGTCAGAGTGACTGGAAGCAACATGGCGCCGGCTTTTGTAGCCGAGTAGCCGTAAGCTAGTTGATAGAAGGCGGGAATGTAGTAGACCTGTACGACGAAGTTCCATCCGTTGATTGCCATGGTGATACAAGCACCATTCACAATTTTCGACCTGAAAATGTGTACTAGACATTTTCGTTAGATTATTGTATCGAAAAACGGGATGATTTCAACTCACAAGGCACTAAAGGGAACTTGGCACCTTTCCACTGCCAGCAGGTGAAGCCGATACATACGAAGAATCCTACTACGAGGGTGGAAATGACGTATGCGGAATCCCATGGATGGTCACCGCCACCCCATGTCAGGCCGAGCATGAGCACAGTCGTTCCAGCCAAGGCGAGGAAGCTTCCAACAAAGTCGACAGCTTTGATTTTGCTGTGAATAGAGTGAGCCATGACCGTAAATCAACTGTGATTGAACGCTTATAAAGATTTACTCACATTTTCCAATTGCCTTCCACTTTTCTGAGTGGCATGAAAAAGATGACGCAGAGCGTACATAGAAGGGTGAGTGGCATGTTGAGCCGGAAGATCCATCTCCACGAGTCTCTCGAGTGGGAAGCAAGAGCTCCGCCAATGACGGGCCCTATGCCGTTTGCAATGGCAACGACGGAACCCTTTATTGTCCGTTAGTAATTGAGGTGAAACATGGCGATGATCGCACTTTGACAGTGTTTGTTGTCATTCAGAATCGATATCACCCAGGGAGGTGATGTACTCACCAGAATGCCCTGATACTTACCCCTCTCCCTAAGCGGCACCACATCGCTCACAATCATTTGCGCAACGGTCATCAGACCGCCACCTCCAATACCCGTCCAGGCTCGGAAGATTATGAGTTGGGTACCAGTATTCGAGACAGAAGAGGCAAGAGAGCCGGTGAAGAAGATCGCCAAGCCGATGAGTAGGATCACTTTCCGAGACCAGATGTCCGAAAGACGTCCGTAGAGGAGCTGGCCGACAGTGGATGTTCTGGATGGAACCTCTTAGTTGCCTCACTACTAGTACAACGGCTCGTCGGTACTTACATGAAATATCCGCTGGCAATCCAGGCTGTCTGATTACTGGCATTGAGGGAGTTGCCAATGATGTTCAGACTGGCTGCGAGTGTGGTTTGGTCCATGAGAGCGACGAGATCCACGCTGGCGCAGGCCAGGAAGATCTGAAAAGCGACGATTAGTTAAAAAGCCGCTTGGGCCTGTTTGCCCTGTAATGCGACTTACTGTAATGATGGTCCTTGGACGAACATAGTTTGTCTGTTCGTTGAATTCATGCCTGGGTTTCTCATTTTCAGACCTATTCGCCGTCTCAGGATTGGCATTTAACACAATCTGACCAGCTGCTGGAGCATCAGGAGCAGCTTCAGTGAGGATGCCACTCATCTTTTCGTTTTGAGTGGCCATGTTGAATATAGGAAGCAAACTTGAGATACCTCAAGTGGAATAAACAAAAAGTTCTGAGGTTGCATCTGTTTAGCTCAAAAGATGTGAGCAAACACTTACAGACAAGGAAGACAGTCCCCGACGTCGGTCGTTTGTAAGATCGGAGACCGATCCCCGGCTGTCAGGTTAAATGGCGACATCAGCGTCTGCGCTCTCAAAGTCACATCGGTCCGTTGTTCAGCATGTAAACCCCTGATTCGTGACTGTATAGTACCGGATGCCAAGTTCAGACTATTGCCTGTTTCCAAGACCGTCGTGAGGATTGAGCGGTCCGGCGGAGGAATCGAAACCCTGCGCGGACATCTGACGGTCTGGCCCGGTTCGACAGGGATGGCCTTGGCAACGAGAACCCTTGTGGATTGGCTGGAATGCTCCAGCGAAACATGCTCAACTTGGGGAAACGAGCTCAAACTAACTCCCTAAAAACTTCGCAATTGAGCTCTCCTTATATATTGTCGAAGCGCAACGGTTTTGGATCCATTCATCACGGCACTTTTGAGCCGGATTGCGACTCTTTTTTTGATTGTTTTTTGGGGCCTCGTGTTACTCTCCAGAAGGATGATCGGCAGCACAGCGTTACGTATGCCCTTGCAGGATGCAGCAAGACGCCCGTCTCACAAGGTTCCTCGATGACAGAGACGCCCAGCGTTACCAATTGTGAATGACCTTGATGACTCGTGTCAATCGACTTTCTTAAGGCCGGCGTTGTACATTGTCGACAGGGGCATCGCATTAGTCCAAGCACGGGAGGTTGTCGATATCCGTCGTTCATTGGAGTAGGACCGGGAAAGTGGGAAAGGAAGGAGGAGGAAAGGTGCCAAAAATCACTGGCAGGCCGAGTTTCATGCATCCTGACTTCATGGTTGCCCTCTAAAAATGTCACTGCAGAGTACATTGCCAGATGGCGGTCCACTGACCGCGGATATCTGCGGCGTCTAAGGTGGCCGTGCCTGACAGGATGGTCAAGTGATGCATTCGAAACATAGTTTGAGTTGAATAGCTTGAGTTCTTTTTGTATCTTCGGGACACCTCGGGAAAATGAGTCTTTTGAGAGGAAGAGAGGGTATAAAGTAGCACTCGCAGTCTCCTAAAACGAGACCATCTGACAACCAGTCTCGTTTGCTATCACTATTCCTTATTACACAAGTCTTTCTTACTCAAGTCTTTTGAAGGAGCGCTAGAACGCAATGGATCAAACCAATCACCTCAATGTTTATACAGGGCCAGATTCTGTCAGAAACTATTTCGACCCTGATGTTGCCCCGCCACTGCCACTTGTCGAGGTTCCAGAAGCCCTGAACCCCTATCGCCAACATGGCGTCCGGATATTCGCCAAGATGATGTCGATGCATCCTGCCAACAACGTCAAGGCCATGCCAGCACTTAATCTGCTTCAGAAGGGGGTTGTTCCAGGAAAAACCGAGACAATCGTGGAGTACAGCTCCGGCTCCACAGTCATCTCCATGTCACTGGCTTCTCGAGTTTACTACGGCGTACCAGACGTTCGAGCATTTCTCAGCAACAAGACAAGTCAGGCCAAGTTGAGATTGATGCAGTTCTTTGGTCTGGACATGTAAGTAAACCCACTCCTCTCATTAATTTTCCAATGATCTTCGTACAGCACAGCTAACTGCTTGCCTACCAGCACCCTATTCGGAGGACCTTCTCAACCTGAGCCTCTAGACCCACGAGGTGGTATTTGCGCCGCAAGAACTATGGGCAGCGACAAGGGCACGGCGCTCAACCCGAACCAGTATGAAAATGATGATGTGAGTGTACTTCATGCTTCATCCAACGTGAGAAAGCACTGACACATTTAATTTGATAGAATTGGAAATCCCACGTGCGGTGGACTGGACCTCAGATTTTCAAGCAGTTGCCCCAAATCTCTCTCATTTGCGCAGGAATGGGCACTTCTGGTAAGATCAATGCCAAACAATGTTAGTACTACCAACTGATATCATATCGATAGGAACCCTTACCGGTCTGGGAACCTACTTCAAGCAAGCCAAGCCGTCAGTGTATAGGCTCGGTGTCTGCACCGCACCTGGTGACCGTGTTCCCGGCCCCCGTTCCTACGCTCTCCTCCAACCCGTCGAATTTCCTTGGAGATCTGCAGTTGACCACGTTGAGCATGTTGGCTCTCACCACTCGTATTCGCTCTCGCTGGACCTGTGTAGACAAGGTCTCATCGCCGGCCCGTCCTCTGGCTTTAACCTGCAAGGCCTTTACCAGTTCCTTGACAAGCGTATCGCGGCAGACAATCTGAAGGAGCTGACTGATGAGTCTGGCGAGATTCATTGCGTTTTTATCTGTTGCGACTTGCCTTACCAGTACATCGATGAGTACTTTGCGAAATTGGGACCTGAGCATTTCCCAGCAATCCACAACGAGGTACGCACATTATCCCCAACTTTCTCACCCAGAAGACTGACATTACTCTTAGAACCTTCAAAAGGTGGACCTTCACCGCTATGACGAAGCATGGGAAAAGACTGCGACTGAAGTTTTCATGCAAATCCCCTCCGCGAGCGATATTCAGACCAACGATACCCATTTGCCGAGCACGCCGCGCTATGTCGACAACAGCAGCGCTTCACTCATCCCCCGCCTTCCCAACACGATCATCATCGATCTGCGACAAAGCGAAGACTATCAGGCGCACCAAATCGCAGGTTCCGAAAACATTCCAGTCGTCGAGTCCAGTGACTGGAAGCCGTTCTCTGACGCAAAGGTTCTTGAAAAGCTGTGGCTCGAGTTGGAGGCGACGTTCGACTCGAGCAAAGAAGTCGGCAGACAGCTAGAAGACCATCGACAGAAGCCAATCCTCGTCTTGTGCTATGATGGCGACAGTGCTAGAGTCGCCACCAGTGTCCTGCGTGCGAAGGGATTCGAGGCCGACAGTGTTCGAGGAGGCTTCCGTGCTTTGAGGGACCTGGAGAGAAGTACCACAAATACCTCTGCGACTTGTTCTGGAGACCTGTCCATCACTTCGAGTGTTGAAAAGCTGGTTGCCCATCGTCAGCCATATCTTCAACTGGTGTGAGCTGGAGAGGGTAGTAATGATTCGCTTCATCCATGATGAACATACTTATGAAATGATGCTCAAAGATATTTAAGTGAACGAAACACGGTGGTTTCAGTTGGAATAAGGGACGGAACACATGAACATTAGCCTTTTAGCATATCTCGAACATCCCCAATACACTTCAATACAATTCATCAATGAAACTAAGTATTCTTGCCTCCAAGATTCTCGAAGACGGTTTTGTGAACATTCTTTCTCCATTCGCCTCATGTTTACTAATTCATTTTTGCCTTGGAGCTCCTAGGAATACCAGTATGAGCTGCCACAAGACATAATTCTCTTGGCAACGGCGAAGGGCCTATCATTATAGTTTCCATTCGGTTCCTGGTATAGTCTTTAATGGAAGTTCTTGCCTCGATCGTTCTCTGGAAAGGCAATGCCAATTTTGATTCGAGATATATTATTCTGGAGTGCTGTCGGATTGCAGAACAAGAAGCATCTGGTCGCAAAAATGACGCCGTTAGTGGCGGGTATAAATGAATGTTACATGTTCCTAAAACACATGTTGAATGCACTACTTACTGAATTGTAGATGACAGGCCAGCCAAATGTATTTATGCAATCCAATTTCCATCCCCGACTAGCCGATCTGCCTCATCAATTGTGTAGGCGTAGTTGGACACGAGAGTTGAAGGACTGCCAAGGAAACTCGACCAAAGGTCCAAAGTCAAGGACTGGATCATTCTCAGAGGGTCAAAGAAGACCGTTCGGCCGGGTATTATTCCCAAAGAAGTCTCCTGCTCCGGTATTGTGGTTCGAGCCACGCCGAGAGAGGTTGATAGTGCCAACCCGCCCTTTGGGAAGCTCTTTGACGAGGTGAGTGTAGACAGCCTTCATCTCTTCATAAGTAACTACAGAGTCGTTTGTTTGGTCTGTGGGCCAGATTTAACGCAGGGGAGCTCTGGGCCGAACACTTCGGCCAAAGCCTCAGTCACGTCCAGGATGAACCAGCACCAGTTCTTGACTGATGCATCATGCGCTTCGGTACGAGTATTTACGCAAATTCATGTCTCATTAGTATAAATTGGCGGCAGTAAACAGTTTGGTGGGGACTACTTACGAGTTGAGAAATTGTTGAGGGAGATATCCGCTGTTTGCGGTGCCGATTGATAAAGAAAAAGGAGTCAAGATGTTGCCAGACAGCTAAAGTTTTTCTGTCTTTCACTCTCCATTCAACACAAGTATAGTATTTTGACATTCATACAAGTCGATACAAAGGACACACTAAATGATAGTCAAGATCCCCTATATGTTAAGGGCTGGACGCCTATGGTCCCCCTTCCCGGGCCCGTACTACTTCAGTGCAACCAAGCTACAAGTCGGGGACTTATTGAACAACTTCAGGTTGGGCCTCATGGTCTAGTTGCCTAGGTGGGCTGGTTGCTGCCAACTATTGCCCACATATATGGCCTGCCCTTCACACTAGGTAGCCTCCTCTATAACTGAAAGGGGAGTGGGGAGGGTTCTTGCAAAGAATCACATAGTGTATTCACATACATATCATGCGCCATGTGAATACACTCAGGTGATTGAGGACCCAATCAAAAAATTCCGTAGTGAGAACGGGCTCTCAGTGCACTTTCCCAACGGACTGGTTGAAGGAAATCTCACTCTGCTCCGACAAAAAAAGTCCAGCTCCTTTCCACTAGACTTTTATCGCTTCTCCCTCCACCAGTGAACCTACCCTCCCGACTTCACTTCTTCTACTTCTTCACATACCCCTACGCATTTCACCTTGCATTGTCAAGCTCATCAAGAATGTCTCCAGGTGAAGGCCACGACCTCTCGGCTTGTTATGAGGCGTACAAGCTCTCAACAAATTGCTTCCTGGGATGGATGGTGGCTCAGTATCACTCCGAGGTCCCTGGAGACATGACCGAGAATCCGATCACGTCTACCAGAGACATTGTAAGGATCGCCAGGGTTCTTGAAAAGTCTCAATGTGCTGTGCCGCCCTCCGTTATTGGACCTCTTCGTCACGCCATCACCAAGCGTTGGGAAGTCCTCGAAATTTACAAGACTTTCGATGCTGACGACGCCAATCATACGTTCTTCATCAAGAGGCGAGTTATCCTCATGGAGCAATTCAATACTGGACTAACAACAGTAACCAGACTGGAGGAAACCTTGCGCATCCTGACGCCCCTGATGGCAAACTCCAAGAACCCTCGCCACCCAGCGATCCCAGGCATCGACACCGGGACGCTGAATACTTTCGCTACACTTGCGTCCATTCAAGAAGAAGCCGACATCGATGCCTCCCCAGTTTTACCTACGCCACCGAAACTTCATACTGCTCGCCACTCGCGATCGGCCAAGAGAAAGGGCAAGGCTGTCGTGCAGAAGCCAAGCTGCGAGCTTGAAGATGACGAGATGAGTAGGATTTTCGAGGTGGCGTCCATTCTGCATGTAAGCTGGCAAATGTCTTTCAACAGGCATCTCCTGATGGGACCTTCTTGGGTCTGACACATTTGTAGGAGATTGGAAAGCTGCGCGCCCAGGTGATGCAGATCTGGATCGAAGCCGGCAAAGGAACGATTCCGATACCCGCCGCGGCGTGGCTCACTAACATAGCATTCGGGTTGATCAAGACCATGATCGAGGGCTACTTTCCTGTGTCGAGTTCCGATTTTGAAAATACTTGCATCAAGGTCGGAAAATTTCTCGACGTGCAACCGGATGTTGATTCCGAGACCGACGGCTTAAAGGACCCCGTCCGCTTTTGCGACTTTTCCTCCTTCATCCGTTCCTATCCCTCGATACCCTCTGGAAACGACAACCATTCAGTCTTCAACCTTGACGATTTGGTCATTCAGAGAGACCCGCACGAACCCCATAGGCACAAAACCGAAGCCGGTGAAATTGATCAGGAACACCTATTTGGCGTGTTGGAGATTTTGCAAAACACGCACACAACTCTGACGCAGAAGCGAGCTGTGGAGCGTTTGGAGCTCTGTGTTGAGGGATCTGCTGGACGATGGGGACCTTCTGAGCCAATCTTACCTGACATCCAGGGTTTCTTCAATCACCCAGACCAACCTGCGTCGACGAAGCTGGTCTTCGGCATAGACTTACTCCTGACGACCTACGACGCCTTTCGCTGGCCAGAAGGAAAGCTCAATAAGCAAGACGCAAGGATCCGAGCTCTCCAGCTTGCAATGGAGATGAGAGCCAGCGTGCGCACCACGACGAACATCTTGAAGACCTCCCTAGTCGGCCCCACCACCGATGGCTTCATCGACGACATGGAGGAATTGTACGGCGCCTTGAACGACTACGTCTCGGAGAAGCGATTCGATCTCTACTATCGGGCGCCCTGGACCGCCGGCGCACACATGGTGGAGATGCTGCACAAGAGCCAACGCATGGCCAAGGTGCTTGTCAGCTACTCTGGAATAATCCCGGCGACCCTTCACCTCTACAATGCTCTTCGGCGATCCGCCTTCCAGCTCCCGAAGATCCCGGTCATGGATGAGCTGTGCCAGCTTTTCAAGGCAAACATCTTCCTGCATCACTTGCCCGATAGAAACTTTCTCTCCATCTTCCGTCGAGCCGTTTACGGCGGAGCTCTCATCAAAGGCTGCTCACGAAGGAGATTAAAAAACGCCGGGTCCAAAATCGAGATCGGGGTGAACAGAGAAGCCGTAGTTGCGGAGCTCAAGTCTACGTTTGGCCAACAAAGCGCCGGCAATCACCATGTGAGCCTCATAACCCTCGCTCATGTCTACGAGGAAAGCGACCAACTACCTTTCGACCACGTCCGCAGAGACAAGCTCGCCAAGAAAAACGAAGCTGAGCGGACCCCAGAATTCCTCAAGAGGGCCACGAAGAGGATCATGGAGGAATTTGAGGGGCCTACTCCCTCGGCGCGGATCAACTACTTTGCCATCTTCGACCTGTGCCTCGAGGTTCTCGAGGACTTTGACAGGATCATCGAGACGAGTCCCATGATACCAGAGCTGAAGTTTTCTCCGCACATTGAGATTCCCGCCGTTCGCGGGGTAGCCATGGCCGATCTTGTGCTCGCGCACGTCGTCGAAGGCTCCAGAACTAAACGCAGCAGACTGAAGCTGCCCACTTTGACGTGGCCAGTGCTTTCAAGCAGAGCATTCAACGTTGTGGACAAGAACGCAACCCTGTCGCAGTTCTTGTGGGACGTTTGACCGCTACTAGCTTCTGTCACGAACTAGGGTGCTCAGCATCCCGTCGGATATATGTAGAGAAATGTCTCACTCGAGGAACAAGAGTGGAAGGGAAAGACGCCCATATCTATACATCACCAGTGTGCTGAAACGCAGGAAGCGTACGCAACGAGGTGATGTGGGTTGCGTCATGAGAATGAGGCTGTAGTGACACTTTACGCAGAATTGGCTCGATTTGTGTTGGGCTGGAGGTTTGGATAGGCTCTGATCGCAGATCAGGAACTTATTCAGAACACGATGGGCCTTACAGCGAGCATTGGGTACAAGATGCAGATGGTGTTGCCGACACTGGTCATTCTGATCCATGCAAAGTTACCTATTTTCTGTGGCTACCGATTATGGGTAGGCAATTTGCAAAAGAACACGAGGGTTCTTACGGAGAGGATTGAGAATGAGACACAGGTGATGATGGCGACGTCGAAATCCCGGTACACAAAGGGTCACAACGGGTTACGACGTTCCGTGGCTCGCGGAGTTGAATCAAGGAAAATCGCATTGATCGCGATGCGCGTGTACCATAACCCCATAACCTCAGAATAGCAGCATCACGTTTCTTGTTCAATCGTGAAGACTCTGTTGTGATAGTGAAGCGCCACCTCCCCGGTAAACCCTACTACTTCTTACTAGCAGCGCCCTCCTGCTCCATCCCCCCACACCCAAAGACCTTGCCAGCAATCTCCTCGGCCTTGCCGTACCCTTGCGTCGAAGCATCGCGCTGCTCACCAGCAGCCTTCATCGTCGATGCGGCGTGCGCCTTATCCTGCTCTCCCGAAGACGTCCAGGCGTGCGAGCCCGTAACGCTGCCGATGGTGGCCTATTTGTATCGCATCTTGTCAGCCACCTACATCCTTGAGTACTTGCAGCTGAAATTGGCTGAATTAGTCCTTGTTCCTTACCTCAGCGGCGCCCTTGACGTACTCGGCATGGCCAGCGATGAGGCCGGGTTGTTGGGTATTTGTGGTGGTGTTTTCGGAAGACATTGCGTAGGTAGTACGGGTGGTATAGTAACTATCTTGCTTTCAAGGTTTGGTAGAAGTTCGAGAGATGGGATTGGATTGGTAAACGTAAGACAGCTATGGATCGAAGTAGATAATGTCGCGCATGCAACGGCCTTCGAAAAAATGCGGTTGAAGTCGAGTGTAGTTGAGCAACAACCGATGGCTGCTAGATGACGTCAATACGTCGATCGACGTCATGGTTAACAGCCACATCACTAGATTCCCGTCCCAAAGCGCAAGACGATCGCAGCCGATGACGGCCACCTTTCACCGGAGCTGTTTCACCGAAGCTGATGTGAGTACTGACTACACAAACATTAGGGAACACATGTGTTGGGTTTACTGGATGGGGAGGATCTTGTCAGGAAAACCGAGTTTCCTGTGCAGCGCAGACAGTCGGGGTAACTTGATCAATAAAATTAGAATAATGGGGTATCGCTACATTTTGACAGCATCAATGACTCGTCCATGGCAATCGAATCCAAAAACATGCACAGCTCTAAACTTCAACCTTCTCAGCATGCGAAGTGTTGAGACTTTCCTTCCTGCCCTCAACTGCCGCGACACGATCTTCGAAGCGCACACTTGCGCTCCTGGTACGCCATGCGGGGACATTGGAGTCGAAAAGCTCGTCAATCTCCTCGAGAGTCTTGCCAGAGGTTTCGGGGTAGGTGAAAAAGATGTGCACGGTCATGGCTGCGCAGAAGGTTCCAAATATCATGTACGTCTTCCACTGAATGTTGGTGAAGGCGGGTGGCACAAAGAAGGCGAGGGCAAGGTTGAACGCCCAGTTGGAGGCGGCAGCCAGACCGACACCAGTAGCACGGTACTTGAGAGGGAAGACTTCGGAAGCATAAATCCAGCCGATAGGAGCCCAGGTGAGGCCGTAAACGCCAACAAAGATGTAGCAGAGAGCAATGACGCCCTGCGCGGGAGGGCCAGTGATTTCCCACCTCAAGTTGTCGTCGCCATTGACGCTGTCGACAGGGTTTCCGTGGACCTTCATGACAGCGCCGGTGGTGAAGTGGATGATACAGCAGATGATGGCACCGCCGATGAGGAGAGGACGACGGCCGAGACGATCGATGATGGGCAGGATAGCGCCGGTCGTGACGAGAAAAATAACATATTGGATGATGGAGGATGTCAGAGCCACGTTACCAGACTAAGAATTGGGTTAGCCATGGTCCCGGATGGGCAGGTAAGGATTAGGGAGGGGGGGGGGGGGGGGGGGGGGGGGGGGGGCGGGGTGGGGGGGGGGGCATGGGAGGGGAGNGGAAGGGGGAATATGAAGGTAGGGGGGGAGAGGGGGGAAGGGGGAGGGGGGGGTGGGGGGGGGGGGGGGGGGTCGGGGGGGGGGGGGGGGGTGGGGGGGGGGGGGGGGGGGGGGGGGTGGGGGGGGCTTTACCATGCCGGCCATGTTGAAGATGTAGACAAGGTAGTAGAGCATGACGTTTCCTCCGAGCAACT